>NW_025335759.1:44119-575235 GCF_004798865.1 Varanus komodoensis | reverse complement strand
CTTGCACTTATCCACATTGAACACCATCCTGTTGTCTCCTGCCCACTTCCACAGTCTGTCCAGATCCTTTTGGATCTGGAGTACCTGCTCCTCAGTTGTGGCCACTGCTCCAGTTTTAGTGTCGTCCGCGAATTTGATCAGCAGACTGTTCACCCCTTCTTCCATGTCGTTAATGAAACGATTAAACAGGATCAGCCCCAGGACAGAGCCCTGGGGGACCCCGCTTGTCACTGGCCGCCATCCCAATGATTCCCGCACTAATGGTTACCTTCTGCTTTTGGTCAGTCAACCATGCCCTAATCCACAGGACAGTGCTTTGGTGTATCCCAAAACTCCTCAGTTTCTCCACCAGGATATCATGGGGCACTTTGTCAAAGGCCTTGCTGAAATCCAGGTGTACCACATCCACTGCATCCCCTCCATCTAGCCATCTCAAAACCTTGTCATAGAATTCCACAAGGTTTGTCCGGCAGGTCTTGTTTTTGTGGAAGCTGTGTTGTGTGGTTGTCAGCCTCCCTTCCCTATCTAGCATCACTAGATCTCTCTCTATTATGAGCCTTTCCATTGTTTTTCGTACAATGAACATAAGGCTAACTGGTCTATAATTCCCCGTGTCCTTTCTACTACACTTTTTGAAAACTGGGACCACTGATGCCACCCTCCAGTCCTCTGGAATTTCACCCGTTCTCCACGAGGTCTCAAAAATGGAGGCCAGCGGGCATGAGAGAACCCCTGCCAACTCTCTAAGTACTCTCGGGTGTAACCCGTCAGGGCCTGGCGCCTTTGTAATGTCCAATGCCCTGAGGAGCCCCTCGACTTCAAGGGGAGTGACTCTAATCAGTGCCCCTAAGTCCCCAACGTCATCTAATCTCCTATGCGGATATCCCCTGTCCTGCTTTGGGGAAAACACAGAGGCAAAATAGTGATTTAGCATCTGTGCCTGTTCCCTCATATCAGTCACTGGATCTCCTTCCTCCTTATTTAGTGGTCCCACCACTTGTCTCCCCTTCCTCTTCCTATTTACATGCTGAAAGAAGCCCTTTTTGTTGCTCTTGATATTCTTGGCAAGTCTCAGCTCATAATCAGCCTTAGTCTTGCGAAGAATCTTTCTGCAACGGGCCTCCTCCTCCCGGTATACCCTTTTGTCTATTTCCCCCAGTACCCATTTCCTATGGAGGTTCCTCTTTCATCTAATCCCTCTAACCACCTCCTTTTGCAATCCATGGCGGCACTCTCCTCCACCTCCCCACCTTACTGACTAGAGGTATTGTCAAGGCTTGTGCCTCCAAAACCTCCCTTTTGAGTGCTATCCACCCCTCCTCAACTCGCTTACCTTCCAGTAACCTATCCCAGGAGACTTCCCCAGTCTGGCCTTCAACTGGCCAAAGTTGGCCCTCTTGAAGTCTCAGCTTCTAGTGCTCGACCTGCTGCACGTCCCCAGTCCCCTGATCTCAAAGCAAAGGATGGAGTGATCACTCGCATCCAGAGCTCCCCTAATCTGTACTTCCTTGTCTCCAGGTTGGGGCGGCACACCTCCGGCTCAGTGCCCCTCAGCAGGGAGTCCCCAACAACTATCACCTGCCGCCGTACCTTTCCAGTGCTGGTGGGCGGCCGTGCCCTGGCCCTCGCCTCTCCCGCAGTGACCCCCTTGCTGCCTGACATCTCAGGCTGGGGGTCCTGCTGGTCCCCTGTGGCCTTATCAGCTCCAGCCTCCCCAAGTGGAGAGAACCTGTTTGCCAGCTCCAGATTGGTGCCAGGAGAAGGAGGAGGCCATGCTGGCCTCCTCCTCCTGTGGGTAACATACCTCCATGTCTCCACAGCTTCTCCTCCCGTGGCCTCTCCCTCAACCCTCTGTCCAGAGGGGGGCTGCTCGAGGGGGGCCTGGAGAGCTCTCTCGGCCCTGAGGCACCTCACCTCTTCTAGCAGGGTCACCATCTTGCACCGAGGTCAAGTGTATCCCTGCCTCTCCTGGGGGAGAAGGGCGAACATGTCGTAGCTGTTGCAGCAGACAGCAACACCCGTGACTCCTGCCAAGGCCATCTCCTGGTTTGCCATTGGTATCCCTTCTGAGACCTTACCTTGGTCCCCTGCCTTGTTTGTCCTGCAGTTCCTCTCACTCGTCCAGAACAATTTAGTGAGTTATTGTTCTTAATATCTAATTGTTAGCAGCATGTTTCACCCAGTGATCCCCTGGAGGATGAGAAGTTTCTTATCACATTTTAGGGAGAATGAAATAACAGTTTTCTTGCCTTGAGACTTATTTTGACACAATTGGAGAAATCCAACTACGTGCTAATGACCAATGTATCTTTTCTATTCTTATAGAAGTTAGGTATACTTACTTTGGTAGTCAATGTAACTAATGCCCAATGTTTTTTCTCTTGTCTCATAGAATCTAGGTAGATTCATTTTAACAGCATCTTAAAACAGGAAAACTTCATTAGTTCTCTCAAACTTCTTTTTCTTCCATTTAGGAATTCTGAGTGGTCCTCTCTGGGTAATGTTCAACATGTTCCCCATCATTGTTTCCTCAAGCTCAGTAGGAAAAGAGTTTGTCACTGGTTTCATGCAGAATGGCTTGCCACGAATGTTCCAAGGAGACTTGAAACTGCTCATCACAGGTTATTCTCCAGACACATCTGTTACTATCACCATGAAACGGCCTGCCTTGAGGGTGAGGGCAAAAGTGGGTGCTGGTGAAACACTATCGGTGAAAATCCCATCAGAGGCAGAAATGGTTGGAAGTGGCATCTTTGACAGTACTCTCACTGTCCGGGCCGACAAGGATATAACCATTGTTTCCGTTAACTACAAACCCCACACAGCTGATACCAGCATTGTCTATCCCATAGAAAGATTGGGTACTGAATATTATGTTGTCACTCCAAATGTGGGCACAGATCGCTACAGAGAGGTTGCCATCATATCCTGGGAAGAACCCACCCTAGTTGATATCTACCTGAAAGGGATGGCTACATTCCAAGGAAAAGTCTATCACCGAGGAAGCCAGTTGACCATCACACTTCAACCTTATCAAGCTGTCCAGCTGCAAAGCCACGTGGACATTTCTGGCACAAAAATAGTCTCCCAGAAACCAGTGGCTGTCTACAGCGGACACACATGTGTCTCAAGACAAGTCCAGTGTGACCATGTTTTTGAACAGCTCTTGCCTGTTTCCAGCTGGGGCACCCACTTCATCATTCCCTCTTTGCCCTTTAGTATGGAGTATGACATAGTGTACGTTTCCACTTCCCAAAAAACTCAAGTCGATTCTCAGATGGGGCAAAGGAGGACCAGACAGAATTTGCAAGCTGCCCGGGCAACACTGTTCGGCATTCAAGGCACTACTGCCATGTCCCTCTCAGCTACTTCTGG
This sequence comes from Varanus komodoensis, assembly GCF_004798865.1. Lineage (NCBI taxonomy): Eukaryota > Metazoa > Chordata > Lepidosauria > Squamata > Varanidae > Varanus > Varanus komodoensis. The sequence goes on along the minus strand of NW_025335759.1, from coordinate 571,860 downwards.
CATCCAAGTAATGTTCTTCAGTGATGGTGGAACCAGTGGGAACCTCAGATACGACCCCTTCTTCATGGCAATTCCAGACATATCCAGCTACTGTCGGGCCTACTACATCTATGGGCATAATCATTTTGAGAACTATGCTTTGGTCATTGCCAAGACTTCAGAGACATCTGGGATCACCTTGGACAAGAGACCTCTACATGGTCTCCAGTGGAAGCTGGTTCCTGGCACTGAATACTCCTGGGCTTCCCACAGCTTAGGCCAAGGATATACAGTACACACAATAGAACATCCAAATTCCCCCTTTGGGCTGCTGAATGTTGGAATCGGGAATGAGAAGTCTTATGGCTCCCCTGCTGTTTGTGCCAGTGGTAAAATGGGATTCCATGTTCCCTCCTTTCCCAACTTTTACACTTCTTACCCCTTTACCAATTTCATTCATTTCTAATCAATATGGTGCAATGCAGTGTGACAGCCCTGACAGATATCAGTTGCTGGGGGACGAAAACAGGGTAGGGCTAGTACCTTTGAGCCTTTCCTGTGAATATTTTCCAAGTCATCTCATTGACTCTTATTGGAAAGGACTGGATGAGCCTTTGTTTCAAATGGCTGTGTCCTTTCTAACCTTCTTTAGAACTCCAGAACTGATCACAGTTTGTTTCATGTATCTGATTTTAGTTGTGCTTTTCAACCCCATGAAAAGATTCCCCATCTGGCTGTGTGATCACCTGAAACATTGTGAGAGGGTTCCTGGGGGAGGGGGCTGCTAAAGGCAGGAGGAAACAAGGAAAGTTTCCTTCTGTGAGCTGCTTAGATTAACTTTTCTAACGATCCAACCAATTTGGGGGGGGATTCTTCCCTCCTTCACTGCTCTGCACTCCTCCTTCATTTTTAGAACTCTCCAGAAAGGCTTTTTAGGGGTACAGGTGGTTCTGTGGTGGAGGCAGAGGCAAGGCATTTTCCTTCCATTAACTCATCTTAGGATCAAAACTGTTGTCTGTCAGTGAATACTTAACATTATTCTGTTCTGTTTTCCTTTCATAGATCCTTGCAAATCTCTCCATTGCCGGACAAAGGAAACATGCAAGCTGCAGAATGGCCAGGCACACTGTGTCCATGAGTACATGGGAACTTGTCAAGGCTCCACAAGCCAGTATTTCCAAACTTTTGATGGCTTATTCATGTCTTTCCAAGACTCTTGCACTTACACCATTGCAAAGTACTGTGGCAGTGACCCAGACCTTGTGCCTTTCATAGTTGAAGAGAAGAACAGCAAGATGGACAGCCAGGACTCTTCGAAGCTGCAACTAATTCATATCAAAGTGTATGGTCACAACATCACCTTTAACAAAGGAGAAAATGCCCAAGTCATGGTAGGAATGTTGGCCTTTAGTTCCCACATTACACTCAAAAGGAAAGAGATACAACGATGAAGTAGATTGGGAGTAGGTTAAAAGTTGGAACAACCACTGGTAGAAAGGGCTATTATATATTACTGATCTACTGCATTTTTATTTCACCTTTACTCCAAGGAGCTCAAGGTGGCATATATGGTTCTCCTCCACATTGTATCTTTACAACAACCCTGTGAGGTAGGTTAGGCTGAGAGGAAATGAGTAGTCCAAGGTAGGGTTGGGCCAAAGCTCCATGGGATCCATCCCTCTATCATCCACAGACTTCCTCTCATGCTTAGTCCAGTCTTGGAAAGTGAGCCAAAATGAGAAGAAGTCCACAAAGGATTGCCAAAAAAGGTTGTGCAACTGGCAATGTCCTCTTGCATTATCTGCAGCAGCACAAACAAAAGCTGCTTCATGTGATGTGGAAGAGGGACACCACTGATGAAGTACCTACATAGGCTTGACTTCTGGTGAGCTCCACATGAATGCTGGGCATGCTTACCAGGAACTTGGACTCATGCACACAGCAAAAGTGGATTGGAGTCCAGGGAGCTGAATCCAGGGAATTCCATGGACTCCTACTCCAGAACAGATTCCTCCCCCAGTGTGCTTTGTGAAGAGCTGAGCCAGGGTCTTCCTGGTCCTAGTTAGAAACTCTAACCACACTTCCCAGCAAATAGTTCTAGAAATCTCCTAGAATGGAGCTGAAGAATGGAGTCAAGTCCAGGGATTGGAAGTATTGATACACATGACTATTCAATGCCAATGCTAATAACATTTAAGAATAATTATTAGAGGAACACCTTAAAACATGGGGCAGTTGTTCTTTGTGGGGGACATGCCTCCCATACTGATGTGGAGTTTGTTACCTCTTTTAAAGATGATAATCAATGCAAATTATAGACTGATTATAGTAGACACAAAGTGTACCAGGAAGGTCTACAGTTTGTTTCTTCTCGCTTCCTTCTCTTCCTAGTTAAATGGCATGGTGGCCAGAATTCCTGCAACATTGGATAATGGAAAAATCAAAGTCTCCAATAGAAATGGACAGCCCACTATTGAAACAGATTTTGGCCTTACAGTGTCATATGACAGCGAATGGACTGTTGTAATGGTTCTCCCAAGTAGCTACTATGGCGTCACCTGTGGGCTCTGTGGGAATTTCAATGGGGAATCCAATGATGATATGACTCATCCTAATGGCTCCCAAGCTTCTTCCATCATGGACTGGGCCACCAGCTGGAAAGTCAATGATCAGGACCCTGCCTGCTCTGATGCCTGTGAAGGAACCTGCCAGGCATGTGAGGATGGGAAGAAGGAGCTCTATGGCAGTGAACAGTATTGTGGGATCATTAGCAAAGCTTTCAAAGGGCCCTTTGGAGTGTGTCATCCCAGTGTGAGCCCCACCAGCTACTTCAATGATTGTGTCGATGGAATGTGTGCAAACAGTGGAGACAACCAAGTGCTGTGCAGGCTGGTGGAGACCTATGCCAGGGCCTGCAAAGAACAAGGCATTGCCATTGATGAATGGAAAGAAATGTCTGGTTGTGGACAAGCTCAGACTGAGGACAGAGCACAAGAGACCTCTGCTGAAGACATCAGAACTGAGGAGAACATTTGGCCATCAGCTGGTGAGCATAAGGGCGATACGGTATGGAGGAAATGGGAGGAGGTTGCAACACTAGTTTAGAGGTGGGCAAGGTTGAATTCTTAAGCAAGAAGGTGTTGTAGGAAGATCTGGAAGGCTTCTCTTGTCCTAAGAAGGCAGAAGGGAGATCAAACTGTATTGGTGGATTTCCAGGAAATTTGCAATAGATTAGGAAGGTTTCCAGCTTCCATGGCTTAACAACAGCAATAATAAAACAAGAAGCCCTTTTCTCTCTCAAATTACTGTTAATATGAAGAAAGCTTGGGTAAAACAGGGTTAGCCTTGAGTATGGCAAGATTAAAATACACACTCTAGTTCTGGTACTGAAAACAAATCTTTGGGCTAAGCAGGAGGCCAGAGGCATCTTGTTCCGTATTGTTTTGTATGTGAGCCACTTGGATCCATTCAGTAGTCCTTGGGCACCTACTGAAAAACCAGGCAAGCCCAGTAAGTTTAAAGTCTACCCACTGCTGCCTTAGAGTAGGGCTGGGCTTCATTTTATGGTGCCTTGCTTTCATGTGACCTTCAAAGATGAGGTGGGAGAAAGGTAGATGTGTGTGTGTGTGTGTGTGTGTGGAGGGGAGGATTGGTTAGAATGGGAAGAGGGTGGACAAATGAGCATTGTCGGAGTGCATCAGCTCCCAGCATCAGCTCATGGCTCATCTCTCTTCTATTTGCTTGTGCATCGGTGATTGCTATTCATTTTGTGCAAATGAGAAAAAGCTGCAAAATGAACAGCTATCGAATATAAAAGTGGGGCAAGCACTTGCTTTATTCGAGGGAAAATGCCTCACAGAATAAATTGTAAGAGATTATAATATGTACATTTTAAGAAAGTGACATATTTTTAAGTAGATGGTTTGTGGACATGTTGGGGAATGTTGCACTGAGAAAATATGCACCCATTTGTGTTGGTGCATTTTCAAGTGATTTGCAAATGGAAACAAGATTCTCATACATGTCTAGATAAAGGTGACATGAGAACAAAGCTCAGCCACCTTCAGCTCTTGTCCCAAAGGCTGGTTGTAACAACCCAGAAGGACTGCAGCCTTCGTCCCCCTGTTGAAGGCTGCATTCTCCCACTATTGCTTGAGAGAGTGTGGCACACCTTGTCTGTGACAACAGCCATCATTTTCTTTTCTTGTACTACTGTCTTGCTCAGCTGCCTCCTTGTGGAAACACACAGTCCTCAGTCCTGCCTCTGGTCTCCAGGAGGGCAGGCAGAACCACTTCAGCTTTGCCTTAGTGATTCAGGTGTCAATCATTCCATAGAATAGTCCACTATCAAGTGCTGCTTCTTGTCCATTTGTAAACCACAAGTGGCATCTTGGACCCTGGTTCTTTAGGCTTTCTTTATGGTCCCCAAACTGGGACCAACTTTATGGTCTCTAACACTGTGAGTGGTTCACACTCATCTGACCCTTTGGGCAACGGCATGCAAGGTGATAAACTAGGGTGCTTATCTAATGAATGAATTGACTCATTTATAACATCCAATCCATTCTTATCCCTCCCCAGCCCATGCCTGCCCTGACAACAGCCACTATGAAGCCTGTGGAAATGCTTGCCCAGCTACTTGCTCTGATCAGTCAGCACCTTCCACCTGCAAAAAGCCCTGCATGGAAACCTGTCAATGCAATGATGGCTATGTGGTCAATGGAAACCAGTGCGTCCCTGCCAAGAACTGTGGCTGCATCTACAATGGCCTCCATTACAAGGCTGGGGAGGAGTTCTGGGATGATGAAAACTGCCACTCCCTTTGCAAGTGTGACCCCAGTGTGGGCAGAGTGAGGTGTTGGAAGGCCAGCTGCAAAGCCAGTGAGAAATGTGCCATGGTGGATGGAGTGCGCCGCTGCAAGGGAACAACCTACTCCACCTGCATAGGGACTGGGGACCCTCACTACACTACCTTTGATGGAAGAAAGTATGACTTCCAAGGCACCTGCATTTACCAGATGGCAGCGGTCTGCTCCAATGACCCCACCCTCACCCCATTTTTGGTCACAGTGGAGAACAACAACAGAGGCAATAAGGCAGTGTCTTTCACCAAGGTGGTGACTTTGGAGGTCTACAACATGACGATCAGTCTGAGCCAAGCACATCCTCGCAAGATTCAGGTACAAAAATGCTGATGGATTCAAACTGGGGGAAAATTCCTGGCTAAGGTTGTCCAGCATCAAGTACTTATGAGACAATTAAGGGAGAAGCTCTGAACTTCCAACGTGGATGCTTCTTAGAGCTGTGCTGTTCTATTTTATCCACTGAGATTGCTTGGAAGATAGGATGAAGTGTGTATTTGGAAGGTATGAAGGGCAATTGCCTGGATCTGTCTCCCAATCAGTATGAGATGTCCAGAAATGGATGCCTTTACTTTTAGGGCAACTATTTGTATTGCAACAGGAAGCATTAAGTATTAAGGTTCCTTCAAGAGGAGGCATTTTTAGCACCATTGCCTTGCCTCATTCACAAAATTATAGTAGGAAACACTGTTTTCCACTTGTAATCCTTCCATGTTTTCCCACCACTTCTTCCATCTTTATTTCCTACTGCAGAAAATCCATTAAGGGGGAATTTGGAATAGTTGCAGTGTTTTCTCATCATAAACAGTAGGATCCCCACCTCTGGATACACCAAAAATAGCCCCTAACCAATCCATTTGTACAGAGCTTCCAACGCCATGAGAAACAATGAGTTTGATAATTAAAGCATCCTAGCTTGGGTGGAGGAGGAAGGGGGAATTTATCTTTCATTTATGGGCAGAATTTCTACTGTTTCTTCCTTATTTTCTTTATTTCACATGCAGATGTATAAAATTAGTTGCTGTTCTTATGTGTTGTCAATTCATCTCCAAGTTACGTCAACCCTATGAATGAAAGCCCTCCAAATGTCCTGCTCTTCAAGGCTCTATGGCTGTAGCTTCCTTGATGGAATCCATCCTTCTCATCCTTGGTCTTCCTCTTCTTCTGCCTTCAACTTTCTCTAGTGTACCCATCTTCTCCAGTGAATTTTCTTATATATCCTACACTTTTGCCACCCAAAAATGGTACCCAGGGCTATTTTTTCTGCCTTTTGGAGCATGTTTTCTTCTTTGTTGTACTGCGTCACCGTCCCTTTCTTTTGCCTCAGCCCTTCTCATCTTCTGTGATGATTGCTCATCTTCTGCTCTTCACCTGCTGTGCCTGCAGATGGTTCTCCTATTTCATCTCCTCTCCTACCAGCAAAGCTGGGCCCTGTGTCAGCTATGGGTTTTCTTTTCTGAAATCCATTCCCTGGACTGGGTCCACACCTCTCAAAACTTCATGAGGAACCACATGCAATGAGTGATTGGAAATCCATATGCTTCTGGGCTCACAAAGCAGACTGTGACAGGAAAGAAAAATGCATTCTGGAATATGCTCTCATCTAAAAATGCACAGAAAACACTGGGCACATATTAAAAGTGCTTGCAGCCCCCCTTTAGTCAATGGGTACAAAACTGTATTTTTCAAAAACTAGCAAAAGGTGTCTATGCCAGAGGGGGGTGAGTGAGTGGGAATACTTGCATGGAACCAGGATGGGTTGAGTTTGGTGTCAGAAAATTGAAAATATCTGTGAGACTGAGATGTGTGCAACTGCCTGGTTCTTTTCTGCAAGCCAGAGCTTGCCATTTTGGTACTGGGCATTTCCAAAAGATTCCTGTAGAATCCATTTTGGGAAGCAGCTCTAGGATCCTGATACTAAGCTCTTGTAGGTTCATTAAACACTAAGCAGCTTCACTTTCTACTTCACATTGTGACTTCACATGGTCCTTCTGCCTCATGAATGGCTGTTCCTTGGATGCTCGGGAATGAGATAGTCTGTGCCTTGGCAGTTTAAAAATTCTGTTTTAATTTGCAGTTGCTGTGAGTTTTCCTTCTTGCTTTATTTTATGTTGTTTTGATTGTATGGATTTATGTTATATTTTTTTGTACCAAGAAAGCTACCCAGGGAACTTTATGCTATGGAGCAATGTACAGTTATAATAAATAAAACTAGCCTGTAATGGGAATTTCAGCCAGAAAATTGTGTGATAGTTTCAGTCCCTGTATAAATGATGTGGTTTTGTAGATCAGGAAGGCTAGGAAAGTCCTGAAGGGCAATGTTGAAGATGGACACCTAATACCTTCTGTGCCCAAGTGTTATTTTGTACTTCAGAATACTTCACTCTTTCATCTTTGCAAACATATCATCCAGGAAATAATTCCCTTCTCTTGTTTGGGCAGGCAGGGGTGGCTGCACAGCATAGAGTAACGTCAAATTAGATATCCGGCTATTGAGTTAAACTCAGCCAATGAGAAACTGAACTAATTCCTTCTTTTCTAAAGTTATTGAATAAACCTTGCTGCTCTCTTTGTTTTCCAGGTTGATGGAGTCTTTGTAGACCTGCCATTCTTTTATGAAAATAAACTCAAGATTTACATCAGTGGAGTCCATGGCTTCATCAAGACAGACTTTGACCTCAGAGTCAGCTTTGATTGGTACAGCTATGCCAGAGTCATTATTCCCCACTCCTATGCCAATTCTATGTGTGGACTTTGTGGCAATGCCAATCAGGATCCCAGTGATGACTTTATCATGAAGGATGGAACAAGGGCAACTGATGAAATCCAGTTTGCAGATAGCTGGAAGGTGAAGGAGGTCCCAGGGTGCTCGGCAGGTTGTACTACTGACTGTCCAGTATGCAAGGAGGCAGAAAAACAAGTCTATAAAGGGGACCAGTTCTGTGGGATCCTCATCAAAAAGGATGGGCCCTTCAGGCAGTGCCACAAAGTCCTTGACCCATCCTCCTACTTTGATGACTGTGTCTTCGACACCTGCCAGTATAAGGGCCACCAGGACACTCTCTGTAGTGCCATCAGTGCCTACGTGACAGCTTGCCAAGCTCAGGGCATCCAGATTGGGCCGTGGAGATCATCTTCTTTCTGCAGTAAGTTTCTGCACACGTTCATCTCTCCCTGCAGGCCTTTGAGCACAAGCCACAATGCATGAGATTTCAGTTTCTGCTCATGAAATATGCAAACATTCCAAGCACTGCAACTTTAAATGCAACACAAAATTATGTCTATTAAAATATTTTCCAATTATTGAATATATGCTGACATGCAATTTAAGCAACTTTTTCAATTTAATGTGTGTAAACTTCCAAGTTTGGGCAAATCTAAAATAAAACCAGTCTTTGTGGGAAATTTGCACAAATTTGGACACCTGTGCCCAACTTTCACACTCAATAACTGTTTAATATGTGTAATTTGCTCATTTGTGCAAAAGGAGCAATGATCACAAACATAAATTGAACATGGAATGACTGTTGGGTTGTTTTCAGATGATCTTGGTGAGTTCAAACATTTCTTATTCACCCATCTCGACATGACAACTGTCTGACACCAGAATATATATTTCTAAATGCTCATAAATCAAAACATCAGAAAATTTTTAAATAGGGATTGATGGTCAGACTTTTATTTTGCAGAAATATTTTCTACTGTTTTTGAGCTCATAAAAAGATTTTTCTTTGAACTATATTACAGTGATATACATGCTATGATTAAAATGATCTCTCAGAACTGTTTTAGTTCCTACATTTGGGTTCTTTTCCCAAAGTTCCTTTTTAAAGAAAAAAAAAAGGTGTTCACAGCATAGACTAGTCCTAATATATGATTTCCTTTTGCAGTTGATCGCATTTTGAACCATATTAACACTTAAATACTTCTTGACTATCTACATTTAAGCAATACTGCTTAGGAACTAAACTTGGGGGAAATTCAGAGATTACATTAACTATTCGTTTCCTTGGGCAGTCATTCAGGTTACCAATCTTTATTAAATCCACTATTGAATGGATCTAGAATGCTAGAATGTAGTCTCAAATATCCTCATAAGGATCTGCTTGTGCTCTCTTCTGGATTGATCATTATCTTCCCAAAATACCTTATATTTTCCTCATCCTATCACTTCATTGCCTTCTTAGAAGGCAGTACTCCTTAGTACTCCTTTGTACTGTTGCAGTAGCATATGAAAGGGCTGGAGTACAATGTATTGCTTCCAAGCCATTTGTTTTATTCCAACCACTCAGTCCCATGCCCCTTCCATAACAAAGGCAAGAGGAATGCAGCGTGACACATCCCTCACCTCTGATGACTATTTTATCCTTCTGTATGGAGTTGCAGAAAGCCAGAATGGTGTAACAGTTAAGCATGTTGAACTGGGACTTGGGACATCCAGGTTCTTGTCCCTACTCAGTCATGAAGCTTACTGAGTAACTTTAAGACAATCATTGACTTTCCCTCTTATCTACCTCACAAGGTTGCTATGAAGATTAAATGGGAAGGAGGAAGACTATGTAGGCTGCCTTGGGTTCCTTGCAAGAGGAAAAATGCACACAAAATGTAATTAATAAATAGTGACTAGAATATATATGGCACCATCAAATAGACCATCCTTTCTGCTGAGAATTGTTGCCTATAGTATTCCAATATGATTTTTATCTATATTAGATGAATGCTGACTGCTAAACTGCAAGTATTATTATTCTCTTCCCTGCATTCTTTACTTCTAGGCCTTCCCTGTCCTCGCAATTCCCACTATGATCTCTGTGGGAATGGCTGCCCTGCCACTTGCCACCAACTTTCGCCCCCAGAAACGTGCGATGCTTCATGTGCAGAAGGCTGTTTCTGTGACCCAGGATTCCTCCTCAGCGGAGACCAGTGTGTTCCACTTGCCGAGTGTGGCTGTGTGCACCAGGGCAGATACTACAAGAAGGGAGAGGAGTTCTATCCTGGCACTGCCTGCCAGCAGAAGTGCCTCTGCATGGACAACGGAGCTGTGGACTGCCAGCAGTTCTCCTGCGGAGCTCATGCAGAGTGCAGGGTGGAGAACGGTGTGCAAGGCTGCCATCCAGTGGCATATGGGACAATCATCGCTCCTGGGGGCATCCATTACATTTCCCTTGATGCGCAAATCTTTGACTTCCACGGATCCTGCACATATACACTAGCCAAAGTCTGCAGCTCCGATCCCCAACTTGAGAAGTTTGCTGTGTTGCTGGAGAATGAGAAACCTGCTGACCGGCGTGTGCCTATAACCAAAGCGGTTCTGGTCTCTGCTCATGGCTACTCAGTTGCCCTCCAAAGAGGAACAAACTGGAAGGCCACGGTACTTCATTATTACTTTAGTATGGGTGAATGACAAATGTTTGTGTGGATCCCAGTGTGAAAATCTTGCATGCATTTGTATGCATGCACATGCACAAACAGGGGGCTGCTTGTGCACGTGTGTGAGTTCTGACCAGAACAGGCCACCCTCCACTGATCACATTCTGTGTTCTTTATGCAGGTGAATGGAGAGCACTACACTTTGCCAATGAATACCATGGATGGGAAGCTCTGGATCACCCAGGAAGGCAACAACATCATTGTCCACACACAGTTTGGCCTCACACTCTTTTATGATACTTCCTCTTATGTCCGTGTGACTGTCCCCAGCACCTACCAGGGGCACATGTGTGGTCTGGGGGGCAACTTCAATGGCAACCAGAGTGATGACTTCATGCTGCCCAATGGCAAACATGCTCAAAATGTGGAAGAGTTTGGGGCCTCCTGGAAGGTCCCTGTGGATGGTGTTGCTTGTTCTGATGGCTGTGGTGAGAGATGCCCCATCTGCAGTTCAGCCCAGACTGCCCCATACAGGGCTGAGCAGTCCTGTGGAATGATCCAGTCCAAATCTGGCCCTTTCAGAGACTGTCACCCCTTGGTGAGCCCTGCTGAATACTTCAAGCTCTGCCTGTATGACATGTGTGCAACAGAAGGGGCAGAGGAATCCCTCTGTCAAAACCTTCAAGCTTATGCAGTTGCATGTCAAGTGGCTGGAGCCAAGATTGGAACCTGGCGATCAACTTCCTTCTGCCGTAAGTTTCCAGATTAATCTGTAGTGCCTTCTGCTCTCTTGTAGTTCCTAAATGACTACAATGTTACATCAAGTCCCTGTACAAATGTGTGGTGTAGCAACCCGAGGATTTCTGCCATCACATCCCAGAAGGGAAACTGTAATGCTGGAAAACATGCGAACCTAAGGGCAGCTCCAAGGTCTTGAGGCTGCTCTGTGAAGAACGATTCTAGTCTGGCAACACTTCCTAGAATGTACATAGGATTTCACCAACAGTAGGACACAGAGAAGTCACCATCGGCTTTGGCAGGGGATTTCAAGGGATTATTTTTGGCCCACATTATTGTAGCCTTCCTTGAAGCCTGTTTCCAAATCTTGTCCTGAAAGCCTGAGGCTGGCTCTCTGCACACCACGAACAAGCACCTTTAGTAACTTCATCTCCATTTTTCTTTGTGCATGTCAGGATATACTATGAGACGCAAACCCAAAGGGCCATGATTTGGCCAGTTCCACCCAATATTGTTGAACAAGTATGGGGAGACTAACCTGAGTCTCTTTTATGGAATGTTCGGTCCTACTGCATTGCCCTGGCTTTTGACATCTGTTCAGAGTGCTGCAGAGATGGGAAAAATCACTCTGGACATAATTTTATTTAAATGTACACACACACTCCAAACAGTACCCTGCTGCCTATTTGCCTCCTCTCCCAGATCTTCACAACACCTTGATGTGTGGGGGTCTGAGAAATTGGCCCAGGATCAGATCAGTGATTTGATCTTTGTTCCCCTCAGCCTTAGTCTAGTTCTCTACCTATCATGGCACACTGGCTTTTTATGAAAGGGCCATCTTCCCTTCTTTGCATCTCATAAATGCACAGGGATGCTTTCAGTCTAGTGCAGCGGAAAGCCAAGAGGGCCTGACAGATAAAGCCAATCTATGGATATGTTTGGAGTGCGTCCATCTAATTCCGTTTTCTACATGTTGCATTGCTCCTTCCAGCCCTCTCCTGCCCAGTTAACAGCCACTATGAGCTGTGCACCCGGACCTGCGATTTTACATGCGCTGCTCTATCTGCACCATCTCACTGCATGGGAGACTGCTTTGAAGGCTGCCAGTGTGACCCTGGCTATGTGTTTGATGGAGAGGAATGTGTGTCCATGGACAAGTGTGGGTGCGCTTATGACGGGCGCTACATCAAGGTGGGTGCTGCCTGATGAAACATTCACTTGAGCTGCTGTGATTATGAAACAATTGAGGGAATCTGGATTGCTAGGTAGGAATTGCTGCAATAGTGCAGTTCCTGGGGAGTGTGCTAATTTAGATTATCAGCATTTTGTGCATTTGGCAATGAAGCCTACCTAAAACTTGGTTTATGTTGAAAGTTAATCTATTTCATGGGCAATTGAGTATGTTTGCCCTCTCCCCCTGCCGCCGCCATGATATTCCCTTAAAAAAACCCAAAACCTGCTTCTGGGAATGAATATCTTGTTACGCTCCTGTTCACTGCCATTGCTACTCATTACCACCATCTGCTTCAAAATTCATTGTCATTTTTAGGTATTTTTTTGTCCCCTTCTTTCATTCCAGCCAATCAGGGATCCTGTAATGTGCATAGCCAATCAAATGTAGCTTATATGTCAATGTTAGTGGTGAGAAACTATACTGGTTTTAAATGAGCTTAACATTTCCTGTCAGTTTAGAACTCTTAAGTGATCAAGATAGTAAGACGAACAAGTCCTCTTTGGAGTCAAGCAAACCTTTACATTGCTTTTGCAGTTAGACCTGAGGTGTTGCTGAAGGAAGGCACCTGTCCATGCTGGTAAAAGTATTTGTGGAAACAATCTCTCCCCCTTTTTGAGTCAGCCTTCATGCTCCTGCACTCTACAACCAAGCATCTGACAATTAATTCAATTCATTTATCTATGACTCAAGAGCATTTTATGATTGTGGGAAAATTTATTTCCCTCCTTGGATGGCTGGTGACTTGAAAAATGACCAGGACAAATTTTAAAGGAATCAGTACATATTCTTTTCCCCTCTGAGCTTAGCTGCAATCATCTCTATAGCAGTGGGGTGGAGTGCCCTCAGAAGTAAGTGCCAGTGTAGCCTTAAGGATTTGGATTCGGATGTCTACACATTGTATTTTTAATTGGCTTCTCTTTCATTGCATTGCGTTCCAGGCTGGAGAAACCATCCTTTCCAATGAATGCTCTGAGAAATGCACCTGTCACCCCTCGGGCCAGCTCTCCTGCCAGGAAACCAGCTGTGCTGAGGGAGAGACCTGTGGTCTCATATCTGAGAGGTGGGGCTGTCAAAGGCAGGAAGGCCACTGCACACTCTCTCCAGGAGCCTGGTTCACATCCTTTGATGGTGCCAAAGGGAAACTTTTTTCTAATGGTGTCTACAAGTTTGCCTCCTACTGTGATGAGCAGTCACTGTCCTGGTTTAAGGTGGTGATTGATGTTAGTGGATGCAATGGTGATGTACCAGCTGGGACAGCCATGTATGTTTTCTTCCGGGAAGCATTAATCACAGTGACCAACTATAAGGAGACTTGGGTAAGTGGATTTGACAATGATCATGAAGGGGAAAGCTCCCAATGTGGTCTGCTCAGTATTGGTCATTGGGGGACAAACAACAGAGAAGGGCTAAAACTTGCAAGCCCTGTTTCCAGGAAGCAACTGGTTGCTGCTCTGTGATCTTGGACACTGGACCACATGGGCCTTCAGCCTGCATGAGTGAATTTCTTGCTATGTTCTTAAGCGGGTGGAAGGATGGAATATGTCAAGATGTTGAGTGACATTTTTCACTGACCTAAATATCCTTTCAATATACTCTTTTCTTGAACCTTATATCCAATATGAGCACCATCTTTAGGTGGAAGGGGTGGGATGGGGTGGGAGGGAGGGAGGGAGGGAGGAAGGAAGGAAGGAAGGACATTTTCTGACAAATTAGTATAACTGATACATACCCGCAACTTTATCCTACAAGTTCATTCAGAGGGGATAACTCCTGTCTTTCCACGTTTGCACACACATATGAGCAGGGCTATATGTATGCAAGGATCATACTACTAGAGTAAAGTCTGAATATTTTGAATTCTGTTAGCATCCAAAAATCTAAATGTGCTTGGGTTTTTGGTTTTGCTTTAGTGGGGGTGCACTATATTGGGATGGAAATTGCACATATGATATCAGTTCTTTAGAAATAATGCTTGTTTATATGAATTCAATGCTTTTACAGAATTGCATATAAGTTTTTCCAACTTTCAACTTTCTCTTCTTGAAGGAAGGGAACAAAATCATTCCCAGCACTGCAAAGAACTTGCAAATTAAATGCATCATTCTACATGTTCAAGTTATGAGGGCAAACCTGATTTCCATAATTTATTTTAATCATATAAATTGCACTTTCCACCAGCAGAATTTAAGATAATTAACGGTATCTTCCCATTGCAGAGAATGTGATGATTATGAATGGTGTCTTTTAGGTACTGGGAGGGGCAGTCTTGCTTCTGAGAACATGAACAAAAAAAGTTCTTTCCCTGAGGTATGGGTGGCTGGATCAATCTATTCCCAGCCCTTATTCACTCTGAATATGTTCATATCTAAGTCAATTCCATTCCATTTCCATGTTAATCTACATATTCAAGGAGGACAAATCTAACACAGAATTCTCAGCAGCCCAACCAAATGGCGTTTCCCAAGTTTCTTTGGGATAAATCAAGAGAGTTAGACTGGTAAACTGTAGAGTAAGCTCTAGACTCAGGTAGAGGGCTTCTAGCCCACATGGCTCAGCTGTCACCCACTTCAGCTCATCTCCCTTGTATTTCAGGTCAATGGGCTGTTGGTTCAGCTCCCCTTCAATGTCTCCAAAGCAGTGTCCATTACTGAGACTCAAGGCGTCATTGTCATTGATCAAAGCTCCCGGATGCAGGTTCTCTTTAGTCCTGATGGCAAAGTGACAGTGAGAGCCACAGAGGAGCTGGTAGGGAAAATGTGTGCTCCTTGTGGGAATTTCAATGGTGATGTCTCAGATGACCTACGGCTGCCTGGTGGTCAGATAGCAGGCAACATTGCCGAGGTTGTTGATGCCTGGAAGGCCAGAGACTTCGTAGAGTGGTAAGTACATCCATAGATATCCGGGTGCTGTTGAGGAAGGGATAGCAAATGTTGGGGCTGCCATAGGCTAAGACAGCAGCTCCCAAGCCTGGGCCCCCAGATGCTGTTAGATGTTGTACTATTTCATCCCCAGCCAACTATTTCATCCCCAATAATAGTAGTCTAATATCACCTGATGGCCCAGCGAGGTTGGGGATTATTGGCTAAGGGCTCCTGTTCTCACTAATACTCACAGAACTGAGGACTTTCTGTGGAAGAAGAAGTCAGGGTATTTCTCCATTTAGCCTAATATTGTAAACTGCAGGGATGTGAAACTTCCTTCAGCCCAAGGACTCCATTCCATCTTGGAGAAGCTTTCTGGGGTCACATTCCAGTGTTGAAGGCAAAATGGGCACAGTCAAAGCACCAGCATGTTTTACTTACATCTTTAGTTGAAGGAGCTGACTTAGGAGAGGCATTTCAACATTTTATACTAGAAGAAAACTGTGCAAAAGCTGGGAAAACATCAAATGATAAGAGGACCGGAGGCAAGGGGTAGGGTCAGGAAAATGGAGAACTCCACACAGACATATTGGCACCCCAACTGGATCAGATGTGGCACTGGGGACAGAGTTTCTGCACCCCTGTCTGTCCTGGCTAGCTCTGGCTCTCTAGGATTCTCAGGCAGAGAGAAGCATTTGCCAGCTTCTGCTACCTGATTAATTCCCATCACCAGCTACCAGCACCATTTTGAATGGAAACACAAAGAATTGAACCTGGATGCTGCAACACATTTGCTTCACAGCTTCTTCTCCAAAAAATGCTTGCAGTGTAACTTGAACCACTGGAGAAATGTTGGCAAAATTCACAAAGGACTCAAATGGGTTCAAATTTCTAGAAATCCAAGTAGCCAATTCCACATCAGATGAATTTTCTGGAAGATTCACAGATTCCATGGCCTTGCAAAATTATGCACATTTAGTTGTAGAACATTAATTGTAGAACACTCAAAAGTACCAAAAATATGGATTTCTTCCCATAGACTAAACCATGAATATATGCATTTGGGGGGATTTGTGTATTTGGGAGGATTTTTACCTTCTGAGAATGCAAATCTGAGCAACTGTGAATTTGTACAAATGTGTGTGAATGCATTTGTACAAATTCCAATTCTGTCAATGAGAGTCTGATGGAAGAAATGTGCCTGAAAATCCGTAAAATGCAGATGGAACAGATTTTGCAGTGTCTACACAGGCTGTGAGGTCTTTGCCAGCCCTCCACACTTATCATCTTTAACCAGCAATGTCTGGACAGTGAATCTGGCCCCCACTGCACATGATGTGTAGGCTGCACCATCTATGCTGCTGTTAGCACACTAGCCAAAGGAGCACTCTATGCATTTCCAACTCTCATTTGCTCCCTTCTAGGTACTGTATCTTGTCCTCCCTCTCAGGCCCAACCACTCCCATCATCTCTCTGCTCTAGTCCTGTTCCTGTCCCGTTCATTGCTGGGTTAAATTGGGTTGTGACCACTTTCCACAAGCTTTAAGCAGCTACATCAAAAATTTATTTTGCACAGACACACTTACAAACTGGGGTGGTGGTAGGTGGGGAAACAGCATGGGGGCTGATTAGAAGATGTTTCTACTTCATCCCATGAGGGCCATCTCCACGTGTCTCTCTTTTGCTTCCCTCCACAGTTAGAGACAACTGGAAGTCCAGATACTTCTTAAAATGGTAAGTTTCTTGCCAGCTTGTTGCTGTTCCTAAACACTTATTCAGAAATATTTATGGGAAGGGGAAGGGGGAAGATTAGGAAGAAGAGCAGAAGAAGCCTTAATGAAGTCAGAATCTATACGCCTCAGCTCCCTACCCCTTGAAATCATAGCTGAAACTTCCTGAAGCCTTCCTAAGAAATAGGAGATCCTCATTTAGAAATAGTTGCTCTGATTTAAATAGCATTCACCATGGTGGTAAAACTGTGACCTGTGTCTGCACTTGTCCAGGTCATTTCAAGGCCTCTTCTGTTGGACTAGACAACCCTTCAAATAGGTGATGCTTTCAAACAGAAGATTGCCCTCTGCAGAGCTGAGCAAAAGTCCATCCCATCAAGCTCTTCTGGCCTTTTCGTGCTTAGAATGTTTTGCTTTTCTCCCATTCTTCCTCCATCTCACCCTGACTTTTCCAGGCCTGGGCATGCAGTGAAGGCTTCCCTTGTCATCCCCCCACCATCACAAAGGCTTGGTCACCAAGAGGAGCATGGCTCCTGCACTGCTGAATCTTTCCAGATTTCCTTGATATTTCCCTCCACATGTTTTTATTCTGGAAAAAAGTTTCCAGAAAACCTCTAAAACAACAAAACAAACTTGCTGAAGGCAACAGCGAAGCTTAGGGATGTGTGAAGAATCTGTCCAGGAGTGGGAATCTGTCAGATTTCCTGTGCTCAGCTCCCCAAACCCTGATCGGCTTTGCAGCAGCCCAGAGTCTATGTTCCTGGTGAGATACCCAGCATTTTCATGGCACTTGCCAGGAATTGAGCCCTACATGCCATCCCAATTCTGTGCCAGCTGCAGCCAGCTTTTTGCTGGAAGAAACTTGTTGGTTGTAGGGTGTTCTGCAACCATTTCCAGACTTCCCCTTGGCCCAGCTTGTGTTGGGAGACCAGGCCAAGTGCAAGAGGGGCCTGCAAATGCTTGGAGGGACTGATTCAGACAGACCTTGTCCCTACCTTAGCTAGGCACACACTTATCCTGTTACTAGAAGGAGCATTTATTCTAAGGTTAATGGCATGCAAATGTGGGCTGAATGTGAGTCCAAGAAAGGGAAAGAGAAGGGAAACAATGTGCTATGAGTAAAAGAACAAAATCAGTTCCAGAGGCACTGGGATTAAAGATGCCATCATCTATGCAGTTAATTGTGAATCAGACCCATTGAACTCAATGAGGTTTCATTCTGAGTAAACTTATAGAGGACTGCATTGTAAGTAACAAGGAACAGGCCTGCTATTTTCAAACTAGAAAAACTATGCAGCACTTTGAGCAGGTTCCTTCCCCTCAGTCCTTCTAACAAATTTTCACTCTGATTTCCTGCCTAGATCAACAGAAATGACTTTACTTCCTACCCCATCTTGATATTCTCCTGTCTTCTAGAAGCACCCCTGTCCTCTCATCCAGTTAAACAAAGTGGTCTCCCAAGGAATCGCAAGCTGCTGAATCACAGCATGTGCTTGGAGGTGTTCCTGCCGAACTGGCATTGCACTTGCGTAATGGCCACATCCTCCACCAAAGAGGGTGTGCACAGGCCTTCCTGCACTCTCAAATGATGTATATATTATGCACTCAGCTAAGCCCATGTGGACGGGGCAGAAGCAACCTGTTTCAAACAAAGGCTTGCCCAAGAGAGCTGCGATTGCTTTAATGAGGCATTAGTAGACTGCTTTACAGAAACAACCAGCTGACTCGAAGCTTCCTGTTTAGACTGAGATCAGTTTGAATTTTATGATCAATTGGAGCTCACTCGTTCCATAATTATAGAAGTCATGGAAGAAAGATCTTGAATAACGATGTCCAAAACTTAATATTTTAACATATTCAGCATCCCCATGACTCCTTCGGTCCAATAAATTCCTAGTAATGCCAAATATTATTCTGCACCTTCAGAGATCTCCACCCTCCTGGGGCTTCCCTGTATTTCTTGCCTAAAGTACCCCCAAAATCTGAAACTCAATGAATACATGTCTTGTGGTCAAATTGCTGCCATATCATAGAATATGGTGTGCATCTTCTAATACAGATCCCTGTGTTTTTCCAATACAGTAAACAAAGGTGCATGAAATATTAGTCACAATTTTTAACGTTCTGTAATTTGATACAATTTTATGTCAGAAAATACAAAAAAATTAAAAGATCTTATTGAAAATGTGCACTTCCTTCTTAAACTGTGAAAATATGCATTTTTTGGGAATCTGCATATTTGGAGATAAATCACACATTTTTCAGAAGTGCAACTATGTATGAATTTGCATTTGTGCAAATGTGAACAAGTTTGCATAAAATCCAATTCCGTCAATGAGTGGCAGGTAACAATCTGCAAAACACAGATGGAACAGATCTATACGTCCCTAGCCTGGATTAGTGTTACAGGTCATAGCCCTGAACTTCAGTCTGCAAATAAGGTTCTAGCAGATTCCTTTTCTAGCTAAAAATAAAAGGCATAAGCCAGCTAGGGTCCAGTCAAACATGCTCAAACTAAAATATTCCAGAGACTTCAAGAAGCAACTGTTTCATGGAAAATGTGAGCAGTGCCATCTATTGGCGTTTCGCCTTAATTTTTCATGTAAGAGCAGTCCTACTAAAGCGTCTTTGTAATTTCCCCATCAACAACTCCATCTCAAAATCCAAGATGGACTCATGCACTGGACCACAGAAAATATCTTCGAATGCTGCAATAAACGAGTGAATAAAAACCAGCTCACAACTGAGAGCCTCAGAATGCACTGATTCACTAACCAAGAATGGAAGAGACTATCTCTGAGCAGCAGATGCTGAAGAAAAAATCCTTCCCCATGCTGCTTCCCAGAGGATCTAGCTGGCTGCTGTGGGAGTCAGTGCCCTCAACTCCAGAGACTTCTGGTCTGTTGCACAAATAGGTTGACCTTCATCTTCACCCTCTCCTCTTGGCTTTCTAAGTTTTGATGGGAGTTTGTTTCTAGTCCCTTGGTGTCTTCTGAGTTGCAAATTCAGAAATAAAAGTATATAGAGCTAACACTGCACTGTCAATTTCTGGTAAATACAACAGGGATATCTGTGAAGTAAATCCATTTAGAAACTCCTCTGATGTTTGGACAAACTCATTTTGGGGATCTGCAACACTGGGAATTCCTTTCCATCTAGTCTTCTGAGATTCCACAGTGTTTCCATTCTATTAAGCAGCAGTGGACTTCAGCAGATTTTTAATTTTTCCAGTTGCTGCTATTTGCACAAGTAGTAATTTGTGTCAATCAGATGTGGGCTGTGTGTGGGGAATTCTTTAAATTTGCACAAATGGGATCTTTTTTGTGCTCTTTTGCAAACATGCACGATTACAATTCTGCTTGTCCATTATAGAGGCATAGTCCCCTCTTGTAAATAACTTTTCATTTTTATCCACTCTACACACTACTTCCTTCCCAGCAGATCCATATTCTGCACTTGTCATAGTACTTCCTCATTTCATCCTCCACTTTGATGCTTTCAAAGCAAAGGGGTTGTGGAGTGGAGGCTGATGATTGTTTGACAGGTACAGAATATGGTTTTGCTGGGCTAAATAATGTAGCATGTAGAATGGATGAACCCGACACAGTTATTTGCAAGAGTGGAATATGCTTCAGTGAGCCTGCTTTTGGACAGCAAACTTGTGCACATGTGCATTTGTATAAGATCTCCAATAAAACTATATTTCAAAAATTGCCACCATTAAAAAAATAAAGAATTTTTCGTATTGACTGAACATGCTGCAGATAGTTCAAGCTGACAGCAGCGGGAGGGCACAGAAAAAAAGGCACTTGGGCCAAAGTAGAAACAATCCACCAGCTTTTTTTGAGACAAAATTCTCATGCAACCGTATTCGTTATCTTGAGCTCAGTGGATGCATGAAATCTCCAAGGCTCTCACTCTCCAATGCCCCAGAAGCCTTGCAAGCTCAGGTTTACTGCTGCACACTTTGGCCAAGAAGGTGAAGTTCTATTCATCAAAGGTAAGCTACTACATTTGGCACGTCCAACAGCATGGCAGCCCTGGATGCCATTCCCCACCTGTATTCTTCTTGGGTTGCACAGGAGACTACCCAGCATCCCATAGCTCCATTGTCTCTGTAGTGGCTTTTCCCCTGGCAGTAGGAAGTGGGAAAGAAGTCATCTCCCTGCTTGTAGTACCTTCCCTTGTATACACAGCCACAGTTCCCAATGGAGATACAACCATTGCCACTCAGGACAAGGCTAGCATTGCAATAGCGACCTTTTTGAAGGACATCTCACATCCACCAGGAGCCAAGAGGTCGTGGCAGGGCAACCACTCCCACAAAGTTCATAGGGGGCATTGTGTGGGCAGGAAGGTCCAGAAAGAAAGCATTGGAGGTTATGAATAAAAGGGAGTTTGAACCAAAAGAACAGGGTTGGGTGAAAACAAGTCCTCAACTATCCCAACACCCAAATTTGCCACCTATTGCAAACTGCAAAGTGTGTACGTAAGGACACATACTTTTTTTTTCAACTGGGGATGCTGTAATGGCAAAGGGGGCAGTAATGGTCTCGGATGTGTCTGGGTTCTGTTGTTTGCTTGCTTGCTTGTTTTCCTTTATTTTGCTTGCAAGTCACCAGGGTGTTTCTCTTTCTGTAATTTAGCTGCAGACTGTCTCATGGAGCCAATCATTATTCTACTCTACTTGATTTGTGCCTGGTGGGTACTAATACAGCAGCTACTGGGGACCATCACTAGATCACGTGCTATTATGAATTGCTGTAAACCACCCAGAAAGCTACAGCTATGGGGAGTAAAGAAATGAAATTAAAGAATGATAATGATAAGAATAGAAATGGGACTTGAAAGTTGGACTACACAGAAAGCCAAGGGGCCTGGTACTCTATGACATGCTAAATGGAAAGATATATTTAGCATTGTGTCTAGGTTGCTCCCCAGGTACTAGTAAATAAAAGCAGATCTAATCCTTACTGCAGAAGGAGACCGAGGACCTCTGGATGCCCTGAGCATAGGAGAACACCATGTGGGCACCGATGGCACAACAGAGAGCTTCTTGGTGGCTCTTGAAATGGCAGACATCAAAGGTACAACCACTGTGGTATGAAGCTGGGCCAATCACATCATGGCCTTTCTTGAATGGACCATCCGTTTTGGAGAGGATACCACAGTACTGGTCACCCTTGTAGGTTTGCTTTTGTGCTTCACCACAGACTGGGCAGTTGCTGGTGCATCCATTCTCACAACCAGGAATCTCACCTACCTTCCAGCTTTCTGCAAATTGAATGGAATTAGCTGTCTTCCTCCCATCCATCATTATGAGATCATCACCAGGTCCCCCATTGGTGTTGCTGCAGAGGTCACAAACTGCATTGCAATAACTTCTGGGCATAGTGACATAAAGAAGCCTGTTTCAGCTGAGGATCATGGTAAGATCAAACCTGGTTGCTACATGGACATGCGCTCCACTGATGTGGGCCTTTACAAGACCATAAACACTCAGAATGTACAGAATATACTGTCAGAAGGTGCAAGAATGACACTTCAAGAGAGGTTGCCTGTAGCTCAAGGACTGTCCCTTTCCAGCATTTGGCTTACAACCACTTCCTGGAAGCTTTGATACTGTGATTTTGGCAACCAACAGATCTCATGTGACAGGGAGTTATTTGACAGATTCCATCCCTCAGCAGGACAATGCTTTCCTCCTAGAAGTGGAGCAAGGCATGAATGCCTTCTGTATAACAATGCTGCCATGCTGTAAATCGTGACCCAGCTAACTGGTTGGAATATGACATGCTTACATCAGTGATGCTGTACTCCAATCCAGTCAAGGCTATATAATTAGAAGCCCCCTCTGTCAACATGATGTTTCAGGAAAGTGGAGAATACTTATTGATGATTTTTAATAAACTGAAACTCAAGACAGAAAATGCCAGATTGTTTTCTTACCAGAAGATGTTGAAATCTGGCTGCATTACAGATAAGATGACTGATTTATATAGTCCTCACATCTGTACGACTAAGGTTTTTTTTCCTCCAGCATAACATGTGTGGAACCAAAAGAGCTGAAAGAGCATCCAGCAGCTAAGCTGTCCGCATACCAACAGCTCATGACTGAGCACAGACAGGGCTGCCTGTCGAAGATTAACACTCTGCTTGCCAGGAAAACCTGTAGCTTCCTCCCATTCTTCCTTGCATGTTGCAAGCACTGCCTCCACCCGTTTCTTCCCTTCCTTTGTGGCAGAACTAAAGCATGTAGGCAAAGTGATAACACTCTAGACTAGCTTTCCAAAGAGGTTTTATTCATTTTCAGGAGAAAGGAACATGATTTTCATTGGCACAGGCTATGCTTTTAGTGCATGAAACCGGACTGTCCAAAATACAGAGGTTTGCTCTGGAAACTGAACTTTGTTGGGTGAACAGTTGCTACCAGTGGTGAGCAGCACAAGGGGAGGTCCAAGTCCCTCAGGTGGCTTTCAGGCATTACTGGAAGAGAAAAATATCAAGAAGCAAACTGTGAGCACATTCATGCTACAGCGAGGGTCTTCCCAAAACTTCTCCAGACAATCATACCCTTTTATGTCAAACATACTGGCTCTGTTTAGGAGTATTCGGCATGCTGAAAGTTAAGGATGGGTGAACAAGGTGTGCTTGAAGTCCTGGGGATTCTCCCACAGTCCATCCCACACTTGATTCCAGTTTGTGTTTGCAATCACTGATCACGCTCTGTAAAGGGGGAGCTTGTGGGAATAGAGCTCGGGCCAAATGGGATATTTCTGCAAGTCTCCCCAGATCAGCGCAGTGTTCTTCACCCGCACAATCTTCCTCCGTAGACTAAAGTACGGCTGATTTAATCTGCTCCATGGAGGAAATGTGTGCAAATCAGCACATGCACACAAATGAACTGAGTATTGGGTACAGAATGAATGCCAGCATGTGTCTGACAATGGGCAATATTTTCAGAGAAATATGCTGCTGTTCACATACTTTGAGAATATTCCCAGTAGCTCCACAAGGTGTTCTGAGTTTGTTTCAGACAAGGATAATGGATCTGACCAAGGCCTGTCCACTCCAGCATTGTGTTGGCACTATTGCCATAAAGGCTCAGTGAATGGACATTTTTCTCTATGCAGAGAGATCCATTCCTTCTGCTTCAAGACACTGCTTCCTGCTGCCAATACTACTACCAGCTATCTCAAGATTGCGCCACATCCTGTGAACCCTCCAAGACAAAAATCTCCCACAGAGGCAGGATGAGAGCTAGCACGGTGCAGCCATTAAAGTGTTCCACTGGGTTTCAGGAGCTCTGCATTACAGGTTCCACCCCTCCGTGAAAATCACAGGACAACTTTGAGCTGGCCATCGACTCTCAGACTAGCCTTCCTCACAGGGTCATTGGAAGGATACAGTAGTCAGGAGGAAGATGAAAGCCATTTTGGGCCCCTTGCAGGAAGAAAGGTGGGATATAAATTAATAAATGAAGACCACTCACCAGCCAGAGAAGTCCATGGACTTCCAGGCTTCAATGACCTCAGAGATGCTTCCTGCTATCTCCCCATTGGGCAGTTTAAGATCATCGGCACTATTTCCATTGAAGTTTCCACAGGAGGCACACAACTTTCCTGCCAGGCTGTCACTGACTTGCACCAGCAGTTTTCCACAGGGCCGTAGGATGACCTTGACTTCCGAGTCCAACTCAACCACGACCCCTTCCTCAGAGAGTCTCACTAAGACATCATCAGTGGCCTTGGCTGGGAGGGTCACAAGGTGGCCATTTATCTGAAATGCAGAAATGGACCATGAAAGGGTTAGCATTGGGTAAAGGAAAGAAGATATCACATACACACTTCACCTCTTCCTCAATGATTCTGAGAAGTACTTGTGCTTCCCAGACTCTATACACCTTTACATTATCCAAAACCACTCTAAGAATGGAGTTTAAACACAGAGAGAGTTTAAACACAGAGAGCCTATGAGTATATTCAGGCACAAACAACACAAAATGGTTTTCATGATGGGCCCCCAGTTCCCTAGATCTGAGGGACTAATGGATGAATGATGGTACAGTCCAAGACAGGGACAGACAGAAAAAAGCTATGTTGTGGGGTCATGGATAGCATTGTGGATCTTGTTTCTGTCCAAACCTGCATAGGATTGCAGCCTAAGTAGCCCCTCTCTTCCCTCCTCCCTGGAAGAGAGGAGACAACTTCTGGACAGGAAGAGAAGCATGCACTGTTCTGCTTCTATGGTAGGGCTGCCACTCACCCACGTCTCCCTGTTCCTTTTCACAGTTATGAAGACTCCTTGGAAAAATATGTGTATGGTTGATACTGCTGGCAAATCCCAATCGTTGCATTCCTGGACTACTGCCACGATCCTGAACCAAAAGGGGTCACTCTCGTTGCAAAGGGAAGCCACGTCATACACCCCCTTGTGGAGGATCTCCCCGGAGACACCATCGAAGGAGACCAGCCGTGCACCAGGGGTGAGGGCACACTCGCCCTCGGGACCCCTGCAGCCACGCACACCATCATGGATGGCGCATATCTCCCCTAGCTGGCAGCTGGTGTCCTCGCAGGTGAGCCGGCCTGATGCGCGACAAGTGCACTTCCTCAGACAGCCTTCCAAGACAAGACTTTCTCCAGCCTGTGATGTTTATAGTAGAAAGGAAGAGAGCATTAAAAATTAAACCACAAATGTTGGTGAACTGACAGCAAAGCAACATGCATTTCACAAAGAGACCCTGCACTTCTAAAAGGAAGAACAAACTACTGCGATCCCTTCACAAAACTGATGGTTGCTCTATATATCTGGGAACTAATAGGTTACAGGAAATAATGTTTCACACTGATACAGAAAATAATTCTATTACAGAAGGCCATGACAGGCTGCCTGCCCTCTCACCCATTCAGTTGGGAAGTGATACATCCAAGAGAAGTCTGTTTGGAGGATGCCACAAAAGGCTTATGGGCCTCTTTGGAGTCTTTGGCCTTCCCAGTTTGGATGGGATGCTGCTCACCAAGTGCTTCTGAGAGGCAAAGGCCCTGGCAGTGGCAGGGCTGGCCCACCTAGGCAAAGGCAAGTCATCTTGGATGCTCCCATGCACTTGAAGCTTCCTTGGCTGAGGAGGTTCACGTAGCAGAGGAGCTTGCCATATATCGGTCATTCAGGCAGAGGTCCTATCCAGGCTTTAGAGATGGACAAAACTAGCTTACTGAAATGTATGCCCACATCGACATGAATGCAATGGAGGGAGAAATCGTTGGATTCCCAGAACCAAGGCTGGAGGCAGTGCTCCAATTCTGGAGCTGCAGATCGGTGCTTATGACATGCAACCTGCTTCATTCCCCCTCTAGGTGGCCAATGCAGACTATGCCATGGAGAGAGGTGTGGGAAAGTGAAGATCACCTCGGCTGTTCTTCCCATTCAGCATGGGATGCTGGTGAGTCCCTAGTTTGGGTGCTTGCAAGCACCAGGGGAGGAATCATCAGGACGGTGCCCGTAACGGCTACTGCATGTACCTTGATGTATCTTCCATCATACACACAGCCGCAGTCCTCCATCGCCACACATCTGTTGCCATCAAACAGATAGCTGCTGTCACACTGGCAGCCTTCAAAGCATTTCTCTGTGCACTGCCCTGATGTAGACAAACTGGTGCAGGTGAAATCACAAGTCCTGGTACACAGACTGTAATGGCTGTTGGACGGGCAGGTGAGAGCTAGAGATGGGGAGAAGGAAAGAGGGCCGATAAGGGCAGGCTGGGGCATGTGCGTTCCGAAATCATAGCTCCAGCAAGCTTTCCATCCATATTAGTCAGAGCGCGCGGCATATGTGCAGACTGTCAAAGACAGTCAGTGAAACACATATTCTGTTGTCATAATTTGTGATGGCACTCCCACATCTGCCAATTCTTTTATAATACACCAGACCACTGGCATACCTTTATACTTTAAACACACAGAAAGGAAGTTCTGCCTGGTTCTCTTGAAAACTCCTTTTAAATTAGTTCCTGGAATAACACTATGAATTTTTTAAATAATTCCAGGAGGATTTTGCCTTGCTGGACAGAGCACGTTCTATTTGAAGAACTGTCACTTATCAGTTATGCCCAGCTCTGTTCTGTGGCGTTTTACTATTCTTTGTCTGATAGTGTTGCTTTATTATGCTATTTATTTTCATTCCTGTCAGCCACGCAGAATGGCGTGTAAGCATTAGAAGGGCAGCATAGGTGTGAAACAATTCTGCTGACGACACATTGCAGGGTGGACATCAGAAGTACGGGTGCGGTGAGGAAAACAGACACTGAGAACGCGCAAGTGCGGCTCGCTCTTCAACTTACGGCAGAAGCTGCTATTTCTCCAGGCCTCGATGGTAGCACCAGCAGCTTGGCAGGCCGCCACGTATGCCTGAAGGCTCCGACAGAGGGACTCCATGGCACCGTTGGAAGCACACATGTCGTAGAGGCAGTGGCCGAAGTACTCTGCGGGATCCACGAAGGCATGGCAGCCTTTGAATGGGCCTGACATGGCTTGGATCATTCCGCAGGAGCTCTTGGGAGTGTATGGCGCTGTCTGCTGTGACCCACAGACAGGGCATTTCTCACCACAGCCGTCTGAACAGCCTGTTCCCTCCAGGGGAACCTTCCATGAAGCACCAAATTGGTCAACGTTCTGTGTGCTTTCTCCACTGGGCAGAGTGAAGTCGTCTGTTTTGTCCTTATTGAAATTACCGCACAAGCCCCCGACATGCCCCTGGTAGGTGCTGGGCACAAACACGAGGACATAGGAGGAGGAATCATAAAGGACTTTGAGGCCGAAGTCAGACTGAACGATGATGTTGCTCCCTTCCTGGTTGGCCCAGAGTCTCCCAGCACTGGTAGTCATTGGCAAGGTGTAACGTTCCCCATTCACCTAGATTGACGACAAAGAACGTGACTGCAGACACTCTGATTACAGGCACGAATGTGCAAACCGCAGAGGGCTGCCCACTCTCACACTTTAAATCGCACGTGTCTTCGAAATAAAGAGGGGGAGACTTCCTTATCTCTGCAGGAACAGAGAGGAAGAAGTCCAGAAAGAAAAGCAAAGGGACCCCACCCCCCAACACACACCTTGTCAGCCTGTAACATTTCAGAACAATGTGAAGATGGCACGGTATTACGGAGTGATATTTTCCCATCAGCTCTTGCAATTGCAGGAATGTCAGGTGAAACTTGTGGACACCTGATTTGGAGACTAAGCTCACAGAAGGACTCACCTTGACCTGCCACTTCATTCCCTTCTCAATGACGACAGTGTAGCCATGAACTGAGACCACAACAGACTTTGTCAGGGACCTGTCATTCTCCACAAGCACAGAGAAGTTTGCTAACCGAGAATCCTTGCCGGCAACTGTACTTAAGGCATACAAGCAGGTACCGTGGAAGTCGTAGGCCCGGCCATCAAAGGTCAAGTAGTGGGAACCTGCGGCCATACTGCAGTTGCCATGCCCCTCTGGATGGCAGCCTTGGATGCCATCCTGCACCTTGCATTCTTCGTGGGGACCACAGGAGGTTTCCTGGCATTCAACGACCCCATTCTCAGTGCACTGGCATTGCTCCTGGCAGGAGGAGCTGGGGTAGAAGTACTCTCCCTTCTTGTAGTACTTCCCCTGGTGCATACAGCCACAGTCACCCAGAGGAACGCACTGGTCCCCACTCAGGACGAACCCAGCATCGCAATAGCAGCCCTCTTTGCATGAAGCCATGCAGCTGGCTGGAGCAGAGAGCCCGTGGCAAGTGGCAGGGCAGCCATTTCCGCAGAGCTCGTAGTGAGAGTTCAGCGAACAGGCAGGGCCTGGAAGAAAGGACGGAAGACAATGTGGAGAATGTCAGGCTAACGCTGGAAGTATTTTGCTGGAAAGGTGGTTTTCTGGGCACGGGGAGTAGAATAAGTCTGGGTTGCTCTGCTGAGTGACCTCTTCTGGTAAGGTGTGAGCTCAGAGTGAGATCCCATGCATCGTTAAGCAGAAAAATTCCCAGCATTCCCCAGTCAAATGCTGGAAGTTGTTGGGCTTTTTTCAGTCTAAATATGCATGCAGTTGCATGTAGTAGCCCTCTCACTTTGGTAGCTTTATCATATTTATCCTCTTAATGGGTTAGCTTTGCTTTTACACATGGAAAGTACATCAATGAGAAAACTCTCCTAGGACTTGGAAGATCTGGTTTCTCGTCCTACTTGGCCATGAAGCTCTCTGGGTGACTTTAGGCCAAACACTGCTCAGAGTTCAACTTTCCTTGTGGGATTACTGTGAGGGCAAAGTGGAAACTTTAGGGTCCCCAGGTTCTTTGTGAGAGGGAAAAGGGTGGGGCATGAATGCAATAATAACAATAGATTGTCCTGGGTGAAACTGGATATATCAAATGCAGTCCCATGCATGTTTAGAAAGAAAAAGTAATGTTGAAAAATGCATAGGACTGCACCCTTAAATATTCAAACTGAATGTGCCTCCAGGTATCAGAATTTCAGATTTTTTCCATGCACTTTAAATTCAGATCAAATTGATCAGGTGGATGGTGGCTTCCAGCAACCTGCTTGTGTTAGGTCTTGTTGAAAACCACAGCTATCTCCCTGTAAATCTTTGAAATACAATTTGAATGTTTCTCTTTCCCTAACCTACTATAATTAACCTCAGCTGCTCACTAAAAACATGCAAATACAAAACATATTAAGCTCTTGTCTCTGCTGAATAAAAGAGAGGAGCCAATGGTTTTTAATATGATGTTCATATGATGTTCATATCCAAATGTTCTAATGTCAGACTACCTTTTAAGAAGCCTCCCACTTGCAAAGTCTGGGAATGTCAGGGTTTTGCAACACACTCTTGACTTCCTCATCATTACATCTGGAATGCATTTGATCAGCCGTTCCCTACAGGGCTCTGCTAAAGAAGGTCTAAGAGGTGGCACTTACTGCAGAAAGAGTCTGTTCTCCATGGTCCAATCTGAACGCCCAAGGCTTGGCAGGCAGCCACATAAACGCTGATGGCACGGCACAGAGCATCATGCTGACCATGGTACTGGCAGGTATCAAAGACACAGTCAATGAAGTAGGGTGTTGGGTCGATGGTCCTGTGGCATTGCCGGAATGGCCCATCCTTTTTGATGAGGATGCCGCAGTATTGCTCACCCTCATAGGCTTCCTTCTGGGCATCTCCACAGGCTGGGCAGTCGTCAGTGCAGCCCACTGAGCAACCAGGGACCTCAGCCACCTTCCAGCTCTCGGCAAATTGAGATGCACTCGGTGCCTGGCTGCCATCCTTCATGGCAAAGTCATCCTTCGGGTCCCGGTTATTGTTGCCACAGAGACCACACACAGCATTGGTGTAAGTGCTGGGCACCATGACTCTGACGTAACTCTTCCAGTCAAAGACCACCGTCACATCAAAATCAGTCTGGATGAACACCTCCATTCCACGGAGGTAAGCCTTTATCCTGTCCCCATGGTAGAAAGGCAGGTTTGCAAAAGCACCATTGACCTGGAACATGATGCAAGAGGATGGACCCATCACACCCATCCTCTCACCCCTTGTTTTTAAAACCACAGTGGCAGATCTGCCCTGAATGAGCAGCTTATCTGCACGCTTGTGAAGCTCCACAGCTGCGGAGCCCTGCATAAATGGGCAATCCTAAAAGGCTTAGCAAAATAGTTGATGTTTCTGCATGGCCATCAAAATGTGTCATTCTATCTCAATTTTAAGGGACTCCATAAAGCAGCTCCAGCTGCAAATAAGGCCTAAGTTGTTCTCACTGATATATGGCAGGAAGGTAATGTGGCTAAAGCTCTTACTTCTTTGGTCAGGGAGGAAGTACTAGGAATAACAACCACAACCACACCAACCCAAGCAGTCCTGTTCTTGCAGCTACAGAATACTCCTGTGCTTGACCCAGCATGCAAATCTGGTTCGGATAGCCCTCAGGTGGTCATCTTAAGACCAAAGAATCTGAATTTGCTGGAGGGTCCTGAGGGCTGCAAAAAACCTCCTTGAACTCACCCACATCATGAACCTCAAAGGGCCACAGAAGGGCCACATATAATCCTGATTGTTAAACCTTCCATGGCCTTAGAGATTTTTGGCAGATTGCCACTCCTGAGCCCATCACCTCAATTGAGATGAAGACAGAGCAACGAAGGAGCACTTTCTTGATCTGCAAAGCCCCAGCAACCAGTCCGGCTGAACAGGCCTCTAAGAACCCAAGGGCCTTCCCAGGGCACCCACCAAATTTGCCCACTTCCATACCTGGATCCTACGTGGATGCTCCTGGCTCAGCACAATGCTCAGATTGTAGGCCTCCACTGTTACCACTTTTGTGTAGGACACCTTCTTGTTGCCTCGGTTATTGTTCTCCACATTGATAGTGAAAGGCTTGAGAGTCGGGTCATCAGAGCAAAGTCCTACCAGCTGGTAGATACAGGTCCCCATGAAATCATACCTCCTTCCATCAAAGCTGGTGTAGTGAGGGTCTCCAGATGCTGAACACGTAGCATAGCTGACGGGGTGACAGCCCCAGACCCCGTTGACCAGAGCGCATTGCTCATTAGCTTGGCAACTGGCTGGCTTGCAGACCACTATCCCCAGACTGGAATCACACGTGCAGCGGGAACCACAGTTCCCACCAGCCCAGAATTCCTCCCCGGGCTTGTAGTAGAAGCCATTGTAGGTGCAGCCACAGCTGCCTGTGGGCACACACTTGTCGGCGCTGAGGACGTAGCCCTCGTCGCACTGGCAGGTCTCCACACAGGGCTCCTGGCAGGTGGAGGGAGCCGTGCGGTCCGAACAGCTGGCCGGGCAGGCATTCCCACAGAACTCGTAGTGGCTGTTCTCGGGACACTGCAAAGCTGGAGAGGCGAGTGGAGGAAAACAGCAGTGGGGTTTAGCATCCTGCAAACCACGTGCTACAGCCTCAGCCCGGCAAGAACCAGGGCCAGTGCAGAATACCGGGGCAGAATTTAGGCTTGCAAATACTGCTGTACTTCCCAATTAGCACACACACTTCTGATCAGCATCAAGTTCAAACCAACAAGGCTTGCACACACACAGTCGCTCTTGGATTTCTCTCAAGGGCTCCTGCCAGCAACCTAATTTTGAGGGAGAAAAGTATTTGAGCAGTTCATCCTGTTGGACAGCTGGGAATATGATCTGCTGCAAATCCTCTGCGAGCCTTAACAGTTTGGGACCTGGATACCTAAAGGAACGCCTTCTACCATATTTGCCCTCTCGCCCCCTGAGATTGGCAGCAGAGGCCCTCCTCCAGGAACCCTCCGTAAAAGACATTAGGAGGCTAAGTACCCAGAGGAGGGCCTTCTCTGCGGTGGCGCCCCACCTATGGAATGCACTCCCCAGAGAGGTCCGCCTGGCACCGTCGTTATTCGTTTTTCAGCACCAGGTAAGACCTATTTATTTAAACAATATTTTAACAATTTTTAATATCATCTATAAGTGTTTAATATGCAGCCAGGGTGAATCTGTATTTTATGTGTACTATTTATGTGTACTATCCAGACAAGACAGAGGTCCTGTTGGTTGGCGGATCGGGCTTCGGAGAGGGTGAATTGAACCTAGTCCTGAATGGGGTTGCACTCCCTCTTAGGGACAAGGTCCACAGCCTGGGAGTGCTCCTTGACCCGGAGCTTTCACTGGAACCTCAGGTGACAGCGGTGGTGAGGAGCGCTTTCCTTCAGCATTGGCTGATTCATCAGCTGCGCCCCTACCTGGAGTACGACTGCCTCGCGACAGTGACACATGCACTGGTGACTTCCCGTCTTGACTTCTGTAACGCGCTCTACTTGGGGCTACCCTTGAAGATGGTCCGGATACTTCAATTGGTTCAAAATAGAGCTGCCAGGCTGCTGACGGGGACTGGGCATTATGTTCACATGACTCCAGTTCTCTGTCAGCTTCACTGGCTTCCCATTGAAGTCCGGGTCCAATTCAAGGTGTTGGTGATGACCTATAAAGCCCGAACCGGCTTGGGTCCTGGTTACCTGAAGGAGTGCTTACATCCATATATGCCCGGCCGCCCCTTGAGATCTGCGGGAGAGGCCCTTCTCCGGGAACCCTCCGTGAACGAAATTAGGAGCATGGGTACTCGGAGGAGGGCTTTCTCTGCGGTGGCGCCTAAGTTATGGAATGCGCTCCCCAGAGAGGTCCGCCTGGCGCCGTCATTATTTGTTTTCCTGCACCAGGAGAAGACCTTTTTATTTAAGTGGCATTTTAATTGTTAATATTATTGGATTTTATCTGGCCAGGGCGGCTTATATTATATTGGTATTTTTGCATTTTTAACTTAATGTTTGTATTTTTTAATTTAATGTTATAATTGTTTTTTAACTTAACGTTGTAAGCCGCCCCAAGGCTTCGGCGAATGGGGCAGCATAAAAATGTTTTAATATATAAATAAATAAATATTGGGTTTATCTACTGTATGTAAGCCGTCCCGAGGCTCATGTGAATGGGACGGCATGCAAAAATTCTAAATCAATAAATCTGCTTTCTGCCCACCCTGCTGCATGCTCTGCATACAGGAATGGTTTGGATTGGCGGACAAAAGGGTGGGCCAGAATTGCCAGCTATCAACAGGCCTCATCTGTCTTCTTGCCCACTGCAACTTCTGCCATTGCCACTGGCCGTCCCTACTCACCACAGCCAGATGGGGTCCTCCAGTCGTAGATCAGGGCACCTGCTTTCCTGCAGGTTTTTGCGTAGGCCTCCAGTGCCTGGCAGAGGAAGCCCTGGGCCCCACCATTCAAGCACACATCGTAAATGCAGCTGTCAAAGAAGTCATCTGGGTTCACTTTGGCATGGCATTCTCTGAAGGGCCCAGCTGAGGCATTCCTGATGATTCCGCAGTGCGCGTTGCTTCCATACAGTTCCTTCTTGCTCTCATCACAGGTTGGGCAGTTGCCCTGGCAGGAATCCCAGCAGAAGGGGTCTCGGTCCTTGACTCTCCAGCTGCTGGCCCAGCTTGTGACGGAGGACACCATGGTCCCATTGGGAAGGGCCATGTCATCCCTTGGGTCCCGGTTGAAATTGCCACATAGGCCACACGTGGCATTGTAGTAGCTGCTGGGGAGGGTGATCACCAGGTGCCACTTCCAGTCATACGTCACTTGGAGGCCAAACTCGGTTTGCAGGACAGCACTGGGGCCGCTCTGGAACAGTCGGATCTTTCCCTCTTCAAGAGTCAACGGCAGGCTGAAAATGGCATCATTTAACTGGGGGCAGAGTGACAAAACAGAACAAAACACAGAGGGGATTACTGGTTTCCCAGGAGTTCTCGAGGCCTAAGTGCTTATATCTGCACAGACTGGATTTCATTCTGTGCGCTCATTGCTCTGGTGCAAGAATGGGAGCACCCACAATTTTGGTGAATGGAACATAAATGAAATCCACACCCATCTCCAGACTGACATACCCTGATTCTTCCAACTTCCTGCTTGTAGATGGAGATCTTGTACCCATAGACAAAGATGTTGGCCAGGCTCACATAGGACACGGCCTGGTTGCCCCTGTTGTCGTTCTTCTCAACTATGGTGAAAGGAACCAATGTAGGGTCGCTTCCACAGTACTTGGCAATGGTGTAAGAGCAGGTGCCCTGGAAATCGAAGTCCATTCCGTCAAAGGTGTGGTAGTGTGGATCCCCCCAGCCCCAGCAGCTTCCGTTGAAGTTGGGGACACATTTGGCCAGTCCATTCTCAATTTTGCATGTTTCCTGCTGTCGACAGTGCAAGGCCTTACACGGATCTGAAATGAAATGAAATGAAATGAAAGGAGAAAATGCAAGTGAGTGCTCGATTCTAAGTAGAATGAATCTATGTGAAGAGCAGGAGATGCATTTCAGCCATAGATAATGCAGAGAATAAGCAAATGGAAAGAACAACACTGGAACCTCACTTTCTCTCCTTATTGTATTAGATCAGCTATGTATCTGTAGGCGCCCTTAGCCATATTCCCCTCCAGAAGTGTGAAAAGTGATAAACAGCAGCAGGTGGAGAAAACAGGCAATCATGAGCTGCACTGTTTGAAGGCCACTGTAAAGAGAACAGTTTTGCTAGTGCCCTCTATGGGTAAGTAGCTATAATTGCTGGGCGTGGGTCACCATCCAAGTGACTTTATTCAGTTGGAAGCGGCAAAAGCCGTTCAAGCAGCAGCCGCACACTGACGTCCCACCAGCTCTTCTGCCATGTCATGGGAATGCTTTCATGGCGGTCGGGCACCCAAAGTCTGAGCTGCTACTTGCACATATGGGGAGTGATGGCATCAAACTTACAGAGGAAGGAGCACCAGGAAGAGCAATGCACATATGCTGTCCCAATACTACACGTTCATGTCGTGGTGCAATACCCATTGAGTGCGGAAGATTTAAGTGGCCAGAGCAGTGGCAGCATGCACTACCACAGCCAGAAAACCCTGCCACACGACAGCCGAGGAGGGGTGGCAAACCATGTGCTTGCTGGCCAGCATGGCTGAATGGTGAACTCCACCTGATCCACCATGTGCTCCTCAGACCTTGAACCTGAAGGTCGCCTGGCCTGGCTCATTCAATAAGCTTATCTCCTCACCCTTATGAAAGCAACCCAGGACTCCATCCTGGATCTTGCAGGTCTCATCACGGGCACAGCTGTGGGCTTCACAAGTTACTCCTTGGCTTGGGATGCAGCGGCAGCTCTCTTGGCAAGTGTTCAGCAGAACCGTCTCATTGGGCTGGTGAAGGGCAGATATTTTAAATAATATGGTATACAAGGAGCAGAAGTACACATTATTATTATTATTCTTTTTATACCCCTTATATACCCTTTCATAGCTACACAGATTCCATAGCAGTGGACAACAAAAAGATCATTAGAAGCAGAATATTAATAAAAACAGTGACTGGTTGACCAAGGAGGGCATCCTGAACTAATGTTGCTTTAGGAGGCACTGAAAAAAGCACAGTATTGCTGCCTCCCGACCCTTGGAGGCAGAGCGCTCCAGAGAAAAGGAGCTACCACACGGATGGGTCTCCCCTAGGGGGCTCCTGTTGAGACACAGCTCCATGCAGCAGCACCATGAACAGGCCATCGGATGACTTCAGTCACTAGGCAGGTGGTTAAGGGAGAAGGAGCTCTGCCAAGCGTCCTGCTCCCAAGCGGCTGGCTCTTCCTATGCCAGCACCAAGTCCTTCAACCTGGCCCGGGAGCAGATAGGCAGCTGCTACGCTTCCCTCAGCAAAGGAGCTGCATCTTGAAAGGATTAGCCCCTCGCAGCAGCCGAGTCGCTGCTTGCTGCATGAGCGCCAGCTTCAGGACCAGCCTCTGGAGTTGGTCAACATCATCAGCCCAGGTAGGTGTGTCAGGCTGGATGACTCTGCAGCCTGGTCAGCACCTCGCATCAGGTGAGCTTCATTGACTAGCACTTTGTCTCCTCCACATTGTACAGAGGATCATTTGAACATGTCACAGTATATAAATACATTGCATAATAATAGTGATAACGATAATGCCTCTTGTTAAAGGGCTTCTGAGAAATTCTGAAGATGACAGGAAGTGTTTTGATATTTGAGTGGAAGGAATGCGGGACCAAGCAAGTCCAGACAGAAAAACAGGGAAATATAACCTGGTCCATGAGGATGGGTGGTGAGTCCAATAAAAAAGCAGGGAATGGGTGGCTTAGGAGAGCAGCTGACCTTGTAGTAGCGTCCGTTGTGGAAGCAACCGCAGCTTTCTGCGCGAACGCAGCCGAGACCGTCAAAGAAGAAGCCGTCGTCGCACTGGCAGCCCTCAGTGCACGTCTCCGGACATGGCTGGGGGTCCGTGATCTTGGCGCAGCTGGTGGAGCAGAGGTCGGCACAGAGCTGGTAGTGGCTGTTGGCTGGGCAATGCAGAGCTAAAGGGAAGAAAAGGCACATCTGAGCTGGAGCTGGGGCTTCATAGTCCCACTCTCAGGAAGAGGGCAGAGGGAAATGTCATCTGCTTGTCTGGAGGAGAGGGGAGGGGAAGGAAGAGAGAGTGGGGGACTGGCAATTAAACTAACATGTCACTGATGCTTTCTCAGACAAGTTCTGTCCAAAGCCGGAACTAGAATGGATTGGGGGTAAACATTTTTAAGATGCTTCTTTTCCCTCTCAAATTATTTTCCCATTCCTAGCTCTGACATTAGGAATTCTAGCTAGTGTTGGAGTTAGGAGGAAATCAAGATTTAAAGTGATTAACATGAACAATCTGTTCGTCTCAGAGCTGGATTTCAGAGGAGCAGTTTGGAGATGAATTGCAATCCCAACAACCTCCTTTGGATTCTGGAGCATTTACTGGGTTTCTGATCTGTTCTGTGCTTAATTTCATTTTTAAACAGTGATTCACATAAAGAAGAAGAAGAAGAAGAAGAAGAAGAAGAAGAAGAAGAAGAAGAAGAAGAGATGGAAGGAAGGAAGGAAGGAAGGAAGGAAGGAAGGAAGGAAGGAAGGAAGGAATTGATGTCTGGGAATCAGGACAGGAAGTCCAGATATTGTGTGCCTCTCATTCATTCATCACATTAAAAGAAATTTCTAGTAAACAATCATGCTTCCAAGAATAAATGGATTCAAAGTTAATCAAAGCATAAATTATCATTGTCTAAAGGCTGTGGGGACTCTCTAGTACACATGTATAAATTAAAAGAGAAACTTATATTCTAAAAGAGTAATTGCCAGCTAGTGGCTTGGACACCTGGGACCTACAAATGTTGAGAGATACATACAGGAAAGTCTAGAGAGCAATTCTACGATCCTGGGGTAAGCTCCTGGGGCCACAGATGAAGCTACAATCTTGACAAGTTTTCCCATCCCCTACCCCCAGCTTCAGGGTCCTCCCTCTAGACTGAGGAGGTTCCACAATTCCTGAACTGTTTTGTGAAGTCAGAATCCTGCCTTGAGACATTACCATGGGTTTTCATTTTGCTTACCTTACCTATGGTTTGCCAGAGAATGCCTATGAGTGTGTACTTATTTCTCCTCCAGCCTCCTGCACTTCAGTTAAAGCCCAGGGGAAGAAGGCATCATGAGTCCCTCCCTTCCAGAGGGCTTTTTCAGGGTAGGAAGCACAGGCTGCCTGGGAGGCTGCAGAGCAACGGAGAGATCTGCAGCAGAAAGACACGCACGCACGATGCC
Organism: Varanus komodoensis; assembly: GCF_004798865.1. Taxonomy (NCBI): domain Eukaryota; kingdom Metazoa; phylum Chordata; class Lepidosauria; order Squamata; family Varanidae; genus Varanus; species Varanus komodoensis. The sequence continues at coordinate 533,923 of NW_025335759.1, read as the reverse complement.
CACAGCTCCCTCACAGTGATTGAGCTCTCAGTGCATGCGCATCTCCGTGCTCAGCCATCAACACTCACGGCAGAAGGATGGGTTCCTCCAGGGTTCCACAGAGACCCCAGCCTCTTGGCAGGCGGACACGTAGCTCTGGATGCTCTGGCATAAGATCAGGCTCTCCCCATTGCCCAGGCACACATCGTAGACGCAGTTGTCGAAGTACACACTGGGGTCCACCTTGCTGTGGCAAGCCCTGAAGGGGCCATCCGAGGCGGTGAGGATCCCACAGTAGTTGCGCTGTTTGAAGATGGCCTTCTTCCTCTCCTCGCAGACTGGGCAGCTGCTCCCAGAGCACCCATCGGAGCAGGATCCTTCTGCCCCAGGGACTGGAACCTTCCAGGCAGCGCCAAAGGCAGCTGCATCTGAAGCCATCGTGCCATCCGGAAGGAGAAACTCATCCTCCTTCTGCCCATTGTAGTTGCCACACAGACCTTGCATCCGGCCCTGGTAAGTGCTTGGGACCATGACTTTCACAGAGTAAAACAGGTCATAGTTCACAATGAGGCCAATGTCTGCTTTGATCACAATATTACTGCCCTGCTGAGTAACTGTGACCATCCCAGTAGAAAAGCTCACAGGGAGAGATTGAGATATACCATTCACCTGCAAAAAAGGACAGCAAGTCTTGAGCAAAGCTGTCTTTGAATAAGAGGAGGTGGTTTACATGAAAGGATTCTATTGAATCCTAGTTCTCTTCGTCATATTGACCCAATGCCATCAGACTTCTAAAAGAAATGTGGTCCTGATTCCCCTTTCATCAATTAGATTAGAGATGGGAACCATCTGATCGATGGTGAGCACTGGAGGAAGTCGCAGTTCAGTAACATCTGGATGGCCACATATTCCTCCATCCCTGCATTAGATATAACATTTTGGAAATGTTTGAAGCTATGCTGGGGTGAAAGGGAAAGTTGGAAGTTTTTACACACACATTTATTAATGAGCTGCATCATAACATGAAACTTGCATTTATTACTTTGGGGGCTTGGAAGTAATTTAGATGATTTAATTAGCTGTCAGCATGCAGAATAGCATGACAGAAATTTTTGAAAAAAAAAGAATGCTTGCATTTAAACAAGTGGAGCTGCATTACTAAGTTATATATGTACAACTTGAGCCTTGCTTTCAAGCATGACAAGATAAAGTAAAAGCTGAGGATCAAATACCTTTATCAATATTAGCAGTGTGTCAAGCAAACAGGAAAATAATAGCATTTATTATTGACAGAAAGAGTGTTATTTTTCTGGAACAAAAGCAAGCTGTGTTTCTTCAAAACCACATTTAGAGCACAGCACAACTGTAGCCCTCGGGACTCTCTGGCTTAGGGGCATCCTATACAGAGTGGAAGGGCAGTTAGATGGTCCAGTATAAATCTGGCCTTCTACATCAGCTGCCTATCAGGCAAAGACTGATATTTCTTTATTTTTTACCTTCAGGGTCAATCATTCACTCAATCAAACAAATGACACCCCCCTCCCGCCAAAGAGTGGGGTACAAACATATGAGCCAAACCCCTGCATGTACTGTCACAAAGAAAGCCAGATGATTCTGGATGCTGTCTGGCTGGTGGAAGGACGCATTCATGAACCAAACCATGCTTTTATGCAAAACGGACTGGCTGAAGGCCTAAGGACCAGTGTCTCCTTGCAGCATAGCAGACTCACCTTGACTTGTCCCTTCTTCTTCTGCAGCAAGGTGAGGGTAATGCCATAGATCTTGACAGAAACCATTTTGGTAACAGAGACCTGCCCATTCCCCCAGGGTTCATTCTCCACATTGACGACAAAGGGTACCAGGGTCTGATTGTCCCCATTGGCTTTAGCCAGGGTATAGGTGCAGGTGCCCTGGAAATCAAAGGCCAGTCCATCGAAGGAAAGATAATGCGGGTCACCAGATGCCGAACAAGTGGCGTTGCCAACAGAGTAGCATTTCTGGATGCCATCCAACAATCTACATTCCTCGTGGGGTCCACAGGAAAATGCCATGCACTGCACAGTCCCCCCTGCTTGGCACACACAACGCTCCTGGCATGTTGGGTAGAAAGTCTCTCCTGCCAAGTAGTACTGGCCTTGATGGATGCAGCCGCACTGGGACAGCGGGACGCATTGGTCGCCACTCAGCACAAAGTCCTCGTTGCACACACAGCCTTCCCGACACTGAGCTGGGCAAGGGGCTGGAGCGTAGAGGCTGCTGCAGGTCTGGGGGCAGCCCTGAGCACAGAGCTCGTAGTGACTGTTTGGGGTGCAAGACAGACCTGCCAATGAGAAAACACAAAGGTGAAGGCAAGAGCTTAGCTGGAAAGCAGCTTCAGCATGGTAAGCATGGGGAGTGGGGAGGTAAGTACAGCTTGGTGTTAGGCTGAGAGCCTCCCTCTCCTTTAATAGTCCCATCTGGGCCCATCAGACGCATGCTTGCATCCCTCCACGGCAGTGGTAGCCTCTGTTTAGACCTAAATCCCTATTTGGGGTCAGTGAAGTACCCCACCAGACAGCATCAAGACAGAGCATCCATCTGCAGTTGTGAGTAGGTGAACTTCAAGCATTCCTGAAATTTATTTATTTATTTAAAAATTTCTATGCCGCCCCATTCGCCGAAGCGTATATGGACGTAAGCGCTCCTTCAGGTAGCCAGGACCCAAGCCATTTAGGGCTTTATAGGTCATCACCAACACCTTGAATTGGGCCCGGACTTCAATGGGAAGCCAGTGAAGCTGACGGAGGACTGGAGTCATGTGAACATAATGCCCAGTCCCCGTCAGCAACCTGGCAGCTCTATTTTGAACCAATTGAAGTATCCGGACCGTCTTCAAGGGTAGCCCCACGTACAGCATGTTACAGAAGTCAAGGTGGGAAGTCACCAAAGGGTGTGTCACTGTCGCCAGGCAGTCGTACTCCAGGTAGGGGCGCAGCTGATGGATCAGCCGAAGCTGAAGGAAAGCGCTCCTCGCCACTGCTGTCACCTGAGCTTCCAATGAAAGCTCTGGGTAAAGGAGCACTCCCAAGCTGCAGACCTTGTCCCTAAGAGGGAGTGCAACCCCATTCAGGACAAGGTTCAATTCACCCTCTCCGAAGCCCGATCCGCCAACTAACAGGACCTCTGTCTTGTCTGGATTGAGCTTTAGTTTATTGGCCCTCATCCAGCCCATTGCCTCGACCAGGCACTGGTTCAGCACAGCCACTGCCTCACCTGGATTGGTGGAAAACGAGAGGTCGAGCTGGGTATCATCAGCGTACTGATGATTCCGCAGCCCACAGCTCCTGATGACCTCTCCCAGCGGTTTCATGTAGATGTTAAACAGCAAAAGGGACAAAATGGACCCCTGCGGTACTCCATGGCATAGCTGCCATGGCGCAGAGCCATAGTCCCCCAGCACCACCTTCTGGAATCGGTTATTGAGGTAGGAGCAGAACCACTGCAAAGCAGTGCCTCCGACCCCCAATCCCGCCAGCCTGTCCAGAAGGATACCATGGTCGATGGTATCGAAAGCCGCTGAGAGGTCCAGAAGAACCAACAGGGATGCACTCCCCCTGTCCTTCTCCCTGCACAGGTCATCGTACAGGGTGACCAAGGCAGATTCAGTACCGTACCTGGGTCTGAAGCCGGACTGAAATGGGTCCAGATAATCCGTTTCATCCAAGAGAGCTTGAAGTTGTCCTGCCACCACTCGCTCCAACACCTTGCCCAGAAACAGGAGGTTGGCCACTGGTCTATAATTAGCAGCCATCTCTGGATCCAATGATGCCTTCTTCAGGACCGGTTGGACTACTGCCTCCTTTAAAGGGGCAGGTACCCGACCCTCCCTCAGAGAAGTGTTAACCACTTCCAAGATCCAGATCCCAATCCCGTGCTTGGAATTATTTATTAACCAAGACGGGCAAGGGTCCAATAGGCAAGTGGTGGGACGAAATGGCAGACAAATACACTGGAGCTTCATTTCAAAATAGAAATGCCACACTCTCTCTAATGAAGAACATTTGCTCAGGGCATCTGCACTTATTCCAGGAAGTGCTAGATCTCTGAGACCAGTTTAGAGAACAATGTGGAAGCCTCCAGGCTATTTCAAGCTGAATGACAGTTTTACCTAAAATGCCATGCTACTGATTCTTTTGAGCTAGAAATTTCCCAATTCTGCTATAGCACATCTGTACCACAGTACCACCTTATGTTTTGTTAAGAGAATACACAGAAAGGTAGAAAAAGGAAAATCACACATAAAAGACCCTTGCTTAATCCTGCAAAGAAAATGGAAGCAGGAGCCTCCGTAAAGGGGCAGTCAAAACCTTCATGCAGAGGAGACTCCGGCAATGTTGCTCCGGCGAGTTGCACTTACTGCAGAAAGTGTCAGATCTCCACTCATACAGGACTGCCCCAGCTGCCTGGCAGGCTGCCGCATAGCTGCTGATGAGCTGGCAGATCACAGTTTGCTGGCCTTCGAAGAAGCAGTAATCATATACACAATCTTGGAAATATCCCTCTGGGTCAATTTTGCTGTGGCACTCTCTGAAAGGGCCATCCTTGGCTAGGATGAGTCCACACTCCTTGCCAAGCTGCCGTTGCTGTTTTTCAATGGCTGCGAGGTCAGCGCACTCTCCCTTGTCCACCTCTGTGCAGCCTGGTACCTCTCGCATTTTCCAGCTTTGACCGAAGGCTGATGGGCTTGGAGCCACAGTGCCATTTTTCATGGTCAGCTCATCTTGCTTGTTGCCATTGAAGTTGCCACAGAGACCACAAAGGGTATTGGCATAAGTGCTGGGCACAGTTACTGTGACCCGACTTTGCCAGTCAAAGGTGACAGTGAGACCGAAGTCCGTCTCGATCACGGCCTCTTGCCCTTGTCTATGTATAGAGATTCTCTTGCTTTCAGTGTAGTACGGCAGGTTGGTCAGCAGGCCATTCACCTAGAACCATTCAAAAGAGGAGGCATGGGAATTTTGGCAGGGCCTTTGTGTTACCCAGAAGCATAAAAGGAAACTGTGCGGTGCATCATGAATGATTTCCAACTCACTTCTCTCTGCTCCATATTAATTTTCTTCTCAAAATATTTTCCTACTGATTTAGAGTTTTTGTTTGGTGTAACATTTCTCCTAATACAAAATAGTTTTTAATATAAGGTTTATTTGCTTCATTTCTCTGGTCTCTGGAATGAAGAAAGCAACAACTCTGTATAATAGACTAATGAAGGGCTGTAGTTTCCCAATAGTCATTGGCTGAAAGCAGATTTGTATGATCACAGTTCTGAGAAAAAGAATGATGTGTTTTCAACAACGTTGAAAATGGACACAAGACAAAGCTGGCTACTTAATCTTTCTTCTGGAAACTAACCACATAGAGGAAAGGAGCCATGCCCATATGTCTAAACTGGCAAGTAGATTCCACCTGTTACTGGAGAATGTCAGTATTAATGTTCTAGACCTCTGGGATTGCATGATGATCAAATAAATCCATCAACCCATTTCGCTTGAAATACTTTACCCATAATTGGCAGGAAAGCTTCCATAAGAAAGCAGAGAGAAGGACAATTCTCAGAGTGTGTCTGCAAGAACTTCTGCCTTGAAGCCCTGCTCCATTCCAAATGCCCCACCTGCCTAAGAAGATCAAAAAGGAGATCCTCCTCTGAATATAGAGTTAAGGGACCAACCTATCTTCTCTCTGCTCCTTGTTTCTCCCCCTCTTAGTTCCATGTTTAAAACTCTGAGCTTTTTATGGCATACAAAGCCAGGCTGTAAATTTCCCTGGTGTGGTGGGATGAATAATGTCCAGACATGGAAATAAAGTTTAAAAAATGACACACCTGAATAGAAAAGTACGGAACAATATTTGATCCACTCACCATGACTTTTGCAGGGTTTCTTCTACTAATCACAATGGATGTCTCATACACATAGATCTCAACATCCCGGGTGAAAGACACAGCCTGGCTGCCTCGATGATCATTTTGGACGAGGACCAAAAAGTCTACTAGGTCCGTTCTCTTCTCACACAGGCCAGTGAACTGATAGACGCAGGTGCCTTGGAAGTCAAACTTCAGACCATCAAAGGTAATGTAGTGAGGATCCCCTGAAGCCGAGCAGGTGGCGTAACTGGTGGGGTAACAGTTCTGTATGCCGTCCTCCACCCTGCACTGCTCTCCACTCTTGCAGCCCGTTGCCTGGCAGGTCACTTGTTTCGTTTCTGCATCACAGGTGCAGCGCTTGGTGCATGCAGCGTCTCCCCAGAACTGCTCACCGGGGGAGTAGAGCTTCCCCTCAAATAAGCACCCACAGGCAGACTCGGGGACGCACCGTCCTGCATCCAGCACAAAGCCGCCATTGCACTGGCAGGTCTCCACACAAGGCAAGGTGGAGCAGTTCTGGGGACCGGCTTGAGCATTGCAGGTGGTAGGGCATGGGGGCCCACAGGCCTCATAGTGGCTGTTCTCAGGGCAGGAGAGAGCTGTCAAAGAGATTGGATACGCGTCAAGAGGGCAACATCAAAGGAGCGGAAGGCCCTGTGCTATGGTGGATTTTGCTAGTGTGGCTTAGGGGACGGAGTGCGGGACCTTGACCACAAATGCTGTTTACTGAACCTGCCTCACAGGGCATTGCAACCTGGTGCCTGCAGCCCCCAGTGTGTCCCCAGAGATGTCTTTTGGCACCCTCCCCCGTTTATTTGGTATGAATGCACGCATGCATTTTAAATCAGCACATTTCCATACCAGCAGGGGAGATTACTGTGAAATATGCTTCTGTTGGCGCTGAAAACTGTGTTCAGGGAAGTATTTCCACATGTCAGGGCTCAGACACCAGCACTGCCTCAGTCTTCTAGGCAGTGACTTGCCCTTCACCACACCTTCCATGAAGGTCATTTTGTGCCAGGGCCCAGGGTTGTTTCACAAATTTCCAAATGTGCCCATCAACCAAAAGGTGGCCTGCCCCCAGTCCCTTGGGTGGATGGAACGGTTAACCTTGGGGACATATCCCTGAACCGCTTGGAAAAATGTGTGCAGAACATGCAAATTTGCCTTCCTAGCTAACATACCTTCCCTGTTAATAACATGGAGATGGTCATGCAGCATTTTGCTGTATGATAAAAGCATTTTTCTTCTGTTCTATTGCTATTAACTGCATATACATTGTACTTATTTTGGTTTTAGTTTTGCATGTGCTATGTAAGTGTTACACATGCACACATACCCTGTAAGGTATGCATTCCTTATATTACAGATGCAGGGCTAAACCCAAAAGTGGGGTTTGATAAAAATGTACAGATTGTAAGCTGCAACATGATAAAATGGCAAAGGAGGTAACTAAAGGATGTTGTATAAATGAGCCATGAAGCTCCAGGTGGCAGGCAAGAATGTTCTGCCTTGGCTATCATCTTCTTTTCTGGAGACATTTTAACTCATGTCTCTGTAACAATGAGGACAAGAATCTTGCTTGACAGCAGCATCCATTATTTTCTCAAGGATCCACTTCTGTTTTAGGTCCAGTGTGAAAATCCATGTGGACAGAACCTCAGAGGGTGATGTGTCCTGGCTAGACTCTGTATACCTCAAGGTGTCTAGGGATACACTATATTAGAAACTGGATTACTAAGAAAAATCTAGTCCTTTTTGGCTCTTTGCCCAGTGACACTCACAGCAACCAGTTAGAGACCTCCAATCAGAAACAGCAGCTCCCTCCTTCTGACAGGCTTCAGCGTAGTTCTTCAGCGCCTCGCACAACACATGCTTGAGACCATCATTCAAGCAGAGATCATAAACGCAGTTCTCCAGAAAGATACTGGGATCCACCACAGAATGGCACTGGCTGAATGGACCATCTCCCACTTTGCTGATCCAGCCACAGAACGGCTCATCTTTATATTTGATGACCATCTCTGGTGGGCAGCTTTTGCATTCCCCGTGGCAGTCATCCCAGCAAAACCTGTCACCATCCTCCACCTTCCAGCTTTTCCCAAACTGCACTGGACTGGGAGCCAAATTCCCTTCGGGGGTACGGAAGTCATCTGTGGGGTCTCCATTGTAGTTTCCACAGAGGCCACACACGCTTTCCCAAAAGCTACTGGAGATCTTCACCACCAGGTAGCTGTTCCAGTCATAGGAGACCCTCAGTGAGAAGTCTGTCTCAATAAAGGCAGAGCCTCCATACTGGTACAGACGGAGCTTCCCATCATTCAAGGAGATGGGCAGTCGAGTCCGCTGATTATTTACCTACAATGGAGAAGAAAGATCCAGCAAACAGCATTCAGATACTCCCCCCAACACAAGGCCATTATGCATTTAACCAAAGAAGTTGGATTTCCCATGGTGGTGCTGGTAACAGCATCTAGCAAAACCTAAAACAAAAATAAAGATGGACAGATTGGACAGATGTGCAGAACAACTGAGAATGTTTAGCAGTCATAGTAAGACCCTCCTTTTTCTTGAAGCACACAGAGGTTTTGTACAAGCATTTGTGTCCGAATTCCAAACCTCAAGGCTATTCACTATATGGCTGTGTAAAATGTGGTGAGAAGGAAACTTTCAACTTGAAGGGGGAGAGCAAAATGCAGGTACCCCAAACAGGAGGAGATTCCCCAAATGCACTTCTCCCAAACAAGATGGGAGCCACAGTTGGTGGAAATGTCTTGGCCTTTTATTGCTTGTAGTGATACGGACAGTTGAACAGCTCTTTTTGGGGTCTGGCAATTATTCTGTTTCTTAAGTGATGCCCAGGACTGGATGTCACTGGGGGATTGTGGGAAAAAGGACAGCTGCACAATTTTTTTTAAAAAAATCAACTCCTCAACTCAATTCAACTCGATAAACTAAACAAACTTTAACGCTCCATCTGCCTGGGCTGAATAATAAGCTGATTTACCCTTCATTCCTTGAATCCCAATGACTACTCAGTTTCCACCAAATACCATAAAATCTCAGCCTTGCAGTGAGATCCCCCTTTTCACTGACTGACAGACTCCCTGCTTAGCCAATTTTCTGTTCCCTTCCCCCAGTATTAAGAAGGTGAAATCTTTTCATATGAAACTGCCTATCAAAGCTTTCCCAGCATCACTACTGATTCAGAGAAGAGAAGGGATTTGTGCCTCCTTCAACTTCACCTGAAGAGAAAAAAGCAAAGGAGAGCTATTTGCATTAAAACTGTTTTTCAGGGATGAGCTTTCCACTGGAAGATCTGCCAGACATTTAGAAAATCTTGGGAAAGGGATAACAAAGGCATGGTGTTAATGTCTCAGATATCTCCTGTAGACACGAGCCACACCACGCTTTCCTCACTCACTGAAATGGAACTGCAGTTCTCTCAGCATGAGGGCTGAGCAAGAGAACCAACTGCAAAAGCAGTTTTCAGAGCCCTGGGGAAGCATGCAAACAAAACAAGTATGTCGCAACTGCAGCAGGAGCTTGGGGAGGTGGGAGAGAAGTAGGAAGATATTTGTCTTTCTGTCTTACCCTCACAAATCCGACCTCATATCTTGCCACAGAGATGGTGACATTATAAATGGTGGCTGTTACTAAAGCAATGTAAGAAACATGAGGGTTGCCCCTGTTCTCGTTCTTGGCCACAATGCTGAAGGAAGGAAGAGACACATCCTGGCCACAAGTCCTGGCGATGATGTAGGTGCAGGTGCCCATGAAGTCAAATTTCCTCCCATCGAAGGTGTAATAGTGCGGATCTCCCTGTGCCCAGCAGGTGGATTCGGACTCTGGTACACAGACTGGCTGTCCATTTATGATCTCACACTTTTCCTTCTTCCTGCATTGCACTGAACTGCAAGAGGGCACTGGTTTGTCTGAAATGGAACAACTGCGATGTCATTGCAAAATCAAGACTGGTTGGTAACTGCTCAAGGCATGCCTGTATTATTAATATTGTCACCTTGTATTTATAGCTGCCTTTCTTCCTCTTGCAAGGAACCCAAGGAGGCATAACAAAGTCCACCTCGACTCCCCTGTATCCTCACAGCAATCCTGTGAGGTAGGTTAGGGTGAGAGGGACTGATTGGCCCAAAGTGAGCTTCCTGGCCAAGTGGAGGCCAGAAGGCAGCCCTCCCGGGTCCCCAGTCCAACACTTGCTCCATCATACCACACTGGCTTTCATTTCTGTAGGCAAAAAGGGGGACTTGTTAGATGTACTCAGAAACCCGTATGGGCATTTGTGAAGTCAACCAGCTTTGGGCCATCAGTTTGGGTACTTACAATGGTCACAGAGAGAAATGAGGCATTGAATTGAAGTAGTTGTCTGTTTGCTTGTCAGGGGTGACTAAGAATTAACCCAGGTAGGGAGTATGAGAAATTTCATATCAAACTGGTTTTGACCCGGATTTACCCAGGATGTCCATTTTTGAACACAGATTTGGACTTGGATATAATCTACTGTTGAAGCAGGTCTGGATTTGGGGATGGGAGTTGTCCCCCCCCCAGCAGGTCATTTTTTAACAGCTGCTGTGCACATAAATGGCTTGCTGAGAGTAACCCCCACTCACCCCACCTGGATCTGCGTCTGAGTTGAAGTCCATTCATTTCTGCTCTCACAATGAGATTTGTGGACTCAAGAATTACATCCAACAATATGCATATATTTGAAACATGCCCATGAAAAGCACATCCTTTTGAAAAAAATATGGACAAATATGCTTTCATCAATGGGAGAAGAATGTCTATATTTGATGCATACATTTGGAAAATATGCATTCAAATATGGATGGAGTTTCATGTAAAAAGAAAAAAAGATCGCAACCTGATACAGACTCAAGTCAAAATGAGAATTGAGATGAAATTCAGAGAATTTTGGTGAGCTCAAGTTTTGCTGATTCATACATCCCCAACTTCAGGCAATATGGTAGGAAAGTTTCATAAAAGTTGTTACTTCTTTTGCATGAATCTTAGCCTATTAATATATGCAACATAGTGATAGATTAATGGAAATATTGCAATCTGGCCCTTCCAGTCTCCTAACCTAGCTACAGTTTTCAACAAAAACTGTTACCCTGTTATGTTCTCCCTGCTCCTTTCCATCTAGGGTTGTACCATCAGATGGGGATGGAAAGAAGCAGGGGTGGCAGGAAACAGATCTGCAGACGTGTTGGACCTCAGCTCCCAGTGTTCGTGACGGTTGGTCATGCTGGCAGGGGCTCCCAGCACTTGAAATCCAAAGCAATTAGAGATCTTCCTTCTGACCACCCCTGGACTACCGGGGACACCATTCAGAAAATTAGCTGTTGCATGGACAGATCTTTAAAAGGGTTCCCAATCCATAGGTGGGATTTGACCCTTTGCCACCTCCTCTAATTCTGATCCAGATTTGTCTGCAATTTGCACTAGAGAAAGCTTCCATTTCTGCAATCAAACAATTCCTTTATCAATACGTGGAAAAGTTTCTGACCTCTTCTGGGAAAAGCAATGTGGATTTTTCAAAACCTCTGCTGGATTTTTTAAAGGTACCCATAAATATTAACATAGGCAAAATAGGCAAATCTGTCTATTCCTTCTAATCTTCCTGTGGGATGTATGGAACTTCTGCCTGAATATATCTATGTTATCACTACTTTATTACACATTCATTTGCTGCATGGAACCAATACATTTATGCACAAATTAAGATACTTACTACAGGAGCACAGGGCCACAGAACCGTAGCCGTCATACTGTGCAACTCCAAGGACGAGGAGCCCGAAAGGTGTACTGGGGTGTTGTACAGAAAGGGAAGTAGCTTCTGTACCCAAACTGTAATCACCCCATGAATATTGTGTGCCCTGGACGGGTTTCCACTGGACATTCATGATGGCCTCCTTTTGTATTGTGATCCCACTGGATTCAGAGGTATTGGCTATCAGGACAGCATAATTGTGAAAATGGGCCATCCCATCAATGTGGTATGACATGCAATAGCTGGTTAAGGCTGGGATGTTGATCATGAATGGGTCATAGACTTCATTTTCTCTTGTGGAACCAGGGAAGAAGAAAATAATCTGGATTCCAGCATCTGCAGACACGTATATGGGGTGAGAAAGCTGCTCATCCAACTTGAGAACTTGTCCAGCCACCACATTGTGGGAGTTGTGGTTGTTTCCAGACTGGATTTTGATGCAAGTGACTTTGGAGGCAATTATATACAAAGTGTCAAGTCTACTGTAGAAGGGCAGAGGAGGGACAATGGAGGTGTTACCCCAGCTGGAAACAGGCAGGAGCTGTTCCACAACATGATCACAACTTGTGAACTTCCAGGCACAGCTGTGCCCACTCAAGACAGCCACAGGTTCCTTAGATTCAATTCTGCTGCCGGATAAATCGACTGAACTCTGCAGTTGGATTGCTTGGAAGGAGTCGAGGTCAACAACAAGCCTGCTTCCAGCAGGATATACCTGACCTTTGAATATGACAGACCCTTTTAGGTGAACATCAACTCTTGTGGGAAATGTGTAGGCTAGAATTGCAAATTCCTTGAAAGTATTTGCCCGGTCACCCATTGGAGTTATGGCATAATACTCTTTACCCAGCTGTTGAACTGGATAAACTGCTGTGGTAGCACTTGTTTGATGCTTGTAGTTGCGGGACAATACAGAGATTTCTTTGTCAGCTTGGATTCTCACAGTATGGTCAAAGATCTGCGTCCCCACCATTTCTATGGAGGTGGGGAGCTCAATGGACACTGTTTGTCCTGCATCAACAGAGATATCTCTCTGAAAATTGGACTTCTGCACGGTCACTGTAACAGTGGTTCCAGGATGATGCCCTGTAATAAGCAGCTCAAATTTTGCGTTGGGTTGCATTTTCCCATTGTTTTCCATGAAGGCTGTGATGAATTCTTGTCCACATGAACTTGTTCCACACGGACCTGAAAGAAGGAAGGAAGGAAGGAAGGAAGGAAGGAAGGAAGGAAGGAAAAAGCAAATGTCATAATTCAGCTATATAAATTTATGGTGAGGTTTAGATGAGATGTTGTTCTTTTCCAATTTACACAGCATGCAAGGAGCAGAAAACAGCCACTTATCAAAAAACTCAAGTAACTTACCTGTGAAGAAAAGGCTAAAGTGTTTGAGATGTGAATAGTGACAGGACCAAGAAGAGAATTCTCTCTCATGCATTAAAATAGACTCATAGCTGCTCAGAGGACTGGCATCAGGAAATATTTTTTTCTTAAAGCAGAAAATTAACTTAGGGCACAATCCCAGGGCCACCCAATTTGTCTCAGAGGCCACAGGATTCTTCAGAGCCCCAGCCCTGAGATCCTGGGTCCTCCAAGCTGGAACTTGGAAGTGGAGCACCCACCGTGTCCTTCCCAAAAATGCCCATCTAGAGAAAATAGCCAGGAAGGCAAGGCAGCAGTGGAGGTGATCCCCACTGTAGCTCATGCAAGGCATAGGATGCACTTGAGCCTCCAGGTTTGGAGGCTTCTGTGCATCTGCTGCAGGAACAATAGGACTGAGAACACTTCCAAGGTCACACAGAGAAAGAGATTACTTTGACTAAGGAATAACACTGTTCTGTTTCCCAAAGCAAGAATATTTCATATTTGCTAGCATCTTTCTTCTTCCTTCCCCTCCCCTTTGTATGCTTTCACTCCTGTCCTTTGCAGTACTTTGCACTGGAATCATTCTGATGATTCTGAGATAATCTTCAAGGGGTGTGGAGAAGAGATGAACCAGGGACAAGGACAGGGTGTTGAAGCCAATCTGTGCTATGTCAAATTTCCTCAATTGTTCTTAAGCAGCCTTCTCCTCCTGGGTGGCATCCAGGTGTGCTGGATGACAATTCTCAGTATATCTGATCATCAATCATGCTGGCTGAGGCTGATGGAAGCTGAAGTGCAAAAACCATTGGACAGCACCAGGTTGGAGAAGGCTATTTTAAAGAGTCGAGTCCAAAAACGGTTATGATCTGTGGATAGTCAAAATGAGAGCTTAAAGCTACATTGACACCTATGAGATACTTCAAGGAATGGCACAGATGAAGTGGCCAGGCTACATGTGTTATGATACCAAACTCACCACAAAGGAGTGCCAGCCAGGTCCAGAACGGCAGCCATCTTGTTGCCATGACTGGAAAAGAACAGAAGAAAGAAGTTCAGATAATCTCGATGGACAGCATGTTCCTGCCTCCCCAGTCTCATCAGTTGCTCCCGGTCGACCTCCAGCTCCTGCAGGAGACCAGAGGAGATTACTGGGCTCCTCTCCTGTCTGTCAGCATCTGCTCTACCCGCCTTCTTTCATAGGATGGCCTTTTATTCTTGTTTTATGTCATGATTTGTTGACATTTGGCCTTCATGATAGTAAACTGAATCTGGATTGATCTACATTTGCCATATATTAGTAGCATGTTTGATTTCAGAGGCCTGATTTCAAGACTGTAAGTTGCCTTTACAGTTTATATGGTGCTGGAGTGAAGGCAGGAGACCCTATACAATTTATATGTAAATTTGGAAGAACCCTTGCCTTCTCCTAAACAGAATAAGTTTTAATCCTAGAATTTCCTTTTTTTTTTTTAAAGAAAATTCACCGAAGTAGATAATCTGTCAGCACATGGAAGGAAAGGAACACAGCAGGGGGAGCATGTGCGCTATGCCACAAGGACAGTTCTGTTTGAAGGTCTCCTCTCTTTGATGTGTCAAGTCCGGTTTAGGGAGAAAAAGCCACGAGAAGGGAAACTCTGAAGCTGCTCATCAGCAGGCAAAGCAGGTGGACAGGAGGTTACCCAGTAACTCTTCTGCATAAGGTTATGCTAGTTCTATTTAAATTCATAGTAGACATTTCTAATTTTGATCTTATACATATGGATTACTGCATGCAAATATTATGCAATATTATCTGGGTTTTTTGAGTGCATGCATAAGTGGCTTCTCTAAATGTGGCTGCATCTTATGCAGTGCAAACCCCCCCCCCCACATGAACTTCATCTTTAATGTACAAGATGCAACACTGACACCCTGCTTGAGCATATTCACATCACTTCACATATCTAGCGAATGCCGGATATCTCAGAAAGCAAGCACCCCTTTTCCTTATGAGAAGGCATTGGTAGGACAGCAAGCCACTGATGATCAAGAGCTCTAGGATTCTTCCGGCATAATCCCACTATTTATCCCAAGCCCAATTCCATTTTGTGAGTGCTGCTCAGTTTACGCATACAGGAAATTTGTGCATTCTAAGTAGCAACCGAATGAGCAATTTGTACCCAAATGTGCACAAGTTTCCAGCTGATACTGTTTAGTCTCCTGAGGAATTTTGAACAGGTTAAGGAAAGGAATTGAACAAGAGGCTGAGAATGAGCCAAATGCGATCACGTGTTTGATAATGTGAAAATACTGTTGGCGGGCACCTGCTCACACTTGTGCTCATTCAGAACCTTCAGTGGACCATGCTGTCAAGGTTATCAGGCTACATTACTCAGACAGAGTGTGGGAACTAAGCCATCTTGGAGCAAGGGGGAGACACCATAGAATGGGGGGAGTGGACATAGGGGTGGAGTTCTTCAACCCTGTCAGAAAGTGTCAGGCAGAGAAAGCAGACCAATTAAATCTTGTCCACTGCACCCACCAGCGACTGGGTTTTTGCCGCTCTTGCCAAGGGGCTGCTTGACTCTGTGGGACTCACACAGTGGCTCACATTTGGGGGCAAACCCTACAACAATCCATGATTTCTTAGGATGATGCCACAGCGAACCATTGACTATTTTCATTGGCTGGCTGTAGTGATTTGTGGACCCAGGCAGAGTCCTACACAACAATCCTCCAGTGTAGTCCTGCATTGTGACTCCATATTTGCCCATGAGGACTGGGGAGTGGGCTGGGGCTCAGACAGGCTGATGCACAACATCGCTCCCTACAACCTACCAATGTATATCTTCTCGCCTGCTCCAGTGGGGACTGATGGAGCTTCCAAACCCTACTGCGAAGTACTTGCCGTCATAAGATGTGCCTTTTAAAATATGTCCATTAAACCAAAAGCAACCTCAGGGAACAATACGGAACACCCAGATTTGCAAGTAAGTTGGCCAGTACAATGGAGAATAGCTTGACTGCATCATTACACAGAAACGTATTGTGCACATAAGTGGCTTAGACAAGGAGCACTGAAGCAGGGTGAGGTGGCCCATCGATGTGCTTTTCATCATAAACACCACACGTGTGCACACCTGCATGCACATGCACAGAAGCTCACAACAATTCTCCTCCACTCTGTGGCTGCATCTATCACCACCATTTCTTTGCCTCCCAACTCACCTGCCTATTCTATTTGGACAGCACGATACCCATTTGCCACATTTTTCCTCCTCCTGCTCTACCTTCTTTGATCAGAATCAGAATGTGCTGCAGAGCAAGCCCACACTTTTCTCTTTGGTGATTAAAATGGGGGAAATCTTTTTTTTTTTCCTTATTCAGATTTTGACAGCCCCTCCTAGAGGTTTCTTTCTCACACATTTCATACTGAGACACCAAATTGTACTCATTGTATAAGATCCGACCTGCTGAGCTTTCAGATCTGCAGCCAGTGGTCCCATTTTAACTACATGGCCATGTTCAGAGATGGATCATTAGACGGATTGTGTTCTAAATGCCATGCCTGCAAACCACGGGACAGATGGCCGTGTGACTTACCTGTCTCTCCCCATATCAATGCAACATGAGGTTACTGGAAGGAAGAACAAACTCACTCACCTGCAGAAAGCATCTGGCTGGCTCAGGACTCAGAGACGTTGGGCTTATATAGCAGCTTGCTGTCCAGCCAATGCTGAAAGCAGGTAGGGAGAAAGGAAGCCTTTTGCATAATTCTCTGAGCAGGAAAAGCTGATAACATTATTTAATCTTTTGGCAGAGCAGCCTGTATAAGATACATATACACAACTTATGATGACAATATGCAAAATGTACATTATGTAACCCAGCCTGAAGATGTGGAATACGGTTGGCGTTCAGGGAGACAGGAGGTTTCAGAGTAACTTCAAAAGCAGGTAGAACTCTTTGGACCCATGAGGCAAATTCCTTTCTAGCTATCAGAGCACATATGAAGCCACACAGAGTATCCACATGTATATGTTGGCACTTCCCTTATGCCCAGAGATTGTGGATTTACTGACTTGATGAAGTTAAATGCATTCCATCTGAAATTTTCCAGTTCTGGTGTGTCCTCAGGCAGAAGCTGCTGAAGATGCATTTATCACTTCTTTGAGTGGCTATTACTGCTACTCATCCTTAATACAGTAAGAATAGGAGGTGATAAATGGGACCACCCATCCATTGACTGTAGCGCATCTTCTGTATGGTAACAGCTGGGGAGAGAGAGAAATTAGCCACTTTATTCTAACAGAAATCAAAGGAAAAATGTGTATCTCTATTGAATTACAGAGAATGCAGAAGGAAGTTTTGTGAAAGAGTTGCTAATTCAATGGTTCCATCAAGTAATTCTGGTCTGTAAAATAGAGGTGGTCAACTTAGAAAGGACTCGTCAGCTATCAGAACCCAGGATACTGAAGACAAATTTTTGATGAGATATTTCTGGTGTAATGTGTTTCAACCCCTTCCTCTTGCTTGGACTTTGCTGTATCCTGCCTTGCCTTGCCTCGCCTCACCTCACCTCACCTCCTGCAGCTCCTGAATCCTCCCTGGTTTATTCTGCCTCTGGTCCCTCTGCCTTGTCCTGTCCTGTCCTGTATGTGACTGTGCTTCCTGTATGTTTTGTTTTCCCTTTTCTGGACCTTTGTCTTGGCCATGACCTTGTACTTGTCTTGCCTCAATATGTGCGCTTCATTCCTGCCTTGGTCTTGCTTCTAGGCTATGCCTCTGACCCAAGTACCAGACTCTGGACGGTGCTTAGATCCTGTCCTGCCTTGGGTCCTGCTGCCCTGCTCCTGCTGCCAAGAACCCTGCTGCCATATCTTGGACCTGGACAGTTTTCGATGCTGACGTACTCTGCACCCTGACTCACAAGGTCGTGTGATATGAACAATCAGGGAACTGATATCCTTTCCCCCCCTTCTCACAGTTCTTTGTGGTATTTTATGTTTGCTTGCTTGGTGGTGGTTCTTTAATGGTGCTACTTTAGCTTCCTTCCAATCCTGTGTTCAAGAAGCTGATTTTCATGTTCACGTACATATTTCACTTTTGGAGCAATTTCTGGATGTGCAAACCCTGGCCTGGGTGTTTGTTTGTCTTTGTGTGGATAACAAGGTATGACAGAGGGATTTTACGCTTATCTACTTGGAAGTAAATCCCAATCACTCAAATAAGGTTAGAAGTTCACCCAAATAATATTTACGTAGAGTGTAGTTTGAGAGTATGACTGAGACTTGGGAGATCTGCATTCTAGTTCCCACTCAGTTGTGAAGTTCACTTGGTGACTTTGGGTCAGGAACTGACTCTCAGCCCAATGTGCCATTCAGGGTTGTTGTGAAGGTAAAATGGAGAAGGGGCTCTTATGAGAATTGAAAAGGTGGGATACAATCATGATTCATTTAAGAACCGCATTCGAGTCTGAATCAGTCACTGAAATAGGGCAGATCATGTGAAGGGCAACCCTTTAGCAATATATCTTCTTTTAAAAGAAATAATTCAGTATTTCTGTTCACATTTAATATCATTAGAAGTACATTAGGTCAATGAAGATACATTTCTCTGGCCATATTTACTCTCTGGATGAACTAAATGAAGAAAATATTAGCTTTCTTAGATAACCCTTCCCTGTACTTAGCAAACATTGAAATTACATAGCTCCTGTTTGCAAAACATGTTTTATCAGTAGATAAAAGGTCAAAAGGCATCAGTAACAAAATCATATGGTAATGTTATATATATTGTGTGGAAGGCTGGAATGGCGAAGCATGGAAATCAAGACAACCAGCATTTCATTAGCACAGAGAAGCCCTTCCCTTGCCACTGTCAGTCCAGCAAGTTGGGAACAGCTCCCCAGTTCCTTTGGTATCATGCACAGATGAGAGATGCAGCCTGTTCTGAATGGGCTACTAGTAAAGGGATGCAAAACCTCAATATTCTCATGAGAATTCTTCTACTACATATCACTCGCAATTTTCCAAAGTATATTCTGATTATTTCCCCCATAATAATTCAGGAGGGGGGGATAAAAGAAATGAGGCTGTTCTTAAGAATACTTTTATCTGGGAGTACAGCATATTGAACGCAATGGATTATTTGCCCTTCGGAAGAGAGCTGTCCTGCTACTTTCTCAAGCTGGTCTTTTCATTCAACAAAGGTTTCATGTTAGCAATCCTTCAGACGAAAGTATCAGAAAGTAAAACAGATAGTTTTAAAAGTTTTAAAAAGCTGCATTTGGTGATACATCTAATTTTGATTATTTTCAAAGATCTTCTTCTTCTTCTTCTTCTTCTTCTTCTTCTTCTTCTTCTTCTTCGCAAGATTTATTGATGTTAAGCCCGTTATACCTTGCTGTAGTACCTACCTGACAGTGTTGAGGTGCCCAAAGGATCTTGGGAGTTATAGTTTCATGAAGCCACTGGGAATGCTCTGTTTCCTATCCACCAACAGAAATAGAGTCTCTTAAAATACCCTGCAGACGGAGAAGATGAGTCTTAAACCAGTAGGCTGGCGATTACGCTATGACACCTTCTCAATTAACATTTTTGGACAGGTATGGACTAAATTGGGTATGTGGAGGGGTGGGCAGGTCCCTAGCACCTGCCCCATCCAATCCAAGATCAAATTCAGTCAGGGTCAAAATGAAATGCACAAACCTCCAAAGTCCAAGCCTGCTCCCAATGGGACCGGATTTCCCTTATCCATTGCAGCATCTCTCTTCCTTTCCCCTGTTTTAATGAGGCCAGTGGCCAGGGGCAGGGAGCATTTGTATCAGGCAGATTGGAACATAATTATCTACCAGCTTGTGCAAATTGCAAATGATCTGGTACTGTTCTCAATTGAGTAAACCACATTAACATGTACTAATGTACATTTTGACAGAGAACATTCTTAGAAATATATTTAATGCAATGTTTTCAATGCAAATGCATACATTTTTGCTCACTTCTCTAAACCTTGTTTAATGATGACTTGAGGCAGAATGGAATCATGGGTGGCACTAATGTGGCTGGAGTGGCAGCAGGTCTTTTGCTAGTTATAATACACACTGGCTTCGTGGGCAGGTGTATTTCTCAGTCCCCCATACTAAGACACACCTGGACAAACTTAGAATATGCAGCATGCTTTTATTACATGGAAAGTAAGAGTCTTAACCTGCAGTTCAAATGTCAGAGAGCAAGGCAGTAAATACAAATAATGGTACATCCAGATTTTTTTATTCCTTGGAGAACAAAGAACGGAAAGCCTGCATAGCCTATGGAAAAGTATAGCATGGGGATAAAAATCTTGTGCAAATAGACAGAAAAGAGAGCTTTGCCCAGAAAGGATGGCCTGACCCTTCTTGCTGCATAGACAGAGGTGTGGTTGTTGATCTGTGGGTGGATTTTCATATTGGAACCAAGCTTTCATTGTACTTTTGCACCCCAGTTTCTCTGATACAGAAAAAGGGGGCCACTTGGATGAGTAAGTAAAACTTTGTACATGTCCTTACTTCATCACTATAGTTTATTTATTTATTTATTTATTAAAACATTTTTATGCCGCCCCATTCGCCGAAGCCTCGGGGCGGCTTACAACATAGTTCTCTTGTGTCATTTCCCCTGTTGGACATTTTAATTCAAATTGGCAATTTTTAAACAATTCTGTATCAACATATTCCTTCCAGCTCCTTTCTGGTCTGTTCCATCATCCCCAAAATGATATTTGCAGAATAGTCTCCAGAGGGCAGAATTCCCTGTAAAATTTTAATTAAATATTAGTTTCACTGCAATTTTATCACCAGACTTGCAAATGAACTCATTCTGTTTCCAATAACAAAAGGACTAGATATTCTCTCAACTGTTCTCCCAGACTGTCCCAGCAACTCTCAGGTTCTGTCTAGATGCTTCTCTCTCCTCCTTATGGCCCTTTCCAGGATGGAACCGCACCAAAGAGGTGCAATTAAATCACAGAAAAGCATCCACTGCAATGCAGGTTCTACACACTATTTTTGGAACAGCCTTGGGA
This sequence comes from Varanus komodoensis, assembly GCF_004798865.1. Lineage (NCBI taxonomy): Eukaryota > Metazoa > Chordata > Lepidosauria > Squamata > Varanidae > Varanus > Varanus komodoensis. The sequence goes on along the minus strand of NW_025335759.1, from coordinate 512,849 downwards.
GGGGACCAGTTCATTGTCCTTCATGGGACACTTTATGAAGACACGCAATTGCAAGTTCTAGCAGATAATGAGAGCTGTATTCTAACCAGTGCAGCTGAAACACAAGCCCTCAGCCAGAGTATTCAGAACATAGGAGAAGTGCTTGACTCGTGCATTGATGCCTCCTCCTCGTCCATGTGATGCCTGCAACTCTGCCATCTGTAATTCCATCCCTGCAAGAATAAACGAAGACGTGGAGAAACTGTTAACTGGATTGGATAAATGCTTGCAACTGTCAGGATCCTGAACGCTACCTCACCAAGCCCTGTCTGCTGCTCTTTTGGTATGTATCTTAAATGGTAAGCCATGCAATATATCCCAACCCTTGGAAAGACCAACTGCCCCTTTCATTCCCAACATAAGCTGGTGTTTGGACTAAAGATCAGACTGAAGATTAAGGGACCTCTACCTCCTCTTTCATAAGTCAAACAATGGTCTCTGGTTCCCCATATCCCACCTTACAGAGCTTTTCCAGAAAAACCTAGAATTTCCTTAGACAGACATCCAAATGCACTCCAGTGTAACTGTTACCAGCAAAAGACAAGCTGTGTTGACTGCATACATGCTTCTGTTACTGCCAATTTTGATCATGGAGAAGGTGACTGGAACCCACTCCCAGTGGGTTCCCTGACAGTTGTGTGGCCAGATACCATGGCAAAACCAGACCTTGTTGATGGAGTTCACACCCCAACAGCCTCTCCAGCCATAGCTGCAGTATCTCAGTCATCCATTCATGTAAGTCCAGGGTACTGGGTAATCAGACCTCATAGTGGTAAGCCCAGGACTAGAAGGACACCAGATGTCAGTGTATGGATTAACACAAAAGGGCTTCCTCCAGCATCAATCAGACTGAAGGATCCTAGAAAGTGAAAGACAGAAGAATCAATACGGTGAACCCATCCTGCTGGTTTGTTATTTTCATGACTGTATTCATGAATAGGTGTTAGGATGTCTGTTATGCTCTTTTAATTGTTGAGAGTCACCTTGAAAAATTATGAGTTGGAACTAGGGCAATGTCTATAAATAAAATACACTGACATTCATGGAGCTTGGAGAAAGTCTATATATTATTGCAGGAGTGGTGATATGAGAGTTATAAATATCTGAGCACAGAAAGCAGAATTGGGATCCTCTTTCAACCTGAGGGCTGAATTCAATTTCTAAGAAGTCCCTGGAGCGCTTTTCGGTGCTGATGGGACTGCAGGGAAAGGGAACCAGGCTGAAAACAAAAGGATGGATGGCCAAAAATACAAAATACCCATGATCTTGTAACTACCAGTTACTAAGCCTCAGGAGAGGCATTTCAAATGTTGGGAATGGGGCTGGGGACTGGAAAAAAAGCCAGGGAAATCATGAAACATTTAGGGGCTGTGGGAAAAGGGGAAAAGGATGACCGTCTGGGAATGGAGCAGGGCCAGACTGGTAACCCAGGAGGACTCAAAGTTTGTCATCCCCTGGGTGAAAATCTTTCTCTTGAGACACCATGCACGGTGTGTCAAAGGCTGTTCTACCCGCTTTCTGTCCCTAATAACCTCTGTGCCTGAGGTAAAGGACAAGCATCTTCTGCCATCCATTGCACACAGAGAAGCCAGAGGGCTCATCAGATGGACTTCAACATTGGCAAGAGGACAGTCCCCTATTGGACTTGAGGGAAGTGGGATAGCTCAGGGGCCAACAGGCCTGCTATGTGGGACGCCTAGTTCTTACCCTCCAACACCTAGCGTGCAATCCCTAAATGCCTGTGTGCAGCTCTGGTTGCTGCTTCTAAAAAGATCGTGTAACATTGGTGAAAAGTGCAGAAAAGGAAAAATCAAATGATGACGGGCTTGGAGCAACTCACCTGCAAGAAAATGACAATATCTAAGCATTTTGCCTAGTAAAAAAGGTGAGTAAGGGCAAACATGATACAGGTGTACAGAAGTGTGCAGGGTGTGAAGGAAGTGGAAGGGTAGGGGAGAGATTTTTCTCTCTTTCCTATAATACTAGAACCCATGGTCATTCCATCAAACTGACTGCTGGAAGATTCAGAACAGATAAAGGAAGCCTTTCCTCATACACTGCATAGCTTGTGGGATTCATCTGCATGAGATGCAGCAATGGCTACAAGTCTGGGCAAGTTTAAAAAGGGGATTGGAGAAATTCTTGAAGGGTAAATCTATTGGTGTATGCTAATATATTGACAGATGCTGGACTAGATGAACACCTGGTTTGCCCTAACAGAGCTCTTTGTTCTTCTCCCAGCCTCCATCATCTTTGTGCCACCAGCAAGCATCTGCCACCTGAGGTCACTGCCTTGCTCTCCCTAATGCTAGGGCTGACCCTGAGAAGGAAGCATTCAATCACTCAGTCCTCCATTTGCAGACTAGGAATTCATGATAAGTGATAAGCCATTTCTTTAGTCAGTCTCTAAGGCAAGAACGCCATTGATATATTCAAATAGTGGGCCTTCAGTTCCAACTTACAGGGTGGATCCTGTCCTTTCCTTCTTCAGGGACCTGAAGGGCCAGCCCAAGACATGTTGCTGCCTGAGATGAAGAGCAAGATGGCACAGTTAAGATGTTTCCTTTTTCTTGCTTCCTTCGCAGTAACTGGATGAGGAAAACTTTAGAGGAACTAGACTGAATGTTTTGCATCTGTAGAGGATTTTTGTGTCCCTCCTGACCCTCATCTCTCCTGCTCTTTGCCTGTGAATTCAAGCCATTTTATACAGATTTTTCAAATGTATACATGCTATTAAACACATCTTGCTTTGGTCTGAAAATCAAATTTTAAGTTTGGAAACCTACAGATGTCAACTGAAGATTGTATTTGAATACATGTTTGGTCCAGGCTGGGCAAATTGGGTAATTCCTGATTTTTAAAAAATGAAATGAATTTTCCATGCATGCTTAAAAATAGTTGGATAGATAATGGAAAGATATAGCTTTGTTTCCTTCCATCAGTTTGTTCCCAAGTCATGGGGAGGATCCTGCCAAAGGAACACATCCAGCCCTAGGGATCTCTCTGATATGGCTGACCCACCGTTTGACCCACAAAGGGGTCCGTGAAACGGCTTGCAGCTGTAACAAGCATATGCATATAGCAAGAAAAGCAGAGCCTTCACATTGGGCCAGAAGAATCAAATCAAATGGCAGAGGGATCTCATAGTAAGGAAAGCACTTGGCAGATTTTTTTTAAATACTACAGTTCCTCCAGTGATGAATGGCATTAGCATCCTGCTCCGCTGCCTGCAGGGTCCTCAGGGAAGCTTACGTATGGTCAAGAAGGTCATTAAATGACAAACTGTTTCAAGAGGGAGCAATGGGAACATTTTGTTTCTTCATTTTCTTCTGTTTATAGGACTGTTAGTTCTACGGGCTGTAAGAAAGGAAGCTTGTCAAGTCTCTTTAGTGAGAGAAATTCACAGCCAGGGCATAACAACTGGATAACCCTGTCCAAGTCTCCTTGGAGTGCTTACAAACTGTTAAAATCTTAATATTAAATTAAAAATAACAAACAACCAGAAGAGGAGGGTTAAACCTTGTCCCACCCATCACCCAGCTCTTTAGTTCCTCCGGACAAAGTTCCAGTCTCTTGTTAAATGGCTGTTTTAGACAAGAGCTGATGTCTTCTCCTCAAATATTGTTAGACTGTACATAGGTCTCCCAGGTTTCTTCTGGTCACCCCAGGATATGAACTGCAGGATGGGGAAAGAATCTGCAAGGTTGCAGTGCAGTTCCCTCCCATGTTTTTAATTGCTGTTGAGTGCGATGTACACAATCCCCCCAGATAATGTTCTTCTTACCAGAAGTAGTAACTAAATGTCAGAGTGAAGGAAGGTAGCATCTCTGTGCATCTGACTGGTAATGACACTTTATATAAGTGGCCCGTCAGCATTGGAAAGGTCATATCTCATAACACCTGTGGACAGTCCCACGCTAATCCTTTAATATGTCCCTTTTTCCTGCTGCCCTTGGGATTTCACCTCCTCCCTGAGCTCCAGAGGATGTCCCGTGCTCGTCAGTGTTCCTAAGTCAAGAGTTTGCTCCAAGTGCAAACAGCTTTCACTGGCAAATGTGATAAAGTAGGTGAAATGGCCGGTCAGGCTGGTGTCCAATTTTCTGACTTGGTTTTTAGAGAAATGGATGCCAACTTGTGTCTCATTGTTCTTAACTTTTTTCTAAATTTCATAGCCTCAAAAGAGAGTTTGAAATATAAACAAGCTGTTTACGCACAGATATACCATTGTGCTTTATAATAAAACAGGTTTAGTTGAAGAACAGAAATGAGACAAGGATGGGTTCAGGCAGTACAATAACCTATACTCATGGGCTGAGAGTGGGTTGTCTTTGAACTGTGGATCATTGTTGACATATACGTGATGCTGTCTGAACCCAGTTAAGATAACAAGCCATGGTGAACAATCAAAAGTTTCCATACCTAACAAAAACCATGAGTTCTCTTCACAGGTTGAACCCTGGTTCAAACCATGGTTTGCTAGTGCAACTGGGTTCAAACAACAGAATAACCCAAGGTTCAATAGCAGCCCACACTCAGTCCATACTCTACCCTTGAATATGAGTTATCATGTTGTCTGAAGCTGGACAAGCTGTACTTCTTGGTACAAGAAAGAGAGCTTATTTTCATTCCACCATGCTAAGAGTTGCAGGATTTTATGAGTGATGGTGCATGGGTGAGAAGGGGGTCTATAGGTTCACTGGAAGAAATGGAAGATGAAATTAGATACTCTAATGATCCTGTTGACACTACTGGAATGCAATGTGGCCTGAACAAATTGCAGAGTTGGTCTTGATATAAATTGGGCTATTTTTTGGCCTAGGCCTAGGGTATAATCCTATACATATTAGGTTTGTATTTAGATTAGGAATTAGACAGGAATTTGGATTTTGATAGGAAAAAGTCCCAAATTGCCCCAGCAAGTATACTGGCTGGGACATGTTAGGAACTGTAGGACTTCCTTCTCTCTGGGCATGTATAGGATTGAAGCATAAGGCCCCAGTTCATCTGTCCCCCTCCTATCCTTTGTTTCCCTGTGGCTGCCTGAGACAGGACACATTACTACAAGATAGGCTGTCCCTTTTCTACACCATTGGGCAATGTTTCAGTCTTTGCAAGCCAGATGCTCAGCCTCACTGGGTGGACTCTTCTCATCCTTACATTTCACGAATGTGCAACCTGGCACAGCTCCATGGCTGAAGAATCCCAAGGTCAATTTTGTTCTGCGAGTCACACTCTCTTCCCCCTCTGCCACTCTCAAAAGACTTTGAATTTATTTTATAGATGATAGTTCATCCTACCTTTCAACTGCGTTCCTTTCCATTAGTATTAGCATTCCAGGAAAGGCACTAGTACCTTTACCTTAGCAATGAGCAACTCCTGGCCAACATGCTGAGTTTAGCCTGTGGTTTGTATCTTGTCCTCCCTTTCTTGTTTTCTTTTTCTAACACACTTTTCTGTCTTTCCAGGTAGAAGTGGCTTTGGGGAGGCTTGCAATGGCGGGGGGGGGGTGGTGGTGGTGGAGGAGGATTAGCCCTTTCTACTACATATACTGTGACTGCCCCTCCCAAAGCTTCCCGAATTAATTTGGGGCTGGAAAACTTCAACCTGCACAAATGGAAGATCTTCCCCGCTCTGAAGCCCACCCCACCAACCTCTTTGCATGCTAGAAAGGAAGGATCAAGTGCCCTCAGGATCATTCTTTTCAGCTGCTATAACACCCTGCCAAACCCACCCAGTGTGGAACTGTGTTTGTAGTCTTGGGTGGAGGAAGGTCAAAATGATATTTATGAGGCTTGTGAAAGGCAGTTCTGCTTCCACAGCAGTCACACAATAAGCCAGCTGTGAGATATTGCAGATGAACCATTTCAGTACCTCTGAAATGAGTCACACTATAATTCAGGCTAAGCAAAAGGACACACTTCAGCTTCAGTGGAACTGCAGAGAATGTGGCTTCTTCTGGCTGGACCAGCTGCCAAGAAGCTTGTTCCTGATCCTTCATTTCATTCCATGGTGCCATTAAAATGCAGTAGCATAGCAAGCAACTTTTATTATTATTCACCTGCAATTCAGTTTTTTTCCACGTAATTACTTGATTACCACTTTATTTTCTGAGACTCCACCCATCATCCCCATCAAGGAACTCATGTGCTTGTGCAAACATTTGTACAGATAAAGATCTCCATATGGAAGGTACATATGGGCTTAAGTCCTTAAGGTACATTGACAAAGGCCTTGTAAAGCAGGGTGGGGCTCATTCTGCTGGTGTGCACCATTCTGGAGGGCCTGAACCTCTCAGAAGTCACCTGTGCAAACATGCAAATCCAGAGTTATGCTGAACACTTGCTCTAAGGGTGGACCTAATGAAGATACAGAAGCTGCACTCGTCAGCCTATCAGGAGTTAGAAAATAGTGAGCAGAGAAGGAAGAACTGCTGTATGGTGTGATCCATAGATTAATTAATTTCTGCTATCCAATTTGTGCCCCTATTTTGGGGTGATTTGGAAGGTGTTGTTTAAAGGGTTGTTATGGTGGGCAGAGATGTCCCAGAGCGTTGTTTTGCATTGTGCATTTTTGTCCTCAAGAGCACAGCTCCAGATCTTTTGGGTACCTAGCAATGCCTCTCAGACCTGCTGCTCCAGATGGTCATACCACCCAGCTGCAAACTTTTAAACTTCCATCTCCTATATTTTAGAGGTCATACTGAGTGAAGTTGGCAGGTGGGGGTGATGTCTTCTGAGCAGTGAACAGTTATGAAAAGCCATCCATTCCAATTTAAGGAAGCCTGTTTCTCCAGAACCCTTGAAGGCAGAAGCTGTTGCAAGGTTAGGACAATTTCCTCTGATGTCTGCAGAAATTGTAATTAAAACTAATTGCCAGTTTGCTGAAGGCTGTAATTGAGCAAATAGGAATTTCTACACTGTATTTATCCTTAACAACATAAGCAAAGGTTGCTGCACTGGGCATAAGAACATTTCCTGAAGTGATGTTGCTGTAATACCATTATTAAGTTGACCAAAAGATCACCAACAAACAAAGAAAAATCTGCAAGCTTGTCAGATCACTTCTTCAGGCAAAGTGTCCTAACAGTTCACTTGAAGGGTGGGAGAGATAAACAAATGTCTCGAGAAGTGAAAAAGCCACATCTGCAAATTCAGACTAACCCAAAGCTGTAGTGTGGGAGGAGAAGGCTGAGGAGGCAGCAGAATCTTCCTATAACCTCCACATGGCCTGCTGATCTTCCCTTGGCTCCTTCCACACTGCATCTTGGAATTGGGGTGAACTTGAAAGGAAAAGTATAGGACACTGCAGGTGTTGATTATTAGATTTGTTTGAGAGCCAATCATGAGCACTTACTCTTATAACAAAGCATGTTTGCATGGGTGCACTGTTACACCAGAGATTGCACTATTAATTTTTAGAAGGTCTACCACCATTATAGGGAACCAAATTGCTTTTTGGAGTGTCACTCAGTTATGGGCAATTGTACACTCTATGCAGTCTTGAGATGGTACTCCTTTTAGGGGTGGGCTGTATCCTGTCAAGGTTCTCATTTCCCCCACTAAGATCATTCTATCCTGCTTTGTATAGGTTCAACCCCCCGACACAGAAATTCTCAACTATTTTTGTGTGCAATTTGCTTATATATGCATTTTGCCTGTGTGCCCATTGGGGTACATGTGCATGCATTGACTGAAACTTGGCCAGATGTGCTCCAGTCTGCATGTTAGTTCAGGAAACATGAATCTTTTAGACCAAACATCCCTTCAAATGATAGTTGCAATTACATGATAGATCCTCCGGTCAGTACGCCTTTAAAGCAGGCATGCTGAATTTTTGTATGGGTTCTAAGAACAGTATTATTAATTATATTTTGATGCCTCCCATTAGCTGGAGCTACTTGAGTGGTTATAAACTACAGTGCTTAAAACCATCAAATGCAATCACGAACTAGCAAGCCAGTATGGTCTGGTCGTTAAGAGTGCAGGATTGGGACTCAGGAGATCGAAGGCAAACCATACTCCTCAAGGCCCAGAATGACCATGGTACTCAAAGTAAAAGCACTTTGAGGATCAAAGACTCCTCAGAAGTAAGGATGCTGTGAAGCCTAGACAAATTACCTGCAACTATACCTTGGTGTCGGCTGGCAGACATGGCTAAGTAGGATCTCTGTTGAGACTAGCTAGCCTTCTGTGTAGCTTGGAGTGCCTGATCCTGCCTAGCTAAGCAGGGCTGGGCCTGGCTGGAACCTAGACGGGTGGCTTAAATGTTGTGAACTGCCTGGAGAACTTTGGCTTTTGGTGGTATAGAAATGTAATGTAATAATACTAACTCTGAACATGTACAAATCCTGCTAAAATGTGTGTTTCTTGTTTTAGTCCATAAGCAGAGGGTGGGGAAGTGAGACATAACTTTGGTTTCTGGTTTGTTATTTTTTATGACCAGAATTAAATATAAATGTAGAAAGTGAAAGAAAGAAAAGAAAAATGTTTTACAATGCTATGCTAACTGGGGGACTTGAAGAAAACTACCCACAGAACCAGCTGGTCCGAGTCCTAGTAAACTGAGCTTATTTAAATCCATTGCAGATTTTGCTGACACCTTGAGATGCATTAGATTACAAATTAAGCAAATAGGGGATCCCCTTGGTAAATATGGAATAAGCACCCTTTGAAAAATAAAAAGGGAGGGAGGAAATGGGAGATGCCCCTCAGGCCTGCTTACTCCCCATTCAGCAACACTAATCAGGATCCTCTTTTTGCCATGGAGCAAAACAAAGAAAGAGAAGCATCTCACTTTTCCAAAGGTGCCAGCACACACGCACCCCTTCTGCCTCTCCCCTCCTTGAAACAGTGGTTGTAGTAATGCACAGGGGTAACGTTTCGGAGCTGCAGAAGGCAACTCAGGCCATCCAAGAAGCAGGTCCTCAGGTTCCACCCCGATACTGACAGGAAGGGCCAAGGGCCAGTTGCCCTGCCTGCAACTCTGCAGGCTCACTGCTGTGGGTGATGCTGAGCTTCAGAGACCAACAGTCTGATCCCAGCAGGTTCCCAGCACTGTGCTCAGGGGCGTGTTGGCAAAGCTGCAGTTCTCAGGACAATATCTTGTCTTGGCAATATCCACCCTGCTGCCTTTCCCCACCTACGGACTCCAGACATCCTGCAGGGATGACCATGCAGCCCACAACAAAGTACAGCACTTCTCTCTCAGACACGTGCGCTTGCTACATGCTCAGCAAGACCCTGCTCCAGCATTATGCTTCCTTGGGGTGTGATATTTCCAGTGCTGGCTCACAGCTGCCGCAGCGGTAGCTGGAGAGGGAGGAGGCCCCTTTCTCAACTATAAGCCTTTCCTGCGTTCAGAGCCTTGCAAGGGATCTCAGCCTCCCCCATGGCTGGTCCAGCCAGAACAGCGCTTGAAGTCTTTGCTGGATGAGTGCAAGGGTGTGGGGGAACCGTCCCAAAGTTGGAAGGGTGAGAACAATGTTCCAGGTAGGGCAGGGACCTTTGGATGGGGGAGAACTCTCCTCTGCCGCAGGCCAATTAGGGATAGGGAACCTCTGGCTTACGGCTGATTTCTTGGCAAGCTGCAGGCCTTGCACCCCTCACTTTCTTCCAGCTGTTATCTTTGATCTAGGAGTAGAGCAAGCACAATGTGAGCATTGCATCAGCCAGGGATGGGCCTCAAAACATTGCGTTGAATGAATGAATGAATGAATCAGTAACTGGAGTTCATGTGCTTGGCCATGTTTCTGACACTTGGGACGTGAACGGCACTTTAGCCATTGAAGAAAAGCAACACAGTGCCCTGTAAGAATGTGTCTGGCCAGGGACCTGAGCAGAGGGGAGAAGCACAGACAGAATAAGCTTGCTGAGATGTGATGCCGGCTCCTTTTGCTTGAGCTGCTTTAGCAAAGGTGCTGATATACATCCAGTTGAAAAGACCAGGGTTAATTTGATCAGAAGGAAGGTGAAGCTGGATTACATACAGAGCAAAGCAGTGTGAAAAAAATGAGAAAAGAAGAGTTAGCACATTTGTTTCCCTTTATACCAGATTATTATAATACTTCCAACCCCTATTAGAACAGAGTTCTTAAGGCTTTTTTTTTTGTTTCTTACGTGCTTTTGATGGGAAAAACCTGATAAATGAAACAGATCTTTGTTCAGTTCTAGCTTGGCTGAATGGGAGAAGCTGAAAATCCAGTCCAAGTAGTTTTCTTACCTTGGGTCCTTTTGTAGACCTGCACTGGCCTGAGAAAATCTGCACTGGCGCAGCCCTCCCTTCCTCTGTCTTCCAGTGCCTGGTTCCCTTTCATGGGAAAAACCAAAGGGGTCAACAGCACCTGTTTCCAGAGAATTTCTTACAGTCTCAAGGGCTTGGTTTCTTGGCAGGACAAATGAAATTTACAAATAGTATTTAATTTTACCAAGAAATTGCAACATTGCCCTTCAGCCGCCTCATCTAAATTTGATAAGGCACTCCTCCAATGAAAGTATTTAAAATACTTTGCTCATTTTGGGGGCATTTGGTTTTGCCTGTCACAAAAAGTCTGGTTCAGCCCAGGTCTCTCTCTCTCTCTCTCTCTCTCTCTCTCTCTCTCTCTCTCTCTCTCTCAATATTTAAAAAATCATTCTTGCTTGAAATCTTATTACTTAAAGCAATCCCACAATATATATTAAAATTCTTCAGAGAAACACAACTATCCTTTCTCCTTCCAGTATTCTAAACTTCTGTTTTTAACACTGAGGCAAAGCACAGAATCTGAAGTTCAAGTTTCACGATGGATGCACAAGGATTTAGTTTCAGTTCAGAAATTTCTGAAAACTGTCCAGTTTGCATCCCCGAATGAGAACAGGAGCCTCGTTATTGTGAATGTCCACAAATTACCAAACTTGTGCCCATGCCTCCAAAATGTGGACTTTCTCAAAACATGCCAACTGAACATGCAGAACCCCCTGACGCAAGTGCAGCCCAGGCCTCCCTGTCCTCCGTGGGGAAGACACACAGGGATCTCCAACAATGGTGGGCCATGAGTAGCCCACGGAGCAAGGCCCTGAGAAAGGTGTCCCACACTGAAGAACAAGCCGAGTGCCAGAAAGGGCAGCTCAGTCCACTGCCCAGAGGCAAAGCACATGCCTTGAGCTCCCAAACAAGTAGGTCCCTTCAAACTGAAGGTCTGCTGGGGAACAAGGTCCTCGTCCTGCTGCACCTCTTGCTTGCAACTGCACCTGGGTGGGGGCTGGCAGACGCACTTGTATGCACCTTCTCTTGAGGCCTGCGAGCTGCTGGAATAACATTCTCCTTTCCATTCTCAGTACCTTCCTATCTTGGGGGTTTATTTCTCATGTTGCTGAACCCTGAGAAGATCCTCCTTTGGGGCGACTCTGTAGGACTGGACTGGGAGGAACTAGAACCCCATCAATGGTTATCTCATAGGCATGTGTACTCCATCTGAACCCAGTGGAAAAGAGAAGTTGAGAGCAATGTTTCTGCCGAAATCTATTTCTCGGTCTTTTCTACATGATCCGCATATTGCATACTTTGCTGATATGTTGTGGCTGAGCTGATGAAAATCCCACTGAAATACTTGATGCAAATACAGTCATCAGAAAATGTGGCAGTAAAATTTGATTCACTGCATGTGCTCGTGTAAGTCTGCATGAATAGTGATGGCATGGAATAGCTGCAATAGAAAATTCATGCATCTGACGCTTGTAATATCAAAATGTCGTTCCTTCTGAGATCTCCTCTTCTACTGTGTGTGCATGGGGTGAGTGTGGGCTGCTCTGGAAAGCCACAACCCATGTTATACTGATAAAACATGCCTTCCAAGGAAATATATCTTCTTGGGAAATATTTTGAAAGAACACTGCCTTTTCCAATATATCTTCTGTCAGGGAAGCCTTGGTGATAGCATCGCCCTACTGTGTGCTGTGAAAATCAGCAGTGTCACACCTAGAGACAAATCCAAAGCCCCGTTACTGGAAGAGAGGGAGGACCAGCGTTTCTACTCCCCACTCCCCAATGAAAGGTTGTTGTTTGTTTCCTTTCATTAACATGCCCCCTCCTATTGGCACCAGTAAGAAGGAATCCATGTATGGCATGTCTGCTCCCAGACACAGGGCCTGTTTGGGGGCAGATTGGGGTCTGGTTTCCTGCAAAGATGGATCACTGCCTTTTGCTCCTCTCTAAAGCTGAGGCTCTGACATAGGAGAGGCAAGGGCTCTGTGCATTTCTGCAGGATCAAGATGGTGGATCTAAGGTCAGATCTTCTCTTGAAAGTGTGTGGATCCCTGAAGGGGGAGACCTGAAAAATCCTGCTGTAGCTGGGACACTCTCCCAGGAACCATACCACTGTAGCTTTTGTTCCCAGTACAATCTATACTAAGGCACATGGTTCATGATAGGTCAAGTGTGGTAACAGCGCCATTGCACACACCAAAGTGTTGAACTTATTCTGTATGTATACACAAAAGTATGTATATACAAAACTTTCACTTTTTTTAAGCGAAAGTGAAGCAGTGGACCAGGGTGCCAGATGCTTGGAGGTAGCAGCAAAGCATTGGAAGAGAGAGATGCACACCACAGGACCAGCTCTACACTTTCTAGGTTAGGCTGCTGGCTTCAGATGGAATGGAGGAGTCCATCCCAGCACTGAAGATGGATTCTGAGGACGGATTCTTCTGCTCATTTTTGTACATAAATTGGGAGAATGTGCCATCTTCTTGCTTGCAACAAAATAACTTGGCCAAACTGGTCAAAGCCAACCAGCTGAATTTCTTCAGGACTGCAAACCTTTGCCCTGTTTATGACTCACCCATTGGAATGGAGGGAGATTCCCTCATAATTCATCAGAAATTATGTTTGCCTCTTTTTCTCTATAAAAAGGGGAAGAAACAGCTAAAAAGATAAAGAGAGAACAGACTGCTTCTTCCCCATCTTCCTCCTCCATCAACAGTAAGCAGATCCTTAGGGCTGACGGTAAGAGGACTGTGGAATGTGCTTTTTGAAACTGACCAGCTGATGTGGATGATGTGCAAGCTGGCCAAGGGCATGTCATGCTTCAATCAAGCAAAGATCCCTTGCATCTAGCAGACCGGAAATTGACTGTGAAAAACAAGACTGCTTCAGTGGGGATGGAGGAGGGTTTTGAAAGTTTGGGTGGGGGGTATAAATAATAATTAAAATGACTGAACTTTTCAATTTAATCAAAAGGGGGAATGTGAGTGAAAGCAAAACTGAAATATGTGTCTCTTCTAGCTGCAGTGTTTGGATCTGTCTTGGGCGTTTGTAGCTTTACAGATTGCTGATAGAAAGTATTTCTGTTCCAAGGGCGTTCAGTTGGCAGAAATACAACATTTATGGAGCAATCCTATCACCACCAGCTAGACAGCATGTGGGGGAGTGGGGCATAGAACAATTTGGATTTCCATCTCCACAGCAGGAGAGAGTGCTCCACAGGGTTCCATCCTCTGAGCTGGAAACTGGAGCTTCAACCCTCCTCTTCCTTTGTCTCATAGTGAGAGTGCAAAGAGCCACCCTGTCTGCAGCACACTTAGTTCAGTGGGAAGTATTGTTTTTGATTTGGTGAGTGGGCAGCTATAAATGGAGGAGAAATGTTGGCTCCAGCTTTGCGCAGAAATGCATGCAAAAGGCATGGTTTGGTGTACAGAGATGCCGTTAGCCACCAGTTCGCAAAATTTCCTCTGATTTTTTTGAGTTAGGCAAAGGACAAGTTCCCTCCATTGATCCCTATATTATGGTAGCTTCTTGAGCTTTAATAATTTCTTATATTGGGATCGACGTTGGATCATTAGTTGGATCAGGAGCTAATCTGATCTTCCCTAACTTTCCTCTCTAACTCTCCTCTGTAGCTTTCTCCGACTGTGTCTTTTCTTCCCCCGATCTTGGTTGCACCATCCCTTTCTTATGGTATTCCTGCTAGGGAGCCAGGACCTCTGAGATGGTACAACTTAGATGGGCAAAAGAGCTCAACTGGGTTTGGGACTTTGGTCTTCCCAGTCTTTGCCATGCAAAATGTGATGCCTGAGAATTCCTTCAACTTCATTTTGTTCCATTTCCCTGCACTGTCTCTCTGTCGCAAGTCCATCCAGTATATGCATTTTGGATTTTTTTAAGCCAACAATTTGTGTGAAGTTTGCATGCCTTGACAGGTGCAGAAATGGGATCTCTGTTTTTTAAACATTGTTCTCATCAGGAGTTTTGCTTAAACATGCCTCTGAGCAAGCCCTTCTGTCCAACACATAATGCCACAAAGTCACATTCCTTCCATCCACTTCCCAGGGAGTAAATATCACTGATTTAAGTTCCTGCTTTTGTTCTTTCCTCTATTTTTATTTATTTATTTAAAACATTTCTATGCTGCCCCATCGCAACAAAGCCTCAGGGTGGCTCACAACATTCATAAAAACTACAATTAATAATTTAAAAACTGGTACCATCTCGGCTATATATATTAAAATCTATAAATACAATAATAATAAATTAACAGTTAAAATAACTTTTAAATAAACAGAAATTTTATCCTTTCAAATTGCATCTGTCACAGATCCTCAACACTCCTATGTATGCAAGCTAGCATGTTTTCTGACTCAGACCTTTACATCCTGTAGTAATCTGATTAACGGGTGGGGCAATTTTGCTCAGGGAACATCAAAGTGGAGGATGAAATTGAGCAATTATCTGACAAGGACAAAATGTGGTTCTGCTGGGCTAAACAAGGAAGTGTGTGGAGGATACAAATCTGACATAGAGGTTTTCAAGGAGATTGTGCCTCTGGGAGGCTGCAGAGCAGAGAGAAGTACTGGTATAATTTCAAACCTTGGTAGATCCCAATATATACCCTGCCATGGGATAGTCTATTCACAGTTGTTCGAGTCTACTTTAATTTGACTGTGTTATTCTGTAAGTGTGAAGTGCCTGTCAATCATTGCAGGGTCTTTTCATTCATTGGACAGGCTGATGGAAGATGGTAGCAGGTTTACATTGCAAAGCCCAATCCTATGCTAGTTCACTTGGAAATCATTCCTAACATGTCTAGTGAGACTTATAAGCAGAGTGCAAAACAAGACATGCTTCCTAGCAGCAGTGAGACCAAAGTGTTCTAGCAGGAGAAAGGATAATGTTCACATTAGAGCACTCTGTTTAAATTATTGTAAAGCTTGGACCTGTTTTGAATTTGCTTTTAACCTTTGTATAATAAGTTTTTGATGATGTTTTTAACATGGTGTATTTTATATTATATTTAAGTGTTCTGTTCTAAACTGCCCAGAGAATCTTGAATATTGGGTGGCATACAAATATTGTTATTATTATTATTATTATTATTATTATTATTATTATTATTATTACTATTACTACTACTACTACAAATAAAGATTCCTTTATAGGAAGGGGAGACTCCATTTGTGCAATTCATGAAATTAAAAAAATGGAAACAATTCTATCCTATTTGTGAAAGGTATGGGATCCTCAGGAAAAAACATGTGTAATGTTGATATATAGATATCAATGGAAATGAGATGACGGAGGTGGAGGCGGAGGCAGACAGTGGCAGAGGTGGGGGCAGAGGCGGAGCCAGATATTATTACTTCATTTCTATACCTCCCATAGCTGTAGCTCTTTGGTAGTTTACAGCAAATAATTGGGAAAAAATCACTACTATCTGCTGCTGCTTATTGGAACAGAAACACTAGAAATCCCATCAGGCATTTTGTTTTTAATGTATTTGCATTGTGCAATACAATGCCAAAACCAGACTGTACCATTAGAGGGAGTCAGGGAAGAATAAAATAAACTAAGACATTACATTTTAATATGATTTTAAAAGCACCATAGCACTAGTAATGTATATACTGCATATCGTTATGTATTAGCATATAACAGAGCAAACCACAGTCATTCAAAGTATGCATAGGTTTTAACAGAGGTACTCCATATATTTACAGAACACACCTAAAGGCTAGCCATTCAAAAATCAAAAGTCTCATTAAATCCTCCATCCAATGTGCAATTGGAGGTCGTCATTTATTGTTTTATGTTGTAATATTCATCTTTTACCTGTCAAAAAGGCACAGAAAATCCATTAACTTGACCTCATGTTAAATTCAAAATTTGGGAGGGTCACTCAAAAAAGCATGTGTACCCTTAACTATTAAAGAACTTCCCATCACAAGATTTGTCCAAATTATTGCCTGCCCCAGAAAGAAAGCTCCCATCAGGCATTGCCAAATCCCATTGGGCTTAAACAGAACAGAATTCCCAGCGCCATCCTACACCACATGGGCCTTCTTTTAGTTGGTAATATCTTTTGCAGTTGTATCTTTGGCTGTTTTATTCTAAATTGGGATGAAAGAACCAGGGTTGTTCACACTGACTGTATGTGGAATGGCTGCACTTCTCTGTCCATCTTTCAAAAGCACATTTTTCCTGCAACAACTGTGTATTTTTGCATATTATCCCTGGAAATGTGTATTTTTGCATATTATCCCTGGAAATGTGTATTTTTGCATATTATCCCTGGAAAGATATTGTCTGTCTGTGCAAAAACCTTAGATTCAGGGGAAACCAGGATGTAGGGTTGTGTATGTGTTGTGCATGTGTGTGTTTGTAAGTCCAAGGGGAAAAGGGGGGGAACTAAATATTTCTTTCCTTTCTTTCTTGATTTGCAGCCATGGGAATGAAGAGGACCCTATTCCTCTTGGTTGGCTTGGTGCAGTTATGTGGTGAGTAACCTGGTCTGGAAAGTTATCCCATTATTTTCAATGTGCAAAAGCAGAAGAAATGTGGATTGCGGTTGCATGGTTTGTAAACAAGAACAATGTTGTTCATCTACTCCTGCATCAGAGCAAAATTTCTCCCTTCCCCAACCTCCCAAATTTGTCTGCAGCAGGAACAGCATTCCATGATGCACAAAAGAACAGGAAGGAAAAGTAAATATGGGCCTTTTTTTCCTTCTTTGTGTTGCTGTGCAGTTGTTTTTATCTCTTCCATCTCCAGCTTCCTTCTAATCTCCTTGATTTCCCTATCATCAGGTCATGGCGAAGCAGGCTTCCTTGGCAAGCAATTCATCACAGCTGTCATGGAAAATGGCCCCAAATACATAAACGATAAAACTTCTATTCAGTTGTTCATCACGGGCCACCATAACTCCACTGCAGTGTATATAAAAGCACATCAAGATTTATCCAAGAAGTTTACAATCGAAGAAGGTCAAGTTGTGACTGTGGACATCCCACCCACATTAGAGATGGCTGGCAGCACCACATTCCATCGTTCCATTTTGATTGAAGCTGAGAAAGACATTTCTGTGGTGTTGCTGAACCAGAAGAGAAACTCTATTGAGGCCCTGACAGTATACCCAGTTCAAGAGCTTGGCACAACCTATTATGTGATCACCCCACCTGATACCCAGCCAACTATATACCTTAAAGAATTCGCAGTCATAGCCTGGGAGAGTTCCACTTCAGTTGATATCGATCTGAAAGGGAGCGTGATCTACAATGGGAGGTCATACCCTGCTGGAAGCAAACTCACCGTTCACCTTGAGGCTTTCCAAGCCATCCAGCTGCAAAGCACAGACAATTTGATTGGCACTAGGATTCAGGCATCAGAAGTTGTGGCAGTCTTAAGTGGGCATAGTCGGGTAAAGTACAACCTAGCACTTGACCATGTGGCTGAACAGCTTCTGCCGGTCTCCAAGTGGGGCACCACTTTCATTGTTCCCTCCATGTCCTTCCAAGGTGTGGCTAACATTGTATATGTGACTGCAGCCCAAAACTCACAGATTAATTATAAATTAGGGAATAGAAATGGTTCCGTCACGGAAGTTTCTGTCAGCATCACAGCGGGGGAAGTCATCCAGTTTGAGATCCATCCCCAGGAGGTAATTTACATCTCTGCTGATGCTGGAATCCAGGTCCTTTTCTTCTTCACAGGAGAGAGCAGACGTGAAGATTATGATCCATTTTTCATCAATGTCCCAGCAATAAGCAGCTATGGCCGATGCTACAAAGTTAATGGGAAAAGTAACTTGCAGAATTTTGTCATGGTCATAGCACAAAGTTCTGAAAAGGGAAGAATTACGATGAGTGAAGAAGCAGAAGCAACAACTGAGTGGACAGAGATCCCTGGCACAACCTACTCATGGAGTGAATACAATTGGGATTCCCCTACTGAGAACCTCTACCTGGAACATCCTGAAACCCCCTTTGGTGTCTTGGCCTTTGGGGGCGAAACTCATAGAGGCTATGGCTTTGCTCCACCAGCATTTTGCACATCTGGTAATTCGCCTCATTTGCATATGATATCTGAGAGTCTCCCAATATATTTTAAATTTAATATATATCCTGAGACCTTGGGATGGAAAGTTGTGTAATATGATTATAACGTTCCTTTACTTGAAGGAACTTTGGGAACCCATTTGCTGACAGAGTGGTCCAAGAAGCCCTCTACAAATGACAGTATTTCATTTACGTCCATATATGCCTGCCCGCCCCTTGAGATCTGCGGGAGAGGCCCTTCTCCAGGAACCCTCCGTGAAGGAAATTAGGAGGGTGAGTACTCGGAGGAGGGCTTTCTCTGTGGTGGAGCCCAATCTATGGAATGCGCTCCCCAGAGAGGTCCGCCTGGTGCTGTCGTTATTTGTTTTTCGGCGCCAGGCAAAGACCTTTTTATTCAAATGTCATTTTAATTGTTAATACTATTTATTCATTTTATTCTTTGGCCAGGGCGACTTAATTTATACTGTTAATTTATATTATTTTATGGAAGTTTATTTCTGAATGTGAGCTGCCCCGAGGTTTCAGCAAATGGGGTAGCATAGAAGTCTCTTAAATAAATAAATAAATAAATATATGGGCAGCCCCATATTTCCAACCCAGTTTCTGCACCCCTTTGTGGCCTTTCGGACTTTGCTGAATTCAAACTCCTATCAATTGTATTAAGCAAAGCCAATCATTACAGATTAATGGAGTTCTAGTCTACCAAGATCTGGAAGACCATAGATTCCCAGCCCTGCTGTCTCTGAGATTATCTCTGAGATTATAGATTCCCACCCCTGCTCTCTCTGAGATTATGCCCTCTCTTTTCTGTTTAGAAATGGACCCTGCATATCAATGATGTCAGACAGAGCAATCCTGTGGTCAGTAGACATGAACTAAGAACCACATACGATCATTTGGATTCCCAGCTCTGAAACTGAAGAAAGGTCTGACCTTGTAGTTGACCTTGGAGTTGGGATCCAAAGCCCTCCTCTTCTCCTTGCAGCCAGCATGGAAAGAACTACAACAGCTGCATCTCCAAGGTCATAAGAGCAACCTTGGAGAAGGGGTGAAGAGGACATTCCAGGAGGCCAGGAGGTGAGGAGACCAGCTCCAGCAGGATACAATGTATCCTGGTGGTGGACCAACCTCCTTGCCTCCCCATCTGGAGGAACTTAGCCAATTGGCTGAAATCAGCTATTCAGCTGATTTGCAAGGCATCAGGAGCATGGAGGCAACAACTGCCCCTGTGCTCGTCCCAGCATAGGATGCCTGTATCTTCTTGGAGAACTATAGGCAACCACACTGGGGTGCATTCACATGGTAGAACCTCCACTACTCTTCATTTTTAGTGTTCTAGAACCACGGCTCAATATTGCTGCCAGGGAAGCATTGAAGGAAATTTGCTTGTGAAGATCCAGGTTTTGAACCCAGAACTTCAGGAACAATATCTCAAATGAGACATTTAGTTTGAGATGTTCAAGCAGTTTTACTGTTGGGGTAAATTGGGCAACATAACTAGTGTTCAGCAGATGGCACATCTGCAATTTCATGACAATTACTTGACACATAAGAGGACATGCTTCCCGATGGGGCCTGCAGCTGTAGCTGCACCATAAACCAAATAATATATCATTTCTTCAGAGTGACTTGCTTCCAGGTTAGATTCCTGCAATGGGCTCTTCATGCCCTTGCACCAAGTAACAGTTTGGAGCTCCAATTACATCAGAATGTAGCTGTTAGGATCTAACAGGCAATCACACTAAGCTTCTTCCAGGCATCCTCTTTATTTCGGTGTCTGCTGCTGATGCACTGGAAGCAGATATGAAGTATCAGATTTGTGGGTATCCCTTATGTCTGCATTTCCAGGTTTTAAAAGGCCTGAGTTTGTTTTCTCTAAAACTCTAGTTTAGTTTTCTAGATTTTAGAACTGTAGCAGAAAATACACTATGAAAAACAGTGTTTTTGAGCAGTAAATAATAAAACAGGAAACATATGCAAACACACACACATTTATCTATGTATTGAAAGCTTTCTGATAGACTGGTCGATTTGAGAATTCACTGGGCTGATTCTGATGTTTGTTTTATTCTGATCCCATCCCAGTTCCATTATCCTGTCCTGAGAACAGCCACTATGAGGCCTGTGGAAATGCCTGCCCAGCTACTTGCTTTGACAGATCTGCTCCCTCATTGTGTGATGACACCTGTGCAGAGGTCTGCCAGTGTGATGAGGGCTTTGTCCTCAGTGATGGGAAGTGTGTCCCAGTGGAGAGCTGCGGCTGCTTGTACAACGGGAAGACCTACAAGGCAGGGGAGGAGTTCTGGGATGATGAAAGCTGTCAAACTCGCTGCAGGTGCAACCCGACACTAGGCAAGATGGAGTGCAGGAAAGATTCCTGCAAGGCCAACCAGAAATGTGTCATGGTCAATGGAGTGCGAGGCTGCCATGTGCTCAAGCATGCCATCTGCATAGGGACTGGAGACCCTCACTACACTACCTTCGATGGAAAGAAGTTTGACTTCATGGGGACCTGTGTTTATCAGCTGGCAGGCACCTGCTCTGATGACCCCAACCTCACCCCCTTTTCGGTCACAGTGGAGAACAACCACCGAGGCAGTAAGGTGGTGTCCTACACCAAGGTGGTGACTCTGGAGGTCTACAACATGACCATCAGCCTGAGCCAGGAGTACCCAAACAAGATTCAGGTACATCAATTGGGTAAAGGGGGGAATTACAGTGGTACCTTGGCTCACGACCCAAATTGGTTTTGAGCCATGTCAAATTTCCCCATAAGGTTCAATGTAAATAAGGTCAATCTGTTCTGTAACCATTTTTTAAACACAAAAATTTGAAATGAAGTGGCAAAGAACAACAAAGATTGTGGTCATCTCTCCCCCACCCCACCTCCAGCCCAACCACGATCATGCCCGTCTTCTGTGCCCGAGCGTGACTGAGATTACGGCCATAGACAGTCACGGTTGCACTTGGGCAGGGAAGATGGGTGCGATCGCGGCCATCTCCCCTCCCCCTGAGCATGACTGTGACTGTGCCTGTGCAGGGAAGATGGGGGCAATTGCGGTTGTCACCCGATGAGGAGTTTTCGACTTGATGCAATCTTTTTCTGAAATTTCTGTTCGTGACCCGATTTGGTAGTGAACTGAGGCATTCATGAGCCGAGGTCCCACTGTAGTTCCTTTTTCCAGAAGAGTCATTTCAAGGAGCAGGTGAGGAGAGATACGTGCCTGTAAAAGAACCAGTTCATGAGATGTCAGCCCTCCAAATGTAGAGTTATTTTTCCTACAGGAGTGTTTCCCTATAACTAATCTTGATTTATTTTATTTTATTTATTTTATTTAAAACTTTTATATGCCGTCCCTTAATGCAATCATTAAAATCAAATAATTAAAACAATCTATAACAATAAACAGATGACAACTAAAAATAATTAAGTAAAAAGTGACTGTATACACCAAAATACTAATTTTTAAAATAACGGTTAAGTAAAAAGTTTTTGACCTGGAGCTGAAAAGAGTATAAGCTCGGTGTCATGGGAAGGGAGGGATATTTAGCTGAAGAAGGGTACAGTGAGTACCTTTTACCAACAAAGTAGCCATGCAAATCAATGTCACATGGGATCCTGTTGACAGGAATCCAGAGTAGCCAAGGAAAAGTTCATAAGTTCTATGCTTGTTTTATCTCTAATAATAGTCAGTGCCAATTCTTGTTTTCTGAATTCACTAAAAACCCTTGATGGGGCTCTTTTCCATGTGTTTTCTAGGTCAATGGAGTCTTTGTACATTTGCCATACTCATATGAAAATAAGCTCAGGATCTATACCCATGGAGTACATGGCTTCATCCAGACAGACTTTGACCTGAAAGTCAGCTTTGATTGGTACAGCTATGCCAGGGTGATACTGCCCAGCACTTATGCCAATGCCATTTGCGGACTCTGTGGCAATGCCAATCAGGATCCCAGTGATGACTTTATCATGAAGGATGGAACTAAAGCAACTGATGAAATCCAGTTTGCGGACAGCTGGAAGGTGAAGGAGGTCCCAGGGTGCT
This sequence comes from Varanus komodoensis, assembly GCF_004798865.1. Classification (NCBI taxonomy): domain Eukaryota; kingdom Metazoa; phylum Chordata; class Lepidosauria; order Squamata; family Varanidae; genus Varanus; species Varanus komodoensis. The sequence continues at coordinate 490,462 of NW_025335759.1, read as the reverse complement.
CGACAGGTTGTACTACAGACTGTCCAGTATGCACGGAGGCTGAGAAACAAGCCTACAAAGGGGACCAGTTCTGTGGGATCCTCATCAAAAAGGATGGGCCCTTCAGGCAGTGCCACAGGGTTATTGACCCATCCTCCTACTTTGAGGACTGTGTCTTAGACACTTGCCAGTACAAGGGCCACCAGGACACTCTCTGTAGTGCCATCAGTGCCTACGTGACAGCTTGCCAAGCTCAGGGCATCCAGATTGGGCCGTGGAGATCATCTTCATTCTGTAGTAAGTGTTGCCTTCTATGCACAAGTATTACTAATTCAATAATGGAATGAAACAGAGGTCAATGTAAAAATAATTTGACTTTGTTTCCTGGATTGCAAAGTTATGTTAAGATAAGAAATTGTATTGTCATCCTGGGTGCAAGTTGATGTGAAATCCATGTGCAACACGTGGGTGCAAGTTGATATCTAAGTTCTATAAGGACCCAGCAAATTAATTCCTGTGATATCTTGGAGACTGGTGTTTTTACCTCACACAGCTTCCTCCAGTCCAACATCTTGTGGAGGAGGAAGGAAAAGCCCCATGTCTGAAGTGCTACATAAACATAAAATGGATAAATTATTAACTATTAGATTACTTTCTTTTCACTTCAGTAGCAGTCTGACATATTGCAGTGCTTAAGACTATAATCCTATACACACTTACCTGGGAGTGAGACACATATAATTCAATGGGCTTGCATGTGGATAGATATGCATAGCATGGTGCTGTCAGTTGATTAATTTTAATGGTCTCTTAACTACTCAATAGATTCTGTTACTTGTTACAGCGCTGTTGAACCATCATCTAGGGAAAGACTAATTCACTTCCTTTACCTTGCTGCTAGGTCCCTTCCCAAACTAATAAAGAGACTGCCATATGAAAGTGACTATGACTGAGAAATCTTAATACAGTTCTCAAATCACACCTTCATATCCTTTGTAGAAGAAAACAGAAAGATTTTCTTTTACTAGAATATATTACCTTTGACATTAACCCACTCACTACTGCCTTCTCTGTACCGTTTCTTTCCAGGCCTTCCCTGTCCACGCAATTCCCACTACGAACTCTGTGGGAATGACTGCCCTGCCACTTGCCACCATCTTTCGCCTCCAGAAATATGTGATGCTGCATGTGCAGAAGGCTGCTTCTGTGACTCGGGATTCCTCCTCAGTGGAGACCAGTGTGTCCCGCTGGCTGAGTGTGGCTGTGTGCACCAGGGCAGATACTACAAGAAGGGAGAAGAGTTCCATCCAGGCACTGCCTGCCAGCAGAAGTGCCGCTGCATGGACAACGGAGCTGTGGACTGCCAGCAGTTCTCCTGTGGAGCTCATGCAGAGTGCAGGGTGGAGAACGGTGTGCAAGGCTGCCATCCAGTGGCATATGGGACAATCATAGCATCCGGGGGCTTCCATTATATTTCCCTTGATGGACAAAGCTTTGACTTCCACGGCTCCTGCAAATATAAGCTAGCCGAAGTTTGCCGCTCCAATCCCCAGCTTGAGAATTTTTCTGTGTGGCTGGAGAATGAGAAACCTGCTGACCAGCATGTACCTATAACCAAAGCAGTTCTGGTCTCTGTTCATGGCTACTCAGTTGCCCTCCAAAGAGGAACAAACTGGAAGGCCACGGTACTTCATTATTACTTTAGTATGGGTGAATGACAAATGTTTGTGTGGATCCCAGTGTGAAAATCTTGCATGCATTTGTATGCATGCACATGCACAAACAGGGGGCTGCTTGTGCACATGTGTGAGTGCTGACCAGAACAGGCCACCCTCCACTGATTGCATTCTGTGATCTTTACGCAGGTGAATGGAGAGCACTACACTTTGCCAATGAATACCATGGATGGGAAGCTCTGGATCACCCAGGAAGGCAACAACATCATTGTCCACACACAGTTTGGCCTCACACTCTTTTATGATACTTCCTCTTATGTCCGTGTGACTGTCCCCAGCACCTACCAGGGGCACATGTGTGGTCTGGGGGGGCAACTTCAATGGCAACCAGAGTGATGACTTCATGCTGCCCAATGGCAAACATGCTCAAAATGTGGAAGAGTTTGGAACCTTCTGGAAGGTACCTGTGGATGATGTTGCTTGTTCTGATGGCTGTGGTGAGAGATGCCCCACCTGCAGTTCAGCCCAGACTGCCCCATACACGGCTGAGCGGTCCTGTGGAATGATCCAGTCCAAATCTGGCCCTTTCAGAGAATGTCACCCCTTGGTGAACCCTGCTGAGTACTTCAAGCTCTGCCTGTATGACATGTGTGCAACAGAAGGGGCAGAGGAATCCCTCTGCCAAAGCCTTCAGGCCTACGTAGCTGCATGTCAGGCAGCTGGAGGGACAGTCGGCTCCTGGAGAACCTCATCCTTCTGTCGTAAGTCTGCAGAATGGGTTTTTCTCGTAGATTTCTCCAAGTGAAACAGTGCTAAGCTGAAAACACCCTCCTAATTCATTGGCCTATTCACTGAACAACTTCCTTCTGCCATAAATTTGGAGAGAAGGAAAGTGATGTTTACACTTCATCTTACAAAGTACAGCCCAAGTGCTTTCAGACACTTGGTGAGCAGTGGGATTTGGTGGGCCCTGAAGGTGGAAAGAGAACAAATTATGTCACCTCTTTAGATGGTGGGAGAATTTAGAAAGACTTTTCAGAGGAACCAAATGCAGCTTATTGGAATTCTTGGGGCTTGCAACTACAGTACGAATGACCTGATCCAGACCTCTCAGAGTAACATGTGGATCCAAAGATCATGTGTCTCCTAATGTAGCAACATGTTTGCACCAGTTTTGATTGCATCAACATGTTCTAAAATGCATATCATAAAAACAAAGATTTAAAATAATTTTATGAACATGTTACGCACACACATTTATTCATTTTAAAAGTTTATAAGGTGCCTTTCAGGATGAGAGCCCCCCAAGATAACATGTAAAATTAAAATGCATACGATAAAGATTGTAATAAAGATTATGTGCTAATACAATATAAAGATTACACAAAGCAACACAGAGAGGGCGAACACCACCCTTGGTTGCATAGCCAGAAGTGTGCTTCTAGATTGAGAGAGGTATTACTACTCTATATGACTCTGGTGCACCCGCAACTGGAGTAGTGTGTTCAGTTTTGGGCCCCTTGTTACAGGAAGGATATAGCCAGGTTAGAGTCAGTGCAGTGTAGGACCTCAAGGATGGTGGCCAGATTGCAGAAGCTGTATGAGGTGAGACTGAGGGAACTGGGTCTTTTCAGCCTGGGGAAGAGGAGACTCCGAGGGGATCTCTTGGAGGGGGTGTCACATGGAGGTGGGTAAAGATCTGATCTCCCCTGCAGGGGAGGGCAGGATGCGCTCCAACAGAGCAAAGCTCAGGGAACCAAGGTTCAATTTGAATGCCTGGAAGTACTTCCTGACAGTTAGGACCCTGGGGATATGAAATGGGCTCCATGGGAGGTGGTTGAAGCCCCATCAGTGAGTGTATTCAAGGATAGGCTAGACACGCAGATGGTAGGCATGTCATGAGTGAAGCCAGCTAGAGCCAGGGATAAGACTAGATGGCTCAGGAGGCCTCTTCTGACTTGCTCTGTTTCTATGCTTCTATATCAACATAAGAATCAATGTACAACACATTTGCAGTGATAACCCAGTCTGATAAGATATAAGTAGGGGAAGACCAGAATAAAGGACCCAATCTTCAGAAATGTCTTAAAAGTGTGCACTGATTGAATCTGGTAGATGCAACTTATTCCAGAGGTGTAGTAGGACCACCACAGAAAAGGCCCTGTCTTGTGTCCCTGCCCATGTGATTGTCACCAGAGGTAGGCAAATGAGAAGGGCCGCTCCTGCTGCTCATCAAATGCAGGCAGGCTGATCAGGGAAAAGGTGTCCCAAACTCTCTTAAGCTTTGAAGGTTAAAACCAGCTCTTTAAACAGGGCTCAGAAATGCACTGATAATCAGTGCAGTGCACATGTATGTACAAATGCATGCACATGTGCATACGCATGCACACATGTGCACACACAAACACACACACACAATTGTGATTTAATGCAGAACTTCTGGATAAGCTGAAACAGTGACTTGGCTTGCAGTCAGCTCCTAGAGCCATGCCTATACTCATTTAGTCTAAGCTTTATCATTTTGATAATGATTGGTGGGGTAAGTGATCTGTTTATACATTCATTTTACAAAGCGGCCTGCTCACTTCATGAAAAAGAGCATGAGGGTAACCCTTACTTTCTCGACTTCATTGCTTTGCAGCTTTCACCTGCCCGTCCAACAGCCTTTATAAACCATGCATGGCATCCTGTGATTTCACCTGCGCCAGTTTGTCTACTCCCGTTCGATGCACAAAGAATTGCTTTGAAGGCTGCCAGTGCGATGACGGATATGTGTTAGATGGGGACCGATGTGTGTCTATGGATCAATGTGGCTGTGTGCACAATGGCATGTACTTAAAGGCAAGTCGCTGTGTCCTGCTTGCTGTATGGAAGGGCTGGGATATGGCCAGGGAATGATCTATTGGGGAATGATCTATTGTGCAATGTGGACTGGAATCAATTATCTATAGATCTTGGCTTTCCTTTTTCCATTGTCCATTGAATTGTCCTGGAAGGCTATGTGCCAGTTCCTGGTCTCTGGTATCAGTGGAAGTAGAAAGCAGGTATGGGGGGAAAGGGGCAAGTGAGGGAAAGGCACCAAATGATGCCTCCAAAGGGGAGAAAATGTCATCTAGGACGAAGCTGCATCAGGGCTTTCCGAACTGTTTGTGGCTGGGGCATATTTGGCATGTTGACTGAACCTTCTGACCCTCTCACAAAATGATGGCCATAGGGAGGGGCTTGCCCATTCACAAAGGGAGTAGGCATGGCCAATTGCGTAACAACCATCTCCTGAAAGGCAGCTCAGTGAGACTAAACTTGCCAGTGGACCTAAATGTAAGGCAGAAGTTGCGTGTGAGCTCCAAAACACCAAGCCATTCCTTTGCATCCAAATATAGATGACACAGGAGGGCAAAGCCTCACATTGCAGCAGACTGACTTCCTAAAGTATTATGAACAAATGCTCTTGAAGAAGCAAGATAAAATTAAGTAGGGGCAGGCAGCCTGGTGGACACCACAAGAGGTGTCCTGAGGTACATCAGCGTCCATAGACACTGTGTCTGAGACCTGAAGTTGCTTGATTTTATTGGTGCTACACTGTCCCTTCCGCACACATCTCTGTAGAATGAATCCAAGGTCCTCATTGCTCCCACTTTCCCCACAATAGCAAACAGATCCAAAGATATAAGAAAAATTTGGTTTTTGTTCTTGTCCTGCTACTGCTTCGGTGGTAGGAACAAAGGAAATTAGTCATGCAATGTAACAGCTCATTTTAAACAAAGAAACCATGTGGTTTGTAAAAAAAATCCAAACATGAAAGCACGCAAGCTCCACACAAGTCTCTCCTAACTATGTTCTTCATTTGGGGATCTCCCAACAGGCTGGAGAAAGCATCTTCTCAAGCAACTGCACAGAGAAATGCACCTGTGTCGCCTCAGGTCAAATCACCTGTGAGGATACCAGCTGCCAGTCTGATGAGACCTGTGTACTTAGGGATGGCGTACGTGGCTGTGTGAGGCAGGAAGGCAACTGCACACTCACCCCACAAGCCCAGCTCACCTCCTTTGATGGTGCCGTAGGAAATTACGGCTGCACAGGCCATTTTGAAATGGCGTCTCTCTGTAATGAAAACGCCCTTGCGTGGTTCAGAGTGGTAGTGCACATCGAGAAGATGGACACTGATGATGATACTTTCCCTGATGCCTTCCGAGTTAAGCGGATTTTCCATATTTACTTCCAGGATATCAGCATCATTGTTAAGAAAAATAGTATGTGGGTAAGTACCAGAAGGAAAAGTATATGACATCCTTAGCAATGGTGATAATGTTGACCATACACCTTTGACATGATCTGCTCTTCAACTCTGTATGGGATCCCATACAAGCCACAAGTTCACCATTCTCCTCTGTTCTAGAGGAGGCAGCTCAGTTTACAGACTCTGCTCGCCAGTGTTCAGAGAATAGCATTAATAGCTTCTAGCATGTGTCAGAAGTTGCTAAGAAGAATTTTGTCCTGGCTGGTTCTGTAAGAGAAGCTTGTATTCCTTTCATTCCCTCTGACTTCTTGGTCTCTGCTCTAATCTGTGTTTAATCCTCAGCCCCATTCTGTATGTGTTCCAGGTGCATGGGCTTGCCAAAAAGCTGCCATGGAAAAAAGGGACCCTTACTGCGAGCAAGGTTCCAGATGGAATCCTGATCGAACAGGCCTCTCAGGTGAAGATTCATCTGCACCTGAATGGGAAGATGACAATAAGGGTCAAGGAGGCCCTTGCAGGAAAACTGTGTTCTGCATGTGGAAACTTCAATGGAGACAATGAGGATGACCTAAAGAAGCCCAGTGGGGAGGCTGCAAGGACTTTTAATGAGCATCTTGAAGCCTGGAAGGCCAAAGAGTACTAATGTAGGTATGTTGCACCATGAATATAAGGTTTTCATGACATTAAAAAGAGCATCCTTCTTTCATGGAAACAACCAGTCACCATCTCCCTAACTCTTATCAATCTGCGCTGCTAAATTATCATGCAGAGTGTAGTTCTTTGGCTTGGAATTCATAACCAGGGGCCCACTGAAGGCTGGTGCAAGAAGATCATTTTTGACCAGTAAGCAGATCAGTGTCTTTGCAGTATGCTTTAAGGGGGACCAGCTAAACATATTCATGCAACTGGGTTGGATCTAGACTAAGTAAGCCATGCTTGAGCACCATAGGAATGAATGGTACTCAAGCATGAATCTGTCAGTGTTGCTGTTCTGCATTTTTTTTAAAAAATCTAAAGTTATTTTCCAGTTCTGAAGAAAATTATGGATTTTGCCAAGCTCTTATACAAAGCAAACTGAAACAAAATCCACAGCCATGCACAGTAGCCGAATTCAATAAGTACAGCATGGAGAGAACCATGAGACTACTAAAGATTGGGAACTGACAAATCTAAGGTAGCACTAACATGGCTAAATGCAAAGGGATTTAAATCAAGAGTTTTAAGAGGGTGTACAGGAAGAATCTGACAATGCTGGTTCTCCTACATTTGATTTTTTTTTAAAATCTCAAGCATTTTCCTTTCTGCATATGAAGAAATCTACAGATTCTAGTACTTTTTAAACTGAAAAAGAACTAAAATGCAATTCTTATTCATTCCTAGAATGTCACAATTCAGTAAAGCACTTAAATCATGGGTAAGGATCCATGGATGTAAAATCCATGCCATCCATGTTGCATTCATTGTCAGCTGCCTTTCATTCTGTTGCCCTCCTCCTGGCCAAAATAGATTTTGTGCAAATCTATTCCTGCAAATTTATAATCGTGCAAATTGGCACTCCTGAAAATGGACAAATCCCTGGAAAATGTATCTTTTCATGCTGTGGCCTATGGGGAAAACACCTGCTTTTGTCTCTTTTTAGTTTTATGTATCTTTCTGTGACTGCGTTTGCATAATGTTATGCGTTTTTTAAAAAGCAGCCCTCAAATCTGAGAAGTGACATTCTGGGAAAATAAAACTGATTTGAGTCCATTGTGGTTCTCCCATTGTTTCTGGCCATGATGCAGGGGGACCACTGTTCCATGGAACATTTGTGTTGTTAGGGCAAAGTGGGGCACCAGATCTATCCTGTCCACTGGCATTGTGCACCCTCCCCACTTTAAAACTGCTCTCAATAGTTGGGGGCTTTCTAGAACAGAGCAGAGGACCATGGCGGCCAGAAGGAGTCAGCAAAATCCGGGTGCCTAATTTTTCAAAAGGGACATTAGCACCTCTGAGTCCAACAGACTCTGACAAAAGCATGGCTAGCATAGTTCGGCTCCAGCTCACTCTTCCCTGAGCACACCGATGGAATGATTAGGTAACAATCATCTTCCAAACAACCACTCCAATTTTGCTTTATTTCTTCTTAATTGGTTCAGCATCCCACTGTTTTTTTAAAGCAGAAAGATGTTTTCATTTAATTTTACTCCGGCTACCCAATCTTAACAGTAACACAGCTGGTCACGCAGAACATGCATTGAATTAACTGCTAATTGCAATGTGAGAGATGATGAACAGCACACAACCAATTTATACATAATATAGCAATGAATTCTCACGCCCACCAAACTAGAGCTATGAGTGTTATATCCAGAAGTGAGCATCTCGAATGCATGCTGTACTGTGCGTTTGGTGACATTTATTACAGTCATCCCAAAGATCAGTGCCAACTTGGCCCAATGCATTTGTCGTCAAGGGGTCTGTAATGCCCTGGAAATTGTCTGGGTGGCTCTACTGCTCTCTTCTATTTCACTGCTGACATTCAGCAGAAAACAGGCTGAGCAGGAGTGTATCAGAAGCACGGATGCTTCTGCCTTCTTGCTTTACTGTGTGCCTGCTGCAGCAGAGCAGTGCCTTGCAACCGCATTCCCATCACACCGGCGAGGGATTATTGGGTGGGAAAGCAGAAATGCCAGCAGATGCTCGGGACCTCTGGGGTGCATTGTTTCTTTGAAAGGCCAGAGGCGTTTTCTCTTGGCTCTGTTTGTGTTTCTATAATTAGGAACAGCTTAATTAAACTAAGACTCATCCTCACCATTCTGATCCCCTCTGCCATCTGTTATGGAAAGGAGAAGGGTGTTCTTTTGGCAGTTCTGCATTTCATTTACATGTGGCACACTATTGTTAGAAAGGGGTGGAGAGCCTCTTTCAACCCAAGGGCCAAATTCAAATCCATAGCCCCCTTGGGGGCTGCATTCCAGTGCTGGTCCAGGTGAAAGGCAAGAGGAGTGGGGACAAGGGCACCGGCAGGATTAAGTTTAGCAGCTCTTGTTTCCAGTATGCAAACCTTAGGAGGAAAGGTCCACCTTTCAGAATGGGGAAGACTTGGGCAAAGCTGGGAAACTACTGAACACACAACAGGGAAAGTGTGGGGCCAGGGGAGGGAGGTGAGGTCATCTGGGAAGCCCTCAAGGGCTGGATTTGGCCCACAGGCTGGCCATGTTTGGTTCACAGTCCAGAGGTTCCTCCAGTACAGCAGTCTCTATTTTATAAGATTATGCTTTCCACTATTTCCCCATCCATCTTCCTAGTAATCCTGGCAGGTCAGAATGGTTGTATCTCCTTCCCGCACTTCCTTCACCTGGATTTCACAGGTATCTCAGATCAGGAAAGGCTCTGCTGCAGCAGAATCAGTGCCTGTCAAGAGCACCAATGGCCATATCTTTGCTTTCCTAAGGCAATATATCCTCTCGGAGGGTGGCTGTCCTGTCTGTACAATGACCAATAGCAAATGCCCTTCAGAAGGAAAGAGGAAGTATGGGGAGACATTAAATTTTCAAGCTGCCAACTGACAAAACCAGCTCAGTCTCATTATGAAACTGATAACTATTCCATTTCCATTTTCAGAGCAATAGAGGCAGGAGCATCCCAGGAACAAAGATGGGATAAGATACAAAATGAAGCTCTGAAGAGTAGAGGTCACAATTCAGAGTCCAAAGCTATGCAGAGAGTTCTCTGGACGGTCCGTGTGTTGTGCCAGTCTTAATCCCCAGCAACATTCCTTTCCTATGCTGTGGCTTATATAAATTGTCACTCAGAAACAACCCCAGTGGGTTAACGTATGTGTTTTAATCGATTCAATGCACTGAACCTGACCTGCATATTGAATAAACAATATTTTGGGCAAGAAAGTTTCCTTTCAGTCTGGGTCTATGAGTGTTACATACTTGAGTGTTATGTGTGTGAGAGCTGCATATGTGTGTGCTCCGTGCATGTGTGTGTCTCATCTTAAAAGATCGTTCTTCTGTGTCACATGCATGTGCACATGTGCATGTGTGTGAGTGAAGTACAGCTCTTCTTGGAAGGTCCTTATTACTAGCCATGAATTTGTATGATGGATGGAGGGAGGGAGAGAGAAAGAGAGAGAAGATCTATGCAAATTCTGAACAAACAATACCAACTTCTCTGTGTGGCATGAGCGCATGGAGGGGGAACAAGCTGAAGTGATGAACCATCCCATGCAGGTCCGGGTGTGGGGGACTCTCTCCTTCTCATCCTTGCTGTTTCTTGAAACATTATATTTTTCTTCTTGCTTGCAGTGGGAGGGAAAATTCAAGGTGGCCACATTTCCTTTTTGGGGAATGTTTGAAGGGCAGCCAGGGGACCATCTTCTCATCAAAGGCACCCTCCATTTGAAAGCTGCCTGGTCCAGTCCTTGTTTAGAGATAACAGAACCCTAAGCACACTCGCCCAACCACAATTAGCATCTGGGCACCCGGTCACAAGAGGAGAGGACACCTGGTTCCAGTCTTCTACACTACACCAAGATGTAGTGTGCTTTGTTCTAAATTACAATAATTATTTCTCAGTTTATATATATATTTGATGAATTGTTTGGAAGCTTCCTGTTAGCAACATGGCTGCAACATACGTACAGATTTGCACATGCGCAGCACTGGCAGGGAACCAGTTCAGAGGCCTCATGGAGGAGCAGAAGGGCCCTTATCTCCAGAAGATGCAAGGCCGCTTTTGCTTTGATTTGAGGCATTCAACACCAGACACACCTCCACACACAGTTGAGCTTTCTGCCAGAGCACAGGGGCTCTGCAATCAGCATATCCCCCTCCCCTCCCCTCCCCCCCCCCCCCCTCCCCTCCCCTCCCCTCTGCAGTAAAGCTCTTCACCACCGGAGGAACAGGACACTCTGTACTAAGCTCCAGTTGATGCAACCTGGAGTTGCAGGACTTCTGACTATCTAAACGTGCATAGGCTTGCACCTAAACAAATTTATTCTGCTAGAAGCTTTTGATGATGCTCTCTACTAGAACTGGTTGTGTGGATGTTGCTCACAAAACATATGCCAGGATGAATTTTCTGGTCTTTAAAGTGCCATAGAGTATATGTTATTTCTCCTGACTAAAAAAAAAAAAAAATGTGGCTCCACCAGGCTGTGAGGAACTTTCTCCTCCCCTTGTGCCCCATAAGCACCCAAGAGGCCCTCACACGTTCAGAACTGTTCCTTCCTTTTGCAGCCACAGCTTAAAAAACCAAAACAAAAATGGGAACAAACTGATGCTGAATCTGCCCTTTTGATCAGTGTAATTCTCTGCCATTGCCACACCAACAAACACAGAGTAGAAAATCAATTTGATTAGATATCATGCCATTCTTCTTCTTATTATTATTAAGAATGCACATGTGTAATGATAGCTCTAAGTCTTCAAAGAGCCACACTTCCTACATGGAGTTAGATGATATTTCAAGGTGAAAGAAAGGTGAGATATTCTTTGATATAAATGTGCATGTATGTTTTTTGGTATATGAAAAGAAAGAACAGCCAGGGAGAACAAAAAGTCTCATCATCATGTTTTTCCTTTACTTGTTTCTGTAGCCAAGGCAATGTGGAAAAATCTGTTCCTCTTGTCTGTTTTGCTCCTATTAAGCAAGGAGTAAATTGGGCAGGAGCATCCTTCACCCTCCATTTCATTATCAATGATTATCCATTGACTGAGCATGAAGACTGGATGGAACTTTGGTCTGATCCAAAATTGGTAGTCAATTTCATCTCATAGTTAACTTTCATGAAATCTTGCCTTAGTCCTGTGCAAAGTTGGCATCAGGAGTGTTTATGGTGTTGATGCATGTAGCCTTTTAAATTAGCTACATGAGTCTTCAAAGTTAAATGATGGTTGATGGATTTCCCAAGCTCTTTTGACATGTAAAAGATGGATCTTGCAAGGCTGAGGAGATAAAAGCTTGTCTCTTATAATGCAAAAGCCTGATATTTAATGGTATTTTCAATATTCAGACAGGCGGCTTACAGACACCACCCTTGCATGGAAATAGATATTGATATTTGGTCTGCCTTTGATGAAATGTATGTAAAGGAGGTCATAGCAATGTGGCCCTACAGTTGGCATCGCATGATCTTGTCATCCTGCGTGATCAACCATAGGATACCCAAGTCGTAGCTCAGGTGCTTGACCTTAGACATGATGCCGCGGAATCTTGTCTCTTTGGGATACGCATCGAAGTCTGTGATTTCGTCCCTGAAATAATGGTTAAAGCAATGGGAAAAAATTCTGATTTGATGGTCAAGTGGAATTTTAATCTCCATTCTACATCTTAAATGAAAAGTCTTGACTATACCTGTGCCTCTATTTCAGGGCTGATTCACACAACTTTCTGTACATGATGAGGACTTAATAACCAACTCATTTTTCTGTAGAGGATATTTTTTTAAAGACCTTTTGAAAAAACACTTTTTCTCTTAATGGTCTGCCAATTACTGAGGTCATCCCATGGTCATCCATGGACCAGTGCTCCATTTGGATACCACCTGGAGTACGTCCTTCAGCATATGGGTTTCTACTCTGTAGAACTCCCAGCAAGCTGATGTCAGAGATATTGTTTTACTCTTATCGCTATAGCATGATTTAAAAAAATAATAATTCTGTATTTTGATTCTTGAGCCCCTTCTTCTTATTGATCAGCACTCAGGAAATTATCAGGTAAAGCAGTTTATAAATACTATACATAAATGCATTTCACTGCAAGGATTTCCTCACCTATCTGGACAAGTCCAGCTTTCAAGCAGAAACAAAAAGTTCTGGATCCTCTCCAAGGTCCTGCATTTCTATTCCTCTCTATTCCCACTATCAAACTTTCCTAATTGTCCCAGGAACTCTAGGTAGCAGATGTTCCATTGGCCTCATGCAGTGGATGGGGATCCCTCTTTCCCTTTAAAACATTTTTAAAAATGTTTTTCTTTGGGGCACCCAATTGACTGTGTCCTGTGGGGCAGTCCTGGGACAAAAATGGTCCTCAGACATTCTGCAGTTGCTCACCCTTGTCCTAGGAGACATCCAAAATGTTCTTTAGTATCCTTACCAGTAATAGACTCTCCCATTTTCACGTACTGCATAGGCAGTGCCATCGTTGCCAACCTCAACCATGGTATAGCCATCCGATATAGTTTTCCAGCTATTTCCCTGGCATCTTTCTGGCTCGATACCATAACGAAAAACAAGGCTGTGGTCAGTGGTGATGCCCCAACAGCCTTTCTTGCCACAGCTGTAGTAGTCCACCAAGTTGTGGACAGGAGACCAGGATACGGAGGAGTTGACCTTCAAGTTGAACAGCTCAGAGCTGGATAAGCACATGCTCTCACTTTCAGGGGTAACACCAGCCATAAAGTGCTCCCCCCCCAGCATCAATCTGATGGAAGGATCCTAAGAAAGAATTGGTAGGGTCAGAGTGAGAACAATTATATCCCACTACTGGAAAAACCTCCAATGCTTTCCTCATCCTTCAGTTCTGCTACAACATTGAGAAAAACCCATTTCACATACACCAGAGTTTCAAATCTGTGCCCTAAAGGTGGAAATGTGTTATATGATCTGTCATATGCCCAGGGTGTCCTTCTGTTGAAGACGACCTTTTGTTGAAATGTGGCTTCTCTCTGAAGGCCACTCTTGTCCCCTCTTCTTTAAAGATAAAGAACTGTGGGATCGTGGCCCATTCTCAGTTGGTACCTGAATAGCAAAATGCATAGTCAGAGGCAGAGGTCAGCTGGCCACAGGCTTTCACACGAAGGGAAGATGCAGTGTATTTCTACTTAGGTTATAATTATTCTATAGAGACAATTAAGAGTGCAGGACTGGGACTCAGGTGATCCGGCTTCTAACCCTGTTTAGCCATGAAGCTCACTTGGTGACTTTGGGCCAATCACAGACTCTAAGCCCAACCTACCTCACAGGGTTGTTGTTGTGAGGATGAGGAGGAGAGGAGGAAGAGGAAGATTGTGTAAGTTGCCTTGAATTCCTTGAAAGGAAAAAAGGCAGGATATGAATATAATATTTATGTATTTAATTTCTATACAGCCCAACAGCTGAAGCTCTCTGGGCAGTTCAGAACAGCATATGAAAAATATAGTAACAAACACACTGCATTAAAGGATATTGAAACATCATTAAAAGTTTGCAGAACAAAATTTAACACCAAATTTAGAGCAGATTAAAAACAATTATACTAAATTGTTTTACAACTAGCAGGCCTCAGTTGAATGCCCTGCAGTAGAGGACTTCTGCAAATGAATAATTCCTAAATAGGCATCTGTGCATATTGATTAGCATATGCAAATATTATGCAAAATGTCTTCCTTGCCTTTTTGGTGATGCATTTCCTGTGTGTGTGCTTTGCAAGTGGTCACCCTTCTAGAAGCACATGCCTTTGGCATTATTTTCTTCCAATGATACAGCAACTTACTGAAATCTTTTCCCCACACCAACAAATAAATGCTGTAGCACAGGCATAGCCAACACGGTCCGAAGGCGCCAGTGTGCCCTGGACAGGTTATTTGGTGCCTGCCAAATTGCCCTAATCATCTGGCTTACAAATATGAACATATTTGCTTAATAGTAATTCGGACTGCTGCAAAACTGAACACTGGGCTCAAATGGATCGTTGAGCATGCTGGGGCACCTTTGTCTTGCACTTAGTCTTTCAATTATCCTGTGTTACTGTTATCTTTGGTCTGGGGAAAAGACGATGCTATATTGAGGCCTTCTCAATATATAGTTTTCCATGTGCAGTGAGCTCTAGAAACCCACTCCCCATTCATGAAACCCACATGAATGCTTTCATCCCTCATCAGGAGCTATGACTCCAATAGGGTCAAATACACATTCAAATGTCACTTAGACCTCAAATGTCAGGCCTATCAGAGATGCTGCCATACCTTCTATTTTCTCCAAATTGCCTCCTATCATTCGATAGAGATTGCCGTTGTTGCCAGTCATCCACAAACCATTTGGTCCCACAGTCACATGCTTCATGTCTCCAGCTAAGTAGAGCCAGTCATCTCCGTTCAACATGAATGCATTGCCCGTTGGCTCCAGGCCGACCACAAGTCCATTACCAGCATCAATTTGCTTCAGCGATCCTGGATTAGGAATTTCCGTGCATTGCTGGGCTGAAATCAAGACAACACCATGCTCACAAACCACAAACAGACAAGATATTAGTTAGGAGAGTGTTTGCTTGCTTGCTTGCTTGCTTGCTTGCTTGCTTGCTTGCTTGCTTGCTTGCTTTCAAAAGAGATACAGGAGAGATTGCAGGAAATTCAAATGACTTTCTTGCCTTCCCAGCTTTGGGAAGGATAATGGTAAACAAAACATGAAGCTGTCTCTCTTCTTTCCTCCCCAAAGATATTAATAATTTTAAACCATTTATTTAAATTTTTTAATTTTTCAATAACAATCATGATGAGGCATAGGCAAATACTGGCTGTTTTCCTTCCAAATTTCTCTTTTGATATTTGATGTTACTAGTGCTGTGGGAGGGGTATGTGTGATGTTCTGCATTTTATAATTGTATTTCTATTTTTTATAACCTCTGCAGAGTCTGTCTATTTAGTCTACATGGAAAGGGCCTCAAGCCATTTTGGCTATGGGAGTAACTCTACCAGCACATGGAGGACTGTATTTTTTCCCCGGCACTTTAAATTAAAAAGTATCACAAAATTCTGTGCTGCAAAGGACTGGTCTGTGTGTGTGTGTGGGAACAGGGGTGTGAAGATTAGCTTGGAAGCAGCAGCAGATGAGATGGGGCCCTCCAGAGACTAGGAATATGCAAGGAATCCATCTTGGAGGTGGGAATCCAATGGACTTGGCTCCTGAGACTCCAGTCCACTTTCTCATGACTGAGCCCAAGTTCCTGACCAATGTGATCATTGTTCATGCAGGAATCAGCCCCATGCAAGCTCTGTACAAGCAGCATCCCTCTTCTGCTTTGGTCTGTGCTGCACACAATGCAGAAGGTTGCCAGTGATGCAACATTTGTCCTACAAACATTTGTGGGCTTTCTTTTGGCTTGGCTCAGTTTCTAAGAAGAAGTCCATGAATTGAAGGAGGCTAGATACTGTGGAACTTTCTTTTCAGCCTTGAGAGGAGGAGACTCGGAGTGGATCTGTTAGGGACATGCATGTACATGAGGGATTTATTTATTTATTTATAACATTTCTATGCCGCACCCATCACTGAAGCCTCAGGGCGACTCACAAGGAAAACAAATAAGCAAAGCATAGAACAATCTAAGAAAATTTGGAGTTCTCGGCAATAATACAAAACCATTAAATAAAACACAGATTAACAATTAAAATATCATTTAAATAAAAAGTTCTTGGCCTGGAGCCAAAAAACAAATAACGTCGGTGCCAGGAGGACCTCTCTGGGAAGCGCATTCCATAGGTGGGGCTCCACCGCAGAGAAGACCCTCCTCTGGGTACTCACCCTCCTAATATCCCTCACAGAGGGCTCCCGGAGAAGGGCCTCTCCCGCCGATCTCGGGGGGGGGGGCATATATAGAAGGAAGCGCTCCTTTAGATAACCAGGTCCCAAGCCGTTTAGGGCTTTATAGGTGATAACCAACACCTTGAATTGGGCCTGGACTTCAATGGGGAGCCAGTGAAGCTGACAGAGAACTGGGGTTATATGAGAACAATGCCCAGTCCCCGTCAGCAACCTGGCAGCTCTATTTTGCACCAATTGAAGTATCAGGACCATCTTCAAGGACAGCCCCATGTACAGCGCATTACAGAAATCTAATTGAGAAGTTACCAATGCATATGTCACAGTCTCCAGGCAGTCGTTCTCCAGGTAGGGATGCAGCTGATGGATCAGCCGAAGCTGAAGGAAGGCGCTCCTCGCCACTGCTGTTACCTGAGCTTCTAATGTCACCTCTGGGTCGAGAAGCACTCCCAAGCTACGAACCCTGTCCCTAAGAGGGAGTGCAACCCTGTTCAGGACAAGGTCCAGGTTCCCCAACCCGAAGCCAGACCCACCTACCAACAGAACCTCCATCTTGTCTGGATTGAGCTTCAGTTTATTGACCCTCATCCAGCCCATTACCTTGGTTAGGCACCGGTTCAGTACAGCCACCGCCTCACCTGGATTAGTTGAGAATGAGAGGTAGAGCTGGGTATCATCAGCGTACTGATGATTCTGCAGCCCACACCTCCTAATGACCTCTCCCAGAGGTTTCATGTAGATGTTGAATAGCAAGGGGGACAAAATGGATCCCTGCAGAACTCCATGTCATAGCTGCCATGGCGCAGAGCCATAGTCCCCCAGCACCACCTTCTGGAAACGGCCATTGAGATAGGAGTGGAACCACTGCAAGGCAGAGCCTCCAACTCCCAATCCCGCAAGCCTTTCCAGAAGGATACCATGGTTGATGGTATCAAAAGCCGCTGAGAAGTTCAGGAGAACCAACAGGGACGCACTCCCCCTGTCTCTCTCCCTGCACAGGTCATCATACAGGTCATCATACAGGGTTGCCACACAGAGGTGGGTCATGACCTCTTTTCCCCTGCAGTGGAGGGCAGGATGCATTCCAATGGAGCAAAACTCAGGGAACCAAGATTTAGGGTGGATGCCAGGAAGAACTTCCTGACAGTTAGGTCCCCTAGGGTATGGAATGGGCTTCCACAGGAGGTGGTTGAAGCCCTGTTGGTGAGGGTGTTTAAGGATAGACTGGACATGCACATGGTAGGCAGCTGGAGCCAGGGGTGAGACTAGATGGCCCAGGAGGCTCCTTCTGGCTTGCTCTGTTCCTCTGTTTCTATGTTTCTAATCCTGGTGGAGACCTGGCACCTGCCAGCAACCCCATCTGAAAGAAACAAAGTCTCCTGCAGCAGGGCCCACTGGCTGCCGCCACCAAGATTGAAACAAACCCAATCTCCTCAGTCCCCCACCAGACTTGGGGCCCCTGGGACTCCAAGGATCAGTCTTGGCCCTTAGGTGAGGACTGGCAAAGGATTCCACCACTATCCTTTGTGTTGGGCTTTTTGGCAGCCCACCTCTGTCCCTAGGGTTGCAGATCTAGGTAGCAGGTTGAAGACAGCATATTGCATGCAATCTGGCTTTTGAAGAGGCATGACATAACCTCCAAATGTGGTGTCCATCTTGTGAGCTTCCCCTCATTTGCCTTCACTTTTGATGAAAACTGTGTAAAAGATTTATTAAGGAGACAGGAAAAATGGAGTGGGAAAAGCTTGGTCAGATTCTGAGCACAAGACAAGAGGTCTAAAGGTGCAAATTACTACAGTGGGTAAACACATGTAGCCAGCACAGCTCTGTACTATGCAACCTATCTGGTTCCTTGAAGACCCAGTAATGTCTGTGGTAAAGTTCTTGTAGTGCCTATCTCAGATCTACCTCCCTCTCACCTTTGTCTGGGAAGAAACCACATCTGGGTGCCTGAATTGGTGAAACCTGCACTGGTTTCCATCCCCCTTGCTACCAGGGAGACTTGTTCCTGGCACCCATGTTAGAAGAAACTCCCCCAAAAATATTCTAAGAGGAATGCATCTTATTTGTTCCCTCCTCCTTTGCTTGGGTGGAGATTTCCAAGAAATCTCTTGTTTATGCATTTGCTGACAGTCCAGTAATGACTCATTCCCAGCTCTAAGATAGATTCTAGTAGATTCCTATTATTCACAAAAGTTTACCATCGAATAGATTGGCTAAGAGATGACCCTTGATTTCAGCCAGATCATCTGCAATTCAATGCTAGCTATAGCAGAGTCACACAACTGCTTGTGAAGGGGAACGTTATCTCTTGAACCTAGGTCACTCTGAGTGCACTACCCTGGGGTGGCCATGATGGGTCCACCACTGCAAATCCCTCAACGTCTCTCCCTGTTGAAGTTCCAGACACAACTGAAGCAGGCTGTGGTACAATGGTAATGCCATTCTTCCAGCTGTCTTCAGAGTGACACATGTGGCCTCCAGGTTGATTGAGTACATTCTCCATTGTCTCTGGAATCATATCTACTACAGAGTTCCAGATCAAGTCCTCCACTGCTTATCTAATCTTAATGCAAGCCGCTTTAAATTTGTAGGTAAGTTTTTCCAGATGTATAGTCTCTGTTAGATCCATTTTATCTGCACATTTTTACACCTCTCATTCTGTCTCCTGTTCATTGGCAAAAATATGCAACCCCCATGCATACTATGGCATTTTGGTTGGTTTTTTTGTTTAATCATGTTTCTGACTAAATTTGAATTAAATCACACACACACGGTCCACAAGTCTGCTGAATCCATGTAAAATGGTCTGCTGCAGAATCTGCAAGGTACATTAATAGAAATCTGAAAGCATTTCAATCTGTTGCTGATTTCTCTGATTTCTCTAGAAGTTTTAGATTGTTAGCTAAGGTAAAAGGGGTGTGTGTTTGTTGGGGTGTGTCCTTGGTATACCTGGCATAATAGGCACTGAATAACCATTTCTAGCACATAAAAAATGAAGGGGGAGTTAAGATGGCCCCAAGCCCTGCTTACTTACCATTCAATAACACCAAATCAGCCAAGACGAAGAGGATCCTCTTCATTGCCATGGCTGCAAAACAAGGGGATGGGGAAGAGAGATGGAGGATTGCTTCTGTGAGTGCAAACACATGCACGCAGTGAGAGAGACAGAGTGAGAGTGAAAGAGAGAGTGCACTCTTTTGTCTTTCCTCTCCTTGAAACAGTTATACACACATGGTAACTTTTCAGAGCTTGAGGAGGGTCATGGGTCACCAACAGAGTTCAGGCTATGCAAGAAGAAAGTCCCAGGTTCATTCCATACTATTTCCAAGAAGGGTAAGAAATACAAGATCTTCAAGCAACTTCAGACACTCCTGGAGGAAATGGATTATCTAAATCTGTTTCAGCCCTGGTTTCGGGATGGTTAATACTCTGTTAATGCTCTGTGGAATGACTTTTACTGGGAGTGAGATGGGGGAGTGCAACCCAGTTGATTCTCCTGGACCTCTCAGCAGCTTTCAACACCATCAACCATGGTGTCCTACTGAGACAGGTTAGGGGTTGGAGCCACTGCTTTGTGGAGGTTCTGCTCCTACCTGGTGGACTGTGTCGAGAAGGTGGTGCTGGGGGATTGTTGCTCTGCACCATAGCAGTTATACCACTGGGGTTCCACAGGTCTCTATACCGTCCCCCATACTGCTCTTCAACATCTACATGAAATCACTGGGGGGATGTTATCCAGAGGTGTGGGATGAGATGTCAGCAATATGTTGGCAATACTCAACTCTACCTATCTTTTTCATCAAATTCAGCTGAAGTAGTAGCTGTCCTGAATTGGTGCCTGGGTTCAGTAATGGACTGGATGAGGACCAATAAGGTGAAGTTCATTCCAGGAAAGACAGAGGTACTGTTGATGGGTGGATCATCTGACAGGTTAGGGGGTCTTCAACCTGTTTGGCATGGAGTCCCATTGCCTCCAAAGGACATGGCCATAGCTTGGGCTGCTCCTGGACCCAGAACTATCACTCAAGTGTCAGATAGGTGGCCAGGGGCATCTTTCTTCTGCTACTGCTGATATTCCAGCTTTGGCCTACCTGGACAGAGGCTGGCCACAGTTACCCAAGGCCTGGT
Source organism: Varanus komodoensis (assembly GCF_004798865.1). Lineage (NCBI taxonomy): Eukaryota > Metazoa > Chordata > Lepidosauria > Squamata > Varanidae > Varanus > Varanus komodoensis. The sequence goes on along the minus strand of NW_025335759.1, from coordinate 469,931 downwards.
AACATACTGGCTGGACTATTGTAATGCTCTCTAGGTGGGCTGCCCATAAAGATGGTCTGAAAACTTAGATTAGTTCAAAGCAGAGCTGCCCAGCTGTTGTCAAAAGCTAGCCCATGCACCCATATTATGCCAATCCTGTAGCAACTACATTGGCTACTGGCTGAGGTCCAGGCCCAAGTGCTTATTTTGACACATAAAGACCTAAATAGTTTGTGACCAGGATGCCTTCTTCCATATTTACCTACCTGTGCCTTAAGATCTGAGTCAGAGACGTCCTTACAGAAGTGAGGGGGATGACAAATAGAAGAAGGGCCTTTTTGCTGTTGGTGCCTCACCTCTGGAATAGTCTCCTCAAAGAGGTTTGCCTGGACCCCTCATTAGTGGTGTTTCAGGGATCCTTGTCCAGTGCAGCTTTTCCTTTGAACTTTATAGGAGCTACCCATGTTGTTCCATTGTGGCAGAAATATTTTGGGGGTGGAATTCAGTACCCTGGATAGCTCCCAGGAAGCTCAAAACAGAAGAAACAATGGGATGAGGTGCTTCACTGACAGGATTCACTCCCTCCACACCATCTCATTTATTTTTATTTTTTTATTTTTGCCAGTATAACATTGTTTGAAAGGATTGCGGTTTAGGGAGATTTCATCAGAAGGAAAACAGAGCCAGGCGATTATATTTACAAGCAAAGCAGGGGTGAAAAAAAAAGAAAAGAATGGTCAGTCAATTTGTTTTCCTCTAGAATACATATTAGAGCAGTTCCAGAGCCCCAGTAAATTTAGTTTTTTTTCTGGACAATCACCAAAAAAAAAAAAAATGCTGATAAATCAGATGGATCCTTTTTAAGTCCTTGCATGAGGCTGAGTGGGGCAGCTGAAAAGTAATGCAAGGCACAATTTAAGGAGATCTCTTACCTTCACTGCTTTAGTAGACTTTTCAGGGGCTGAGAAACTGGAAGAAGGAGAACGCCACCCTCCCTCCGTCCTACAGCTGCTGTTTCTCTTTTATAGAGAAAAGGGGTCATCAACGCCTATTTCCAAGGAATTTCAGGGGAATTTCTCACAGCCCCAAGGGCTAAGTTTATTGGCAGGGCAGTACAAGAACCAAAGGGCTTGCTCAAGATTGCCAACAGATTGCTAGAACCATAGGGTCTATGTTCGTTGTTCTGAAAGAAATGAGTGGGGTCAGTTGTGGTCTTGTCATTTGCCCTGGAGAGGTGTAATTTACTTTTGAAAAGTTGGCAAACAAATATATCTCCCCAAAGTTCCAGTGAACTCCCTGAAAGGCAGCCAAAAGCAGGGAGGGAGTAGTCCAGTGCATTTTTAACATATCAACACTGCCCTTGCATGTCAGGTCATTGCTATAAATTTGCGATTTTGTTTTGGCCTTATCTAAAAGTATAAGAAAGTCAGTTCCCGGAGGGTGAAGATGGGTGCTTTCTCCTCCAGATGCTCCTGGTACATCTGATAAGTGAAGTAGTGTTTATAGAATATAAGAAGAGACCTGCTAGATCAAACCAACACCCCATCTAGTCCAGCTTCCCAAAAGCAGCATGTCCATGCTCCCCAGTGACTGGGATACACCAGCATAACAGCTTCTCTTGCTTCAGGAATACTACAAAATTAATGGTGCAATCCTATGCATGTTTGAACAGAGGAAGTCCTACAGTTCCAAGCATTCTGCAGCCAGCTGGGAGCTATAGAACTTTTTTCTCTGTCTGAACATGCAGAGGATGGTGGCCTAAGAGTGCAATCTTATACTTGAGAGATAAGAAAATTCAGCTCAAAGGTAAAACTACACATTAGCTTAGCTGTAGACTTCTGGCCTTGAGTGCAGCTTCCCTGATCCTGATGCAATGGCAAGTAGAGCAGGAGAACTTCAGTTCTTTGCCTCACCACATAGAATCATAGAATAGTAGAGTTGGAAGGGGCCATGAAGGTCATGGGGTACAACCCCTTGCAGTTGCAGGACTCCGAGTTACACCATCCCACTCAGATGGTTGTCCAGTTACTCCTTGAATGTCTCCAGTGTGGGAGAGCCCACCACCCCTCTAGACAGCTGGTTCCACTGCCATAGTGTTCTGACACTGAGGAAACTATGGTAAGCTATGGTCTAAAAAGTTTTAAACAAACATACAAACAAACAAACAAACTTTTCCTGATATCTAGCCAGAATCTGGGTTGTCACAGCTTGACTTGATTATTCCATGTCCTACACTCTGGTGCTATCAGCAAAAAGAGATCTTGACCATCCTAGAGAGAGTGATGAAATACTACCCCCCTCTATTTCTTCCCCTTCTTTACCACCAGTTCTTCTGCCCATGTGTCAAGACCCATGGCAGCTTCAGGGCTTTCTCTGCTGCTCAAGGATCAGCACAACAGCCCTGGTAGTTGTAGGATCACTACCCCAGTCTGCTGCAGCTGCCAGGGTTATCATGTGCTCCACCAGGGAACCTGGCAGAAAAGCTATATAAGAACTGAGTCTTCTTCCCAAAAGCTGCCCTGGCAACAAAGGTCTTCCTGACTTGCTTAAGTGCTCCTGGTTTGTGGATTCTCATGCCTTGGTCCTGCCTTGCTCCAGTTCCTCCCACCTTGCTCCTGCCTTGCTCCAGTCCACAAAGTACCTGCTCCTTTTGGCTTCTTTTCCTGGTTTTCTGATGCCTGGCTTGCTTGACTATGCTTTCTTCTTGAATGGACTGTGTCTAGTACTGCAACCCTTGGCTCTGACCTCTGGACTGTGTGACTGTGCTCATGCACTGTGCTTGTGCTAGTCAGTCGCCCACTTCCTGGATGTTGACACCATATTGGTAAGTCTTTCTCCAGTGAGCTACTTCCTCAAGTCAGGGAGCATCCACCAATCAGTACATCTTCTTTACCCCTTTGATCTTCTTCTAATGCTTTCAATGTCTCCTCTTCCACTGAGCTGACACTTCAGGTTGGTGAATGTCCTCCCACACCTCCAACAATTTCTTCTGCATCTTCTTGATCTCCTTCTGATGCTGTTTCCCAATCTTTGTCTTCAATTTTTCTAATCCGTTTCCATTGATTTTCAATAGATCATCACTGATCTTCATCTATTAAGCCCCATTCATAAATCATATTTAAACCTTGCATCAGGAAGTTGATTCTATTATATTTCCCACTGTTGTCATCCTAATCTGGATGAGGTATGTCAAATACCATCACGGTGTTGGAATCTGACCTGTGAAATGTAGGAGGAGTCAGAATGAAAAGAAAAAAGAATGGGAAAGACTGGTGGCGCTGAGCAAGTAGACGAGCTAAGAGGTTGTAGGAGAAGGTGGTGTCAAAGGGGAGCAGCAATAAGGAAAAGGGTATCAGAGTGGGATACAGCCACTGCCTGGGTTCAGAACACATGATAATCCACACACAAGGGAAGAGTGTGGGTTGTTGTCAAACTGTGGGTTGTTTAAAATGTGGGTTATTCTTTTGTTTGAACCCATCCGTGCTAACAAACCACTGCTTGTTAAACCAGAAACAACTCATGAAGACATCCTATGGTTTGTTGTTAGGGTGTGAACGTGGGCTCTTTGTAGTTAATGAACCATGGTTCATTAGAGTGATTGAGTTCAGAATACGCAGACTAAATCAGCCATGTTTTAGCAACAAACCACAATTCAACAACAATCCACACTCAACCCATACTCAACTCTTGAGTGTGGGCTTTCATGTTATCTGAACCCAGCCACTGAAGAGGAAGATAAGGGAAAGAGGCAGAGTGATAGAAGTCAGTTCCTGATTGTATCCTTCTCCGTTCGTCTCAACCAAAAGGAATTACTCCTTTTCTCCCTCTGCTCTAACTGACTTTTTCAATCATCTAGTATGCCAAGGCGTCAAGTCCTTCAGCCTTCCCTGAATGTCACACAGGGGCCTTCCCCTAGCCACAGAGGATTGAAGAATTCTGTGCAGAAATGGGTGTCAAGGAAAATGCCTGGAGCCACTCAGAAATGGGCAGGTAGCTATGGCGTGTCCTCAGTTCCTTCCTTCTATATTAGCAGAAGCTATTTTGTGAGCAGCTGCATAAGAGAGATGCTCTTAGTTCAAGAGAAACCGGTCAGCCAGCTTCTCTTGTGAGCAAGTGACAGATCCCTTGCTATTTTAAAATGATCTTTATTTGACAATCTGGGTTGTTTCCTCTTCAGAAATGGCCTCCGTCCTGCCCTCTTTCTTCCATTTATGTTGTCCTCTCCTCAACTACCTCTTTCTCTTCCTTGCCTTGCTTCTGTGCTCTCATTGCTTTGGTTAGTTTTCATCCAGCATTGAGTGGGTTCCTGCCCTGGAAAGCAGCTTATAAATGCACTCGAAGTCACACTTCTGGTCTCCTGCCTTGCTTCAGCTCTCTCTTTGCATTTTCTGCTTCTGCCTCATTTTCATCAAGCTCTCCTGCCCACCTCTTTCTGCAAGCATTTCTCCTCATCCATTTCCAGGCTCTATCCAAGTGCTGATTTCAATTGTTTAAAGCCAAATTGACCCACAGTCTCCTCTCATGTTTACCTATGGAGGCATGAAAATAATGTTCTGAGTACTACTCCAGGTACCTCTGTCAAATGAGGCAAGGCAGGTAGATATAAGAGAGAACAACTTTCCAGTGGTGGCATTTGCAGAATGCTTTCCACAGACAGGATCACCTGGCACCTATGCTCTGATGCTTCCAGTGCCTTTCTACTCTTCCAGCATTTTAAGACCTGATTTTTGATCCTGCTGGCAGCATTCCTCCTGCATGCCTAGTGCAGGCCTGTTTGGAAGGCTGCATCTGATGCAGAAGAAGGTTGCTGGTTGTGCAACCAGGAGTCTGTGCAACCAAGAGTCCACTTTAGAAGACCAGGCCAAGCCAAGAGAAAGCCCAGGAATGCTTGGAGGGACAGATTCCAATAAAGCTTCATGCCTGCCCTCATTGACCTTCTGGATAGGCTGTCTGGGTTGGAAGTCAGAGGTGCTGCATTGTCATATTTCCAGTCCAGCTTGGATGGCTGATGCTAGAAGGTGGTGTTCGGAGCTGACTGCTCTATGCCGTGGCAGCTATGCAGTGGAATTTCACAGGGTTGTTTTATCTTCCATGCTGTTCACCATCTGCATGAAGCTGCTGGGGAACGTTGTCTGGAGGATGGACTGAAGTGTCATTGGTATGCTGATGACACCCAGCTCTATCTCTCCTTTTCATCAACTCCAGGTCCAGTGTCTGGACACAATAATGGACTGGATGAGGGCCAATAAACTAAGACTCAGTGCAAACCAGATGGGGCTACTGCTGGTAGATGGTTTGCCTGCCTAGATGAGTAATATTCACCCTGTTCCAGAGGGGTTGCACTCCCCCTAAAGGATCGGGTGCATGATTTGGGGGTTCTCCTGGATCCAGCACTGTCATTAGAGGCACTGGGGCACCTGTGCAGAAGAATTTTGTCTTGGCTGGTTCTGTAAGAGAAGCTCCCATTCCTTCCATTCCCTCTGACTTCTTGGCCTCATTCTGTATTTTACACGTTTAAATTATTGTGAAGCACCTAGAGAACGTCAGCTAGTGGGTCATATAAAAATGTAGCAAGCAAACAAAATAGAGATACTATCAGGAACCATGTGTGAAATAGTAGGTGGTAGCTAAAGCATTGGTGCTTACATTCATACACTTCTACCCATGTTTAGTAGTACTGAGTGAATTCACACATTCATTTCTTTGTTTGATAAAATATTTCTGAAATACTCCAGTCAAGTAGTAACTGAAAAACAAATCTCAGCATTTATTGGAAATATTTAATCATTACAATGATGAGACACAATTCATAAACTGATTGATTTTAAAGTTTATTGCTTGGAGGGATTTTTGCAGCAGTTGATTTTTTTTTAAATTGAAAAAAATAACAAAACACCAAGGGTCAAAACAAACCCTGCATCTAAAAGACTTCCTACCCCTTATACAAAGGTCATAACTGGACTGGAGCCTCTATGCTTACTTTAGAAACAAATGCTGGGTGGAAGAGAGTGGCATCGTCTCAGCTACCTGCACAGGTAGCTTCAGACCTGTCCACTCTCATTGCATGGACTACACTTGTCCTCCATTAATTCTCCTCTGCATTGCGTCAGAGATATCCTGCCCTTGATGGGATAAAATGTCCCAGAATTGATGCTGCTTGTGGGAAAAGTTATGTGTTCCCCTGGATAAGGTATCAGTCAGCAGCTGGTTGGGTTTTGGGATTCAACTATTTGCATTAGAATTTTTCAAGAGTTTTCATGGCATGAAGTCTCTAAGTAGAAACTACTTTACTAGTAGAGCATCATTGTTCCAGCAGCCTGTAGCAGACGTTGCCAAAAGGATGGACTTCCATACTGCTTCACTAAATCTGTGGTGATCTGAGATGCAGCTGGGTCCATCATATGCAAGGTTGTGTGTACAAAAGCAGCTTGAAAAGTCACCTAGGAAAGAAACATGGTTTATGTACATGGTCCTACAACCAAGGTTCTAATCTTCTGACTCCTGTATGATTCAGTGGCACAGGAAGAGGGCTTTATTTGGGGCAAAGAGGCTTTTCTGTCCATGAAAGCTTGGTGTAAGACTCTGAACCCTGGAAACTCAGTGGCTGCATGCCAAACCCTGCATCTTCAGTGCAGCATGTTTCTGGAGATGTAGCCTGCATCTCCCCCCTATACAAGACAGTGGAGACAGCAATGTGTACAGCAAGAAAAAGCTGCCAAAGCACACCTGCCCCAAGGACACCATTTTAGTGAGTGCAGCCTTATTTTTCCCTTGCAGCTACTGAGGCTTTGGAAAACTCAAGGAAGGCTCTGCTTCCAGTCCAGAGCAAGGCAGGTTCTGCCAAAGGTCCCTGTCCAATGCACAGATGTGGGTTCCAAAGTGATTCCACCCCCCATGCATAACCCTCTCACAAAGTCTCCCAAGGTGAGCCCAGATGAATCAGAGATAGTTGAGTTGGGTCAGAATGAATAGTGTTCCATGGAACAACTTACTAACATTAGTAAACTACAGCCTCCCAGGCTTTCAGAACATCGTCAAAATAATCCATGGCCTCTCCATTGCGCAGCTTCAGATCATCCAAGAGGTCCCCATTGAAGTTTCCACAGGGTGCACACAGCTTTCCTGCAAGAATCTCCTGGGCTTTCACCGTCACCTCCCCATCAGCATGGAGATGAACCTGCACCTGTGAGTGCAGCTCAATGGTGATCCCACCGTGAACCTTGCTTATAGATGCAGAACTTCCTGTGTAGCTGCTCCTGTATGGGAGTCTTACCAGGCGTCCATTTACCTGGAAAAAAGAAATATTGGAACAGGTGATGAGATGTGTGAGGAATCTGTTGGATTTGCTGAACTTGGCTCCCTGACTCAAGTCTGCTTTACAGCTGTCCAAAGTTCCTGGCAAGTGTGCCCAGTGTTTCTAGGGTGCTGTCCAGGAATCAAGCCCATGTGCTGTGCAAGCAACACGCCTCTCCCACACCAAGTGCAACTGCCATTTGAGAGGCTGTAACTTCCCTAACCCTAATCCCCAGAAAAATGAGACCATTTTCTAGTGAGGACTCAAAGGACAGAAGCCTTGGCTACTCCCAGTTCCCAGGGAAAGTGTCCACAAAGTCACTTCCCTCTTCCCTTACTCTTGGGATTTCAAGCCATACTTCCATAGGCCACCAAGAGCTGGCAAATGGTCATCATCCTATTGGTGGGCTGACACTACTACTTGCTTGCTTAAGATATGCTGACCACATCCAGATGTCACCACAATTGTCTTCCATCAGCAGTAGGCCAGAAAGCTAAGCAAAATCTCGCAACATCTCTATGGTGGCCAAGTAAAAGGAGAGCCCTGACCACTTACAGGGGTACATCTCTTAATGGTGGCCCAGGCACATGGCCAACTGCCAACCCACACTTCTGGTGAAGAGCCAACAGCATCCATCATATATTAAGATGCCTTGAGGACATGTGACATTATTAAGCCTACAGAGGATGATGCTGACTCATGCTCTAAGCTCGAGGAATAAGCTTGCATAATATTCTCCTTGGTCGCCACTCACCCGTGTCTCCCTGCTGTTTTTAAGCATGATGGTTCCCCCTGGGAAGTAAATGTAGACAATCCTTCCAGCAGCCCTTCCAGCGTAACCATCTAGTTCAACACTCACTAGCACCTTGAACCAGTTGGCAGCACTTTCATCACAAAGAGAGGCTATTTCATAGACTCCGCTACAGGAGTACTTCCCTGAGGCACCATCAAAAGAATTGAGCTGGGCATTTCCAGAGAGTTTGCACAGGCCTCTCTCCCTCACACAGCTAGGTACTCCATCTGTAAGTGTGCAAGACTGGCAGCTGGTTTTCACACAGGTGAGTTGGCTTGACGTGCCGCAGGTGCATTCCTCTGAGCAGTTGCTTGAAAAGATGCTCTCTCCAGTCTGTTGAAAAATGAACAAAATTACAGCTACATCAAAAGGGAGTTCCTTTCTTCTTTTCTTCTTTGCTTTTTGGATGGCCCACAATTATATGATTTCCTGTGCTGAGAAATAGCATGAGGATTACTTCACCCATCTGTTCATAAACTAACAGAACAGTTCCTAACACAAAGATGTAGGGGAATGTTGGAGCACTGTTTGCTCAAGCACTTAAGACTAATATTGAGGGGTAAAGTTTATCCTGGAGTGTATAATTGATTTGTCTCCTCTTCAGACATGCAGCTCTCCACCTTTGCTTTCATGTGCCCCACCATTTCCCTGTGGCATTTCAGCTTCTAGCTCAGTGGCTGAGCTGATGCAGCTATTTGCTTAATTAAGAAAGGAAAATTGCATATAGATGGTGGTGCCATTCAAGAAATCCAAAAGAGATTTGAGCGACTGCAGATTGCTGTGTACCTGACTCCTGGAGTCTGGGAACTTGCAGACAGTTCCCCCTATTTCTTGGAGTGGTATGCAAATTGAGTCATATGAATATTATGGAAAATAAGCTACCATGTAAATTCTTTGCAAAGAAAATAATCATAACATTCTGAATCTGTGTTCAGCTTCTTCTGTGTAGCACTAAGAAAAATATACAAAGCACAGTATACTACCGAAGGTTATGTAAATTAGTGGGCATTTCTTTATTCTTCACCAACAGTGAAAAAATATGAGTAAGTGTTAGAAAAAACACCCTTGAAAATCTGCAAAATGCACATGGAACTGATGGATGCAGGGCAAAGCCCTCCCTGCTTCTTATGAAAATGAGGAATATTTAGCTGCTTTTGTGAGGCAGGACACATTTCTGAGAGTGGGGTTCCTACCTTAATTTAGATGTGGTGGCTGAGGAATCATCTGCCCCTTAGGGTTTTGTTTTTGTTTTTTTGAATGCCTATGGATGCTCATAGCAACAGTGAATTAGTCCATTCACAGCCTCGGGTTGCGATTCACAGAATGGGCATGGGGACAGTGCTATTTGTCATGCCTGCTCTGGGAAATGCAGCAGGGAGAGTGATTGAAGTATTGTTGTTCATTGCTATGTTGTTCATTATGTTGTTAACTGCCCAGAGAGCCTATGGATAATGGGGGAGGCATGCAAATTAAATGATAAATAAATAAACCAGAACCAAAGCAGTAGAGAAACACCTCAGCCACTTAATTTAAATGTGATAAGCCTCCATAAATATTATTCTAAGAAATTATCCCACTCCAGGGGCATTTTCTTTCCTGATCCCCACCCTACAACCACAAAAAGCTTGGCCAAAAGCTTCAACCAGATGCGCACGGATTTTTAGTTCCATCTTGTGATTCTGGAATAGACATATCAGTTCCCGTAAGAGCCACACCAGGGGTCTTGCTTGCTGGTCTGAAGCAACGGTGGCAATGGCATAACAGGGTGGAAGAATTACCTTGAGGTACAGTCCATCATGCACACAGCCACACCTGTCCATAGGCACACATGCGGCTCCATCAAACACGTAGCCCTCATTGCACTGGCAGCCTTCATAGCATTGCCTTGTGCACGTGGAAGGACCAGTCAGGCTGGCACAGCTGTAATCACAAGACATGGTGCAGGTCTCATAGTGGCTGTTGGCTGGGCAGGCGAGAGCTGTGGAGGCAGAAGGCAAGCAAAAAATGCTCAGCAATCTCCTCCTCACTGATGGAGGAGGATATTTTAGCAAGTTAAAAGACAGGCTTGTCAAACTGTTCTCTTTATCATAAACATTGCAAAATAAATAGAAGATTGCCCAAGAGGCTGGATTCCATTTAGCGTCTGTTTTTGCCTGAAATTTTCTTGCTAAGGGGAAAGAATGGACAGCTAAAAAAGTTTTCTGGAGAAATGGAATGATTGGGTCAAACTTGCTAAACACAGGTTCTTAAAAGTTACTTTGTCTATGACCTGGGAGGTTTGGTATAGCATGGGGTATGTCCCTGAGTTCACAAATCTCTGAAAAATGCTTGGTTTGCAAGCCTGCATACAAGTGAGAGTCATGTTCTCTGCAAATGTTCACAAGCTCCCAACCTTGCACCCACATCTGTTAAAGGTACACTTTGGAAAAATGCAAAAATTAAAGTTGTGCATTTTTACACTCCAGTTAAAAGAGAGTGCAGGAAAGAAATGCAGTTTTGAAAACCATGCTCTTTTCTTGTTTGAATGTGCTGGGGGTGGTTGTGGGGGGGTGAGGTGAACAAGTATAAACATCAACAGGAGGTAGCCTAGTTTTGAAGTAAAGTGGAGGGAACTTCCATAAACTCACACATTGCTGGTTGCCCCATTCCTATAAAGGAACTGAAACTTTTCAACAAGGACGTTTTGTCTCAAATTTGGGGGCAGGGAAAAACAAATTTTGGTCCTTGGAAATGGGAATAAATTTAGGGCAATTGGGGCAGGTGCTTGTGGGGGGCAGAACTTACTAATGCCAATAGGGTGGAAACCGAGATGCTTTGCTTTCTCTTTAAAAAAATGTCTGAGGACAGTACCTCATGGTGTTAATGTAATCCTCTAAAATGTGGAATTGTTAGAGCTTTGCTTCTGCATACACTGTTACATGAATACAGGAGAAAATTTGTGCTTGCTGGTTTCAGCACATTGCCTTTGCGCTGTGCAATTTAATAAGAATCTGCTTAACGAATTTCTGTGCTTGTGTGGAATGTAGGCAGCAGAGGCTGCTGGTCATTTACTCCTGCAGTGTAATCTCTATTAAGACTACAGGGAGAAGCTCATTTTCTCCTTAATAAGGATTCTTCCTAGATGATGATCTGAAATGCTAATGATGTTTTGTGTGAAGGATGATTTATCTCATGTGATTGAGACGACTGCAAGTTCTTTTTCTTATCTCAAATGCAAATTAGGGGAAAATATGTGCCTTCCTTTAGAATCTTTTTTATCTGTCTTTTGCATAAACACTTTTATTGGTGTCCGACTGACGTGAACAATTTATTCATTCAAATATGTTTAATGATAAGGAGTGCCTTTTTTTTTTTTTTGCACTGTTATGGCAGTTGTGCAGGCAAACATCTCCACTGCCCAAAGAACCCTGGATGTAGTATTGTCTGGGATATTTTTGGAGGACAGAAAGTAGCCACTCCTGGTTCTAGCTTTGGTTTCTCTCTCTTAAAACAAACTGAAAGATGAGGAGTTCATCAAAACTGTCTTCACAGCTGGACTCCATTTCCAGAAGGGAATGGTGCCCCAGCTAGTAACTATACTCCAAAACTTTACAAAATGTAGCTCCCTGAGAACATCTCACACCATTCCATTTTTTGGCAAATGGGAGTGTGGGTTAGGAGGGTATTTTCAGCTTAGCAGTGTTTCACTTGGAGAAACCTAAGAGAAAAACTCATTCTGCAAACTTACGACAGAAGGAGGAGGTTCTCCAGGAGCCGACTGTCCCTCCAGCTGCCTGACATGCAGCTACATAGGCCTGAAGGCTTCGGCAGAGGGATTCCTCCGCCCCTTCCGTTGCACACATGTCATACAGGCAGACCTCGAAGTACTCAGCAGGGCTCACCAAGGGGTGACATTCTCTGAAAGGGCCAGATTTGGACTGGATCATTCCACAGGACTGCTCAGCCCTGTATGGGGCAGTCTGGGCTGAACTGCAGGTGGGGCATCTCTCACCGCAGCCATCAGAACAAACAACACCGTCCATGGGAACCTTCCAGGAGGCCCCAAACTCTTCCACATTTTGAGCATGTTTGCCATTGGGTAGCAAGAAGTCATCACTCTTGTCACCATTGAAGTTGCCCCCCAGACCACACATGTGCCCCTGGTAGGTGCTGGGGACAGTCACACGGACGAATGAGGAAGTATCATAAAGGACTGTGAGGCTAAAAGATGTCTGGAGTATGATGTTGTTCCCTTCCTGGGTGATCCAGAATTTCCCATCCACCTTATTCACCGGCAGATTGTAGAACTTTCCATTCACCTGGATGAACAACAAAGAACAATGTGGTCTTAATGCTGGTCACACAGCATAGAGTGCTTGCACAGACGTTACTCTTTCCATCAGTGACCCCAATCATGCACCAGTTGCGCTAGGGGGAACCCATGCGAGTAATGAAGAATGGGACCACCAGGACCATGTTGCCTTGATCCCACGTACAGCCATCCACACCTGAGTGATGAGCGCGGCAGGGCTGCTGACAAGCTTCTGCTCATGTTCAAGTGAGAGTGCAATTGGGACACCAGGCACATGTCTGCAGCCCTTATGCACCGGTTATTGCCCCAGAGATAGAGAACCATGCCAACGCATTGTCCTCAGCACATGAGGCCAGGGGGAAGGGCCAGCAATGTGGTCTGAGTCTCTAACTCACATGATGTCACTTTACCATAGTCACTTCAAATAGCCAGTAAACTATACATTTCTATTCACTTTTGGCCAGAATGTATGTATAACATTTCCTGGAATTGAATGTGGACCTGAAGGCAACCTGCAGTCACACTTTTCAGAGTTTGCATTGCAATTGGTGAAATAACAATGCCTTAGAAAAGGTGCATGAGAAATGTATACATTTGGAAGAAAAATGCTCACGTGCACTTTAGTCAGTGGGGGGGGGGAATGTGTGCATTTCAAAAATATGTGCAATTGTGGCATCTGTTTGGTGAAGTTTGCATTACATATACAGGTTTTTTTGAGGGGAAAGAAAACAACCCAGCCAATCGAAGGCTTGCAATACAGTATGGACACCACAAATGACAAGCTTAATGACTGAAAATCAGAGAACTGCACCAAGCTCAGCCTTTGCTGATCTGAACATTGCTTAATACAATATAAGGTCACTTACCTTAATTTCCCATTTTATTCCCCTCTGAAGGATGATCTTATATCCATGAATGGAGACCACAACAGCCCTTACTAGACCTAAAGGCCCATGGCTAAGCTTCTCAGTTTCCAGCAATACAGAGAATTCCACTAGCTGATGATCCCTACCACAGACATTGACAAAAGTGTAAGTGCAGGAACCATGGAAGAAAAAGCTTCGGCCATCAAAGGAAATGTAATAAGGGTCACCAAACACAGTAGCTGTCCCATATCCACTAGGATAGCAGTCCTGGATGCCCTTCTCCACCCTGCACTCCTCATGAGTCCCACAGGAAAACCTTTCACACTTGATCACTCCATCACCCGTACATTGGCACTTCTTCTGGCAGGAAGTGTCCGGAAAGAATGTGTCTCCTTTCTTGTAATATCTGCCCCCCTGCACACAGCCACAGGCTTCTTGTGGGACACACTGGTCCCCACTGAGGATAAATCCAGAGTCACAAAAGCACCCTTCCGTGCACTCAGCCTCACAGGTGCTTGGAGCAAAAGGGCTGTGGCATGTGGCGGGGCAGCCAGTTCCACAGGGTTCATAGTGGGAGTTCCGTGGGCAGGGAAGACCTGGAAGGACAGAATACAGAGGCATGTGCTGACCTTCGGGACAACACTCAACAGGCATTCAGAAGGCCTCAAGTTGAACCACTGGTGTCTCTGCCAGGAGGGGAAAAATCCACATTAAAGCATGGGTTCTCGGTCTGTCTGTCCATCCATCTGTCTCCCTTTTTCTCTCCCCCAGCCCTTACTCATGCACACACACCTGAAAAAAGTAAGATGCAGTTGTAGGCACGAGATTTAAATAAATGGCTCTTATTCTGCTGTGAGAGAGAGAGGGAGAGAGTTGGGCCCTGCCTTTAATCAGCAGAGAATCCGATGTCATCTTTGTTCAGTTGTAACCCTGGAATATAAATAGGAATGGATGGATTCATCAGGCCTGTTTCCCCAGACTTTCTCCCTTTTCCACCTTCTGCTCTGCTTCTCCATGGTGGTTCTGTGCAGATGTTTAGTGGTTCTTTTACATATGAGTGCACAATTTTTCTGCAATTTTCAAATTGTACACATTTTATATGCATTTACCCCTTTGATTGATACATGTGTATATGCATTTTAAAGGAAAGCATTTTTCTTTGTACTGTTTTCAAATATGGATATTTTTAGATGATGTTTCCCTGTTTTGCAGAATGCATAGTGAGTCCTAAAATATCCAGAGTTTTAAACACAAAGTGCTTTGAGTCTACACCTATTTCTAAGGAATGCAGAATGGATAAATCTGCAAAAACAATCCAACAGAACAGATTTCTCCCCCATCCCCAAATATGAATAACTCTCAATTCAGTTCCATAATTTAACATTGCATTAAGCTCTTTGATGCTGGAAAAGACTCTTGCGAGTCCCTTGGACTGCAAGGAGATCAAGCCAGTCAGTCCTAGAAGAGATCAACCCTGACTGCTCTTTAGAAGGCCAGATATGTACTGAAGATGAAATTAAAATACTTTGGCCACCTAATGAGAAGGAAGGACTCACTGGAGAATAGCCTAATGCTGGGAACAATTGATGGTAAAAAAAGAAGGGGACAGCAGAGAATGAGGTAGCTAGATGGAGTCACTGAAGCAGTTGGTGTGAGCTTGAGTGGACTCCAGGGGATGGTGAAGGACAGGAAGGCCTGGAGGAATGTTGTCCATGGGGTCGTGAAGGATCGGACACGACTTCATGACTAGCAACAACAACAGCAGCAAGCTCTTTGAGGAAGCACATCTCATGTTTTAAATCCATTTCTAAGTTGCAGTATCTGTCTCTCAATGCATTTAATTAGGAAAACTTAGATGCAGCAAGCAACACTTACTGCAGAAAGAGGATGATCTCCACGGCTGAATGTGGATGCCCCGAGACTGGCAGGTTGTTGCATAGGCAGCGATGGAACTACAGAGAATGTCGTGGTGGCCCTTGTATTGGCAGGTATCAAAGACACAGCTGTCAAAGTAGAATTGTGCATTGACAGTCTTATGGCACTGCTTGAATGGGCCATCCTTCTTGGTGAGGATCCCACAGTAGCTGTTACTCTCATAGGATTTTTTTTCTTCCTGACTGCACAATGGGCAGTTAGTGGTACAACCTGCCGAGCACCCTGGGACCTCCTTCACCTTCCAGCTCTCCGCAAACTGGATTTCATCAGTTGTCCTCATTCCATCCTTCATGATAAAGTCATCACTGGGATCCTGATTGGCATTGCCGCAGAGTCCGCAAACAGCATTGGCATAAGAACTGGGAAGTATGACCCTGGCATAGCTGTACCAGTCAAAGCTTACTTTCAGGTCAAAGTCTGTCTGGATGAAGCCATGGACACCACTGGTGTAGATCTTGAGCTTATTTTCATAAGAGTATGGCACATCTACAAAGACTCCATTGACCTGGAAAATATGTGGAAGAGACCAGCAGGATTTTTCAGTGAATTTAGGAAACAAGGATTGGTCCAACTACTTTTCTGTAAAAGAATCAGTACACTTTTTATTTCTTCCTATTGATGGAAGAAAAGGAAATTATTTCACAGAAGGCAATGTCAAAAGAACAGAGATTAGAATGAAAAGCAGGTTTGTCTGTCAGAATGGAAATTTGTCCTTTGCAGTTAGAATATGTAGAGTTCCCTAATTTTAGTATCCTCTCTTCTATGATTCTCTGTTGTGCTCTTTCCAGCTTCCTCTCAATTCCTGTAAAATCACCACACGTATATCTGCTTTAGAATGCAATGTTCTTCAGATTGTAAGTGACTATGTAGTCTAGTTATTCAAAAGCTCTACCAGAAGACAGGAACTTCAACCACATCAGCAATACAGACACAGAAGGACCATCTCACAGAAGGAGAAGTGCCAGTGGTGCAAGCTCCAGCACTTAGGAAACAATGCCCAGACCCTGCTGTTCCTTGGTTCTACTTGAGGTTTAACCATAGCTCTCTGTTTCCTTAGCTCCCCCTTTCCTTCCTTTGTTCAGGTCCCAGCTTTACAGCCACCTAATTAGGTTTTCCCATTTTTTCTAGTTGCCCAGTTATTTGGACTAGTCTCCTAACACATCTCTCACCCTCCCTCATAAGCAGGTCTTCTTGCCATCAGCACCATCTGTTTCTTATCTGCTCACTCTGCAGCCCATTCTTGCCTCACTTCCCTGCTTTTCTGCTTGGTTTCTCAAGCTCTCAGCTCTGGCATTTCTGAATCCACCCCCTCTTGCTTCTTAGTTTCCCATTTTTCCTAAGCTTTTCTCACTCTTCATTGACTACAGGAAACTAATTCAGTTTCTGGGGCCTGTATGAGGCAATAGTCCCAGCCAAACTGAAATACTGTCCCTGGAGACATTGGGATGTTTGGTGACATTCTAACTCAGCTAATCATTGTAAAGATTGTTAACAAGACAGATAGCTAGGAATGATAGGAAATGGATGAATAATGCTTCTGGAGGATAGCAGCAGGTAAGAAAAGCCTGACCAAGGGCATCCCCCCCAGTCTGGCATTCTGGCATGTATTGAACTACAACTCCCATCAGCTCCTGTCAGCACAGCTATTTGGACTTACGGGGTTGACTAAGACAGCTATGGAGAGATATTAGTTATAGAAGTTCCACCCCCACCCCAGAGATAGACTTTTCCTCCAGTGGGGTCTACGAATGCACCAAGCCAGGGGCCATGCCTAGGTGGTCAGCAGGCATGGCATTATTCAGACAGGCAAGCCTCAATGACAGCTGTGCAACTTTGCTCAAAGGCTTTGTCTGTGTCAAACTAAGGACTGTTCTAACTTGTGCAAAGCCAGGTTCACTCATTGGTTCTAATTGTCATATTCCCACTTTCAAAAACAGTTTTCCAGATTAACTAAAAGGGTAGAAATGCAACAGCAGATGGTCAATGTTGTATGCTACCTGCTTTTGAAGTTCACGGAATGGTTGTGGGGGATATACATCTTTCATTTGCAAAGCACAAAAGCAAGGCTTCTGTGGATGTTCAACCATTCTTTCCTTCCTAGTCATTCTTTTGCAAAGCACATATGAGGAAGGCTATTTCATATGTGAGGAAGAGATAAATCATGAAGAGAGGAACTTGTGAGAAAGTCATAGAGGTGACTTTCATGGGGTGGACTGCACCATCTATGTTTTGGAGAAAAATCTTTTTGTTCCTCACTTTTGCTTTTGGTCATTTCGTCTTTTGGCCCTTGGAGTTTGGTTTTCACTCACAGTGCCTCCCTACTGTTTTTTTCTGGTGCCTCCAAAGAGATCCCAAATAATATGATACTTTTTTTTCTAGCCAACCTTCTGTCTGGTCCCTGATTCTGTAGCAGAAAAGGCACTCACAGTGCCCTTCATCAGACACTCCCTTCCCCTTAAATCAAGATTAGTAATGGGGAGAAGTTCCTGTAGGAAAAATATCTATGTTTGGAGGGCTGATTTCTCATGATCCGGTTCTTTTACAGGCACTTAGCTCCCCTCACCTGCTCCTTGAAAGGTCTCTTCTTGAAAAAGGTACTAATTCCCCCCTTTGCCCCAACAGATGTACCTGAATCTTGTTTGGGTACTCCTGGCTCAGGCTGATGGTCATGTTGTAGACCTCCAGAGTCACCACCTTGGTGTAGGACACCACCTTACTGCCTCGGTGGTTGTTTTCCACCATGACCGAAAAGGGGGTGAGGTTGGGGTTGTCAGAGCAGGTGCCTGCCAGCTGGTAAATGCAGGTCCCCATGAAGTCAAACTTCTTTCCATCGAAGGTAGTGTAGTGAGGGTCTCCAGTCCCTATGCAGATGGCATGCTTGAGCACATGGCAGCCTCGCACTCCATTGACCACGACACATTTCTGGTTGGCCTTGCAGGAATCTTTCCTGCACTCCATCTTGCCTAGTGTCGGGTTGCACCTGCAGCGAGTTTGACAGCTTTCATCATCCCAGAACTCCTCCCCTGCCTTGTAGGTCTTCCCTTTGTACATGCAGCCGCAGCTCTCCACTGGGACACACTTCTTGTTGCTGAGGATGAAGCCCTTATCACACTGGCAGATCTTTGCACAGGTGTCATCACACGTTGAGGGAGCAGATCGGTCAAAGCAAGTGGCTGGGCAGGCATTTCCACAGTCCTCATAGTGACTGTTTTCAGGGCAGGATAATGGGAATGGGACAGGAACTGATTGAAATGATAATAAAAACATGTTAGATAAATCCTGAAGGCTGTGAAATTTTCCCTTCTTGAAGGAAATTCCTATTTACCTTAGAATTTACAATTTACTAGTGCAACAGATGTGTCAATGCAAGGTATACTTTCTGATGGGATTTGAGAATAAATTGCAAAGATAAACTTCCTGGACTTGGAAACACACACTCACACACTCACTCTTAAAATGCAAACTCAAGGAAGAATCACCATCTCCTGAAATACTAGATGCCCCTGAGCATTATTAGCTCAGCAGCTTGATGTCAAGTCAATTCAGTGGACTTCACTAATTAAGCAGTCCAGCATTTATGCTGTCTGGCCCACAAGCACTATGAGGGTGGAGAAAACTGTTTGGTGGGGAAGGGAAGGAAGAAATTCAATTTGGAATCAATTTCTGGTATGGGCAACTCCTTATTCAACAGTCACTGAATCCATGCTGACTTTATATTGTAGGCCAGCTATTCATTCAAATGATTTATTTTGATTCTTCTAAAAGTGTTTGTGAAAAGGTTGCTCTCATTTCCTGGTTTGAGGGGGTTTACATGCTTGCTTTTAAAATCTCATTATTATACACTGTTTTCAGAACTTCAGAGTTAAGCAAGATTGATATATGTCTGGATACAGCAATTACATAAATAAACTTTACATAAATAACTTATATCCAACAGTTAAACAAAATCAAAGCCTATCAATTTATTTGAATACTTACTGCTAGTGCACTGGCCCCAGAGCCTCAACCATCACAAGAATAGCCTCGAAAGACGTAGAGGCCAAAGGGACTCCTGGGATTCTCTGGGGAAAGTGGAGTGGATCCAGTGTCCAACATGTGTTCAGCCCAAGAATATTCTGTGCCAGGGACTTGAATCCACTTTGTGTTTCCCATAGACTTCTTCCCTACCATGATTTCACTAGAATCTGAGGTTTTGGCTACAGCAAAATTATTAAACTGATCAATTGCAGCAATGTGGTATGACATGCCATAACTTGTTATGGCTGCGATATTGGCAAGGAATGGATCAATGGTAATGTTTCCAATAGGGGTCCCCATAATGAAGAAAGAAACCTGGATTCCAGCATCAGCTGAGATGTGAAGTGACTGGGAGGGCTGAACAAGAAGGTGGAGAACTTCCCTAGCCACCATGCTACAAGAGTCTTCTTTGGGCCCAGAGTGGAATTTGACCAAGTGGTTTGGGAAGTGATGACATAAACAATGCCACTTTCAGACTGGGAGAGCACAGGAGGGACAATGCAAGCAGTTCCCCAGGCGGATACAGGCAAGAGCTGCTCAACCACCTGATTGCAGACTGTGTGCTTCTCAGTACAGCTGCTCCCACTCAGGACAGCCACAGGTTCCTCTGATTCCTCTGGTGCCAGATAGATCATCTGAGCTTTGCAACTGGATTCCCTGGAAGGCCTCAAGCTGAACAACTAGTCTGCTTCCTGCAGGATCATCCCATCCTTTGAATTTCACAGCCCCAGCCAGGAGAATGTCAACTTTGGAAGGAATCCTGCATGCTACAACTGTAAATTGTTTGAAAGTAACTGTCTTTTTTCCTTCTGGGGTCAGCAAATAATACAATGTTCCTAGTTCTTGGACTGGGTACTGGATTGTGGCTGAAACCTTCTGAAAGTTCCTTGTGTGAAAAGACAGAGACACCTTTGTCTGCTTGGATCTGGACAGTCTGGTCGAAGAAGTGTGTCTCTAACAACTCAAGGGAAGTGGAAAGCTGAATTGATACTGTTTGCCATTCATTGACCGGAATTATTTTCTGGAAGATGGGCTTGTTCACAGTCATTAGGACATTGGTTTCAGGATGGAATTAATTTTGAAGGGGACTAGGAATGATACATCCTATAACATAATGCAGTTGTACTTGGAACATTGTGTGCCATTCTGGTTTGTCCATCTCAGAAAGGACTTCCAAAACATGAAGGTGGGGGAAGAAGTCAAAACAACATCTTGGCTCAAGCATCAGGAGACACGTATTCCAATTTAAGGTGCTTGTTCTAACATATAAAGCCCTAAATGGCTTGGGATCAGGATACCTGAATGACTGCCTGCTCCTGTATGCACTAACCCAGCCTCTAAGATTGGTTTTGGAGGCCCTTCTGTAAGAGCCATCCTCCATGGAGGAAAGGAGGATAGAATTAGTGCCTTCTTCTAGAAGTAGTTGTGCCCCATTTATGGAACAGCCTCCTGAAAGCAGTTTGCCTGGTGCTTTCAGCACAATCTTTCAGGAACCAGGTGAAAACAGCTTTATTTTCCAGGCATTTTAATAACTGATTTTATTTTGACAATTTTAAAGGGTGCTTGTTTATATACTACTGCTGTTTTAATTTATTACCTCTCAGCTGTATAATGTTTTTTCTTTCTTTCTAGATATTGTGTTTTATTTGCTTGTTTTTATTATTATATTGCATTTTTATTCTATTGTGATCTGCTTTGTGAGCTCTTGGGCTAATGCAGCAGTATACAAGTTTAATAAATAAATAAACAAGAAAAATATTTGACAAGTGAGGTAAAAGAAACTTTGGAAAGAAATGTCACATAAAAGGTTTCAAGTAAGGCAAACTAGCATAGAAAAATAGCTTTTACAAGTGAAAGACCTTGAATATTTAATATGTTTAGATACCAATATTTGCAAGGAGAATGGGGTGTCCCACATTTGAACAAGTATTATCATGCAAACCAGTTCAGACTTAATTTTTTATGAAGAGTGGTAACACATGATATATGCAATAAACAAACACAAAATAAAGAGATATCATGATTATTATGGATGCAAATCAGAAAATGCTTTAGAACAAGAGAGATAGTAAGGCAAAGTACAAGAGATTTGACAGAACATGCAAATGTGGATAATTATGAATTAGGAAATGAAGGAGTAGTCTCTGCAAATGCATGAAATTCTGATTAAGAAGGGAAATGTTAGTATAAAATGAATACATGAGATCCGTTTTGATGTTAAAGCAAGAAGTCTGGAGACAAATTTTTGATAGATTTCTCTTCCAAACGTTATCAACTAAAATAAAAAGGGTGTGTTAAACTTGGTACAGAAATGGAACTTGACACCACTGAAATTGGCCAAAATAATAAGAACTTTCATGTTGGAAAGGGAGTGAAATGGATGAGATGCAAATGCATATGTGGTGGAAATGTAGGAAGGAAAGAAGATTTTGGTACAGGATATTTAAATCAGACTGGTTGCTATGAGAATAAGATTGTGAGGAGGAGGAGAATTATGTAAGCAGGCTTGAGTTCTTTGAAGGGAGAAAAGGTGAGATATAAATGGAAGGAAGGACGGAAACCAGAGCTAACTCTTTTGAGTTTGTGGAAAAGAACAGTGAGATGAAAGAAAGCCAAATTCATTGAGTGTTTTGTTGATGACTGCAAGGCAAGTAATAGTGAGTTACTGGGAGACAGTTCAGATGCTGACAATATCTAGGTGCTGTTTCTTGCATGATAAAGCACTGGGGGGAACTAATTGTATGCAAGGAGCACCCCATAGTGTTTAGTACAACTGCTGACCATAAAGCTTACAAAATTGGGTCAGCTGAGCCCACCATATGGACCTGTCCAGCAGGATTCTCACTATGTAGCCAGTGTGTTTAAATGAGCCTCCTCTTACCCTTACTAACGCAGCGCATAACTCCACCCTGGATCATGCAGGCCTCATCCATGGCACAGCCGTGGGCTTCACAGATTACCCCTCGGCTTGGGATGCAGCGGCAGCTCTCTTGGCAGTGATCCAGCAGAACCTTCTCATTGGGCTGATGGGACAGATTCAAAAAGCTTTTAGAAAGCAATAGACTTACAGCTAATCCTGAACATTGGAGGAACTGCCTTGATATTCTCCTTGAGTGGAAGGTTCAACACTACTTAAGGTTTCATCTCATTCAATCTGGCAAAGAGAAGAACTTGACTTTTATAGTAGATACTGCAAAATTCTAGCATTGGCCACAAGAACTTGTGATATCTGGATGAAATGCATGGGACTGAGCAAATCACTCATACTGAGAAGAATAAATGTACATTCTGATCCATAAAGACTAGGGGTAGTGACAGAAGGTAGGACACTAGGATACAAAAGAAAGCCCATTACCTTGTAGTAGTATCCGTTTCGGAAGCAACCACAGCTTTCTGCACCAACACAGCTGAGACCATCAAAGAAGAAACCGTCGTCACACTGGCAGCCCTCAGCACAGGTGTCTGGACATGGCTGGGGGTCTCTGATCTTGGCACAGCTTCTGGAACAGAGGTCACCACAGACCTCATAGTGACTGTTGCGTGGGCATGTTAGAGCTAAATTAGAAGAACACACATATCAGATGAAAAGTGCACCAATTCTGCACAGAATGACTTTGAAGAGGGGTTGGCCTGGTCAGTGAAGATGGTTGATGGATTTGCAAAGCTAATAATGTTCTAGCTTGCCAACATTCTCCAACCTTTACTACAAAGCTCAGTTCCCACCCACATACTTGTTCTTGTTTGCAAACTTTTTATTTATTTGCCTGAATGAGAAAAAAAAAAAAAACACGATTTTTTCAGTTGTGCACTTTCCCCCAGTGGTCACAGTATGAAAATGCAATTTCTTTAAAGCATGCCCAGGGATGGTAGGATAGCTCTTTAAAATGCCTTTCAGAAGAAACATCAACCTTTAATTTGCGTCTCCCTGCAAAATATGGACTCATTTCAGGTGTTGTTCCTCTTTCATTTCTCTGTGCATGTGCATCTCTGTGCTCAGCCACCAATACTCACGGCAGAAGGATGGGTTCCTCCAGGGTTCCACAGAGACCCCAGCCTCTTGGCAGGTGGACACGTAGCTCTGGATGCTCTGGCACAAGATCAGGCTCTCCCCATTGCCCAGGCACACATCGTAGACGCAGTTGTCAAAGTACACACTGGGGTCCACCTTGCTGTGGCAAGCCCTGAAGGGGCCATCTGAGGCGGTGAGGATCCCACAGTAGTTGCGCTGTTTGAAGATGGCCTTCTTCCTCTCCTCGCAGACTGGGCAGCTGCTCCCAGAGCACCCATCGGAGCAGGATCCTTCTGCCCCAGGGACTGGAACCTTCCAGGCAGCACCAAAGGCAGCTGCATCTGAAGCCATCGTGCCATCCGGAAGGAGAAACTCATCCTCCTCCTGCCCATTGTAGTTGCCACACAGACCTTGCAACAGGCCCTGGTAAGTGCTTGGGACCATGACTTTCACAGAGTAAAACAGGCCAGTGTTTATCTTGATCACAATGAGGCCAGTGTTTATCTTGATCACAAAATTACTGCTCTGCTGTGTAACTGTGATCTTCTCTTCAGAGAGGCTGACTGGAGGGGACCGGAGTAGACCATTCACCTGGAGAAAGAACATTTCTCTGTTGTACATTTAAAAAAACACTAAGAATATGGGCATAGATCTTAGTAGTTCTAGCACTATTTGTACAAATCGTACTAGGTTCCAGCTTCTAATTTGCACAAATTATGCAATTTGTACAAATTGCATGAGCCATATTGTGAAAAATGTGTGATGTGCATGAATTTCCTTAGCATCTTGCTTTTAAACATGGGCAAACTGCAGCTTATCTCAGAGGTGGAAACCTTTAGCTGGCTCAACTCACTCCACAGCAAGTCAGTGCAGAGCTGGCAAACTGGATTCCTGGAGGCTAAATCAAGTTTTATTGCACTGAGAGATTCCTCATCCCTAATATGTAGAAAGAATGGGGAGATGCCTGAACAGAGCCGCACAGATTCACTTTCACTTACTTTGGGTATTGAGCAGTACAGAAATGGAATGGATATATACTTAAAGAGATATCAAATAACAGCCCTCAGAGGGAAGCATTAGAAGGAGGGACTAATTTTGCATTTGCACTGCTGTGGAAACCATTCCAGTGTGCAAACACAATAAGGCAGCAAATGGTGTAGATAATGATGTAGTTTGTCTGGAAAAAATAGCGCACTTGGGAAAGTGAGAGGGAAAGAGCAATAGGTTTCTCTTCTAGACTTACCCTTACAAGTCCCATCTCATTTCTGCCTTGAGAGATTGTATGATTATAGGCTGTGACTGATACAAGGCTAGTGTAAGGAACATGAGTATTGTCCCTGTTCTCATTCGTGACTTCAATGTGGAAGTAAGGAAGATCGGCATCCTGGTTGAAGGTCCTGGCAATGGTGTAGGTGCAGGCGCCCGTGAAATCAAAGTTCTTCCCATCAAAGGTCTGATAGTGCGGCCCACTGTGTGCAATGCAGGTGGATGCGGACTCTGCTGCACAGGTGGGGTGGCCTTCCATGATCTCACACTTCTCCTCCTTCTTGCACCGGATCAAGCTGCAGGAGGGAACCAGCTTATCTAGGATGTAGAAATTGTGGAAATGTGACCTCTTTCCCTTTGAAAGCACAAACACTTGTAGCCAGCTTGGAGCAACACTTTAGGTGTTTTTACACCTGCTCACAGCCAGGATCAGTGCCTGCACTGTCCCATCATGCTCTGCTCCTGCTTTACATTAATTTAACCATGGTACCCACAACTCCACTAAAATCTGAAAGAGTTGCAACCAAATATTGCATGTCAGAACAGAATAGATTGGAATGCATGGAGAACAGCTGTAATAGAGAATCGAATTAACTGCTATTTTGGGACAAGAAGTTATGGCAGGGAGATGAAAGGGAGTGATTTTTTGACATTTTGTGTCCATGCATGTACACTTTACATTTTACATACGATGTACATATCTGAGCATTAGTCTCAAAGTTCATCTGCCTTTCTCTTGGATCATGCAGCTAATAACCTGGGAAAGGGAGCAGAAACCTGTGAGTGGTAGAAACTGAAAGAGGCTGTGAATTCTAGCACAAATTTGTGTACTTACAATGCATGTTTGCATGGCACCCACAACATAATCCCAACAGGTAAAACAGGGGCCAATAGCAATAGAGCACTTTGCCAGGGACAGGCAGTGTTAATACAGACTGTTCCTGGAGGACCAGGGGCAGGTGGATCACATGACAGGAGGCAGACTGTGGTCCTTTAGTTCTCCTCCTCCTTCACCACTGACTATGCTCTGCCAAAGCATCTGGAGAGCCACCAGTTGATCTCTCTGTTCTACATTGAGTCAACAGAAAAGAGGTAAGAGAAACTGCACAGAACATCTTGAGCATTGTTTCATTCCATGTCATGTGTCCCAACTTTTTACTTCCTTTTATATATACATTTGTGTGTGTTAGAAAAGTTACAGTGAACAAATTTATATTGATAGCAAACTCTGATTTTCTCCTGCAAATACTGTTAGTAAAAGCAAGCAAACAAAAATGCCTGCCTGCTTGTATTTCTCCTAATCCTAATGAATGACAAAAATGCTCTTAGTTTTTCTTGGTGTTGAGTGATCCTCAGAACTCTTTTAGGGAAAAGGTGTGGTCTGACCAAACTCTGTCACCAAAGGCAACAAAGTGCGGAAGGTAAATAAACTGCCATCTGAGTGCAAATTCACATAGCCATTCATGGAGTTAGGAACCACACCAAGAACATTTGAAATAATGAATAAGAGCAGGTATGAATGAACAAGCAAGGTTTTAACTAGCCATGATCTTCCCAATGTCATATCTCAGTTTGTCTTTTGTCCAATTTATGTCTGTGCTTGCAATAGCTCAAATGTCCCCCATAGACCAAAGTGGGGAAGATTTAGAGATTTGCACAAATTTGGAAGTCTAGGCAAATGAACAAGGGAAATTATACAAATTGAACATGAGTGTATGTTCAGTACTTCCACATATTTTTGGCAGATGCATTCTTGATCAGGTTGCAAACCAAATCAGGTAGTGCTCGTGTTGTGTGAGCAGAAATGGACTTTTAGAGAGTTTTCATTCTGGCACCAAAGCCTCATTTCTAGTTCTGTGGCTTACTAGTTATTCAGTCAACATTTTAAACACTTCTGCCCATAGTCAGCCACATTATTTCATAGAATCATAAAATAGAATAGTAGAGTTGGAAGGAACCAGAAGGTCCAACCCCCAGCTGTTGCAAGACATTAAGTTAGACCATCCCGTTTAGGTGACTGTCCAAACACTTTTCCCTCCAGAGAGGGAAAAGCCACAATTTCCCTAGGTAATAGGTTCTATTGTTGTAGTGCTCTGACAGTCAGGAATGTTTTCCTGGAGTCTAGTCTACATCTGCTTTCTTTTAACTTAAGTCCATTATTCCATGTCCTGCACTCTGGAATGAACAAGAGATCTTGTGATGGCCTTTGCCAATATGCATAAAATCCACAGTGCGCATGTAATAAAAACTGTAAAGTTCTATAAGAAAAATTTTAAAACATGGCAGGGAATGCTGGATGAAGAAGGAATAAAAATGCCATTGCTGGCAGCAAACAGAAACTGGAAGACAACATTGAAGTGTGGGTTAAATTCAATAGTCTGTAGGATTAATAAAAGTGGCATGCACACTCCTTCCAGCTTTAACATTAAGCAATTAAAAGCCATATATATATATAATGGATACATACCAGAGGAGCAAACAGCCACTGAACCATAACCACCATATTGTGAGACTCCAAGGATGTAGAGCCCAAAAGGACTGCTGGGGTGCTCTAGGGAGAATGAGGCTGCGTTTCCAGCCAAGCTGTATTCAGCCCAAGAATATTCCGAGTCTGGGATTGGTCTCCACTGGACATTTCCGATGGTTGTCTTCCCTAATACAATTCCTTCAGTTTCTGAGGTTTTGGCTACAATGACAGCGTAATTATCAAACTGACTCATTCCATCAATGTCGTATGATCTGCAATAATTGGCTATGCCTGGAATGTTGATGAGGAATGGTCCATTGTTTCGCTTTTCAGTAGCAGCGAAGAAAAAAAGAACCTGGATTCCAGTGCTGGCAGAAATGAACATTGGCTCAGAGGACGGCCTGTTTAGCTGGATAACCTGCTGAGACTCCATAGTCTGAGATTTTTGTGTATGCCCATGATGGTACTCAGTGTACGTGCTTTGGGAGGCCATGATGTACACTATGCCATCTCTGTCCTGGAGAACCTGTTGAGGGACAATGAAGAAGGTGCCCCAGCTTGTAACAGGCAGGAGCTGTTCAATGACGTGGTTGCAGACCTGGCTGTTTTTATCAGCACAACTGTGCCCACTCAGGACAGCCACAGTTTCCGTCGATTCAACCTTGGTGCCCGATAAATCATCTGAGCTTTGCAGCTGGATCGCCTGGAAGGCTTTGAGGTCAACCTCAAGCTCTTTTCCTGCTGGATAGACCTGCCCTTTGAATGTCACAGCCCCTTTCAGGTCAATTATGACTTTAGTGGGGGTTTCACTGGCGATGACTGTGAATTCCTTGAAAGTATTTGCTCGATCACCTGGTGGTGTTAGCACGTAATATAATGTGCCCAACTGCTCGACTGGGTACACAACTGTAGTACCAATAGAGGACCTCTCTTGGCTTTGGGCAAAGACAGAGATGTCTTTGTCAGCTTGGATCAGCACCGTTCCATCGAAGGTATCACTCCCCACCATCTCTATGGTGCTTGGAAGCCTGACTTTCACTGTCTGTCCCTCCTTGACAGGAACGGTTCTCCGGTACATAGACTTGTTTACAGTCACCTTGGCCATGGTTGCAGAATGATGGCCAGTGATAAGAAGCTCATATTTAGTTTCAGGTTGGTTTGGGTGGCTTTTTTGGTCATTCTGCATGAAGGCTGTAACAAATTTCTTCCCCCGGGCATTTGCTGCATGAGCACCTAGAAAAAGGAGTGCAGCTATTATTCAGGAAGTGGGTTTCAGATGATGCCAGTGCATCACTGATGTGACCACATGTGGTGCAGCAGGTCATACTAAGCGAGTAAAGCATGAGTGTGATTAGTTATTACTAGGATGCCTTCTACATTAGCTACTATATGACCTTCTGTACAAATTTAACTCTGAGAAGCTGAATGGCATTGAAAAACAGCAGGCCTCTTCTTTTAGTTTTCTTTTTCTTTTCCTGTGCTACAATATTGGTCTTGACCAACAGGGAGGAGCTGATAGATGAAGTACAGATTAGGGGAGCTCCAGATGCGAGTGATCACTCCATCTTTTGCTTTGAGATCAAGGGACTGGGGACATACAGCAGGTTGAGCACTGGAAGCTGGGACTTCTAGGGCCAACTTTGGCCAACTGAAGGCCAGACTGGGGAAAGTCTCCTGGGATAGGTTACTGGAAGGTAAGCGAGTTGAGGAGGGGTGGACAGCACTCAAAAGGGAGGTTTTGGAGGCACAAGCCTTGACGATACCTCTAGTCAGTAAGGTGGGGAGGCAGAGGAGAGTGTCGCCATGGATGCGAAAGGAGGTAGTTAGAGGGATTGGACAAAAGAGGAACCTCCATAGGAAATGGGTATTGGGGAAAATAGAAAAAAGGGTATACCGTGAGGAGGAGGCCCATTGTAGAAGGATTCTTCGCAAGCCTAAGGCTGATTACGAGCTGAGACTTGCCAAGAATATCAAGAGCAACAAAAAGGGCTTCTTTCAGCATGAAAATAGGAAGAGGAAGGGGAGACAAGTGGTGGGACCACTAAATAAGGAGGAAGGAGATCCAGTGACTGATATGAGGGAACAGGCACAGATGCTAAATGACCATTTTGCCTCTGTGTTCTCCCCAAAGCAGGATGGGGGATATCCGCATAGGAGATTAGATGAGGCTGGGGACTTCGGGGCACAGATTAGAGTCACCCCCCTTGAAGTTGAGGGGCTCCTCAGGGCATTGGACATTACAAAGTTGCCAGGCCCTGACGGTTATACCCGAGATTACTTAGAGAGTTGGCAGGGGTTCTCTCACGCCCGCTGGCCTCCATTTTTGAGGCCTCATGGAGAATGAGTGAAGTTCCAGAGGACTGGAGGGTGGCATCAGTGGTCCCAATTTTCAAAAAAGGTAGTAGAAGGGACATGGGGAATTACAGACCTGTTAGCCTTATGTCCATTGTAGGAAAAACAATGGAAAGGTTCATAATAGAGAGAGATCTAGTGTTGCTGGATAGGAAGGGAGGCTGACAGCCACACAACACAGCTTCTGCAAAAACAGGCCCTGCCAGACAAACCTTGTGGAATTCTATGACAAGGTTTTGAGATGGCTAGATGGAGGGGATGCAGTGGATGTGGTATACCTGGATTTCAGCAAGGCCTTTGACAAAGTGCCCCATGATATCCTGGTGGAGAAACTGAGGAGTTTTGAGATACACCAAAGCACTGTCCGGTGGGTTAGGGCATGGTTGACTGATCGAAAGCAGAAGGTAACCATTAGCAGGGGAATCATAGTAATGGCGGCCAGTGACAAGCGGGGTCCCCCAGGGCTCTGTCCTGGGGCAAATCTTGTTTAATCGTTTCATTAACGACATGGAAGAAGGGGTGAACAGTCTGCTGATCAAATTCACAGACGACACTAAAACTGAAGCAGTGGCCACAACTGAGGAGCAGGTACTCCAGATCCAAAAGGATCTGGACAGACTATGGAAGTAGGCAGGAGACAACAGGATGGCATTCAATGAGGATAAGTGCAAGGTCTTGCACTTGGGACATAGGAATAGCTGTCATAAGTACAGGTTAGGTGACAAGTGGCTGGAGAGCAGCACTTGTGAAAGGGACCTCGGGGTGCTGGTTGACTGCAGGCTAAACATGAGTCAGCCGTGTGATGTGGTGGTCAAGAGGGCGAATGCCACCCTTGGTCGCATAGCCAGAAGTGTGGCTTCTAGATCAAGAGAGGTATTACTACCACTTTACACGACTCTGGTGTGCCCGCAACTAGAGTATTGTGCTCAGTTTTGGTCCCCTCATTACAGAAAGGGTATAGCCCGGTTGGAGTCAGTGCAGCGTAGGGCCACAAGGTTGGTGGCTGGTTTGCAGGGGATGGGGTATGAGGTGAGACTGAGGGAACTGTGTCTCTTCAGCCTGGAGAAGAGGAGACTCAGAGGGGATCTGTTGGTGACATACAGGTATGTGAGGGGATGTCACATGGAGATGGGTAGAGACCTGTTCTCCCCTGCAGAGGAAGTCAGGACGTGCTCCAACGGAGCAAAGCTCAGGGAGCCAAGGCTCCGTTTGGATGCCAGGAAGTACCTCCTGACAGTTAGGACCCCAAGGGTGTGGAATGGGCTTCCTCGAGAGGTTGTTGAGGCTCCATCGGTGTGGGTGTTCAAGGATAGGCTGGAGGTGCACATGGTGGGCATGTCGTGAGTGGAGCCGGCTAGTGCCGGAGGTCAGACTAGATGGCCTGGGAGACCCCTTCTGACTCGCTCTGTTTCTCTGTTTCTATGTTTTAATATAGGGGTCGGTTCTGTCCCACCACCACAATGCCTCTAGGAGGACCTGAACAGCTATCCTGAAATTGACCAACAATCCACAAGCCCAGTTTACTTACTGCATAATTGCCACAAAATGACCAAGAGGACCAGGATCCTCTGCATTGTCATAGCTGCAAATCGAGAGAGAAAAGTAAGAAATATTAGCATCAACTCCATTTTCCCCCTTTCATTGGCATGTTAACACACACAGACATAGTCCTGCTAGTCAGGGTCTCCTACAATGTGAAACAGAACCAAACTTTATTGCACAGCCAATAATTTTGCAAGGAGCTGTGGAATGCTGCACAAACTGATTTCACTTTTTATGATCTAGGTGTGTTCTCACATCCTTTCTAAAACCATGAGAAGTTGGGCAACTCTCATTCTTGAAGGACTACATTGCCCAATTCAGGAGTGAAAGAAGCGAAAGGGCTCTTCATGCTTGCCCAACTGGTGGGCAATCTGTTTCCCTACTGATTGATTGATTGATTTGACTTTTATGCCATCCAATTAACCATAAGGCTCCCTTAATAACGGGCAGGTTCTTAGCAAGACCAGTACTCCCTAGTCCATTAGCCAGGTCTGAAGACAGATAAGGCTCAATCCAATGCATATTTAAAAAGAAAAACTCCTATAACTCACTGGATGGAGAATGCTGGGAATTGTAAGACTTTTTCCTGTTTATGCCTGTATAGGCATGCTCTCTTTAAACTTTAAAAATTAAAGTCAAACACTGAAATGAGCCAGGAAAGCAAATGGAAAGCACTGCAGAGCTCAAGTTCTGCTTTTTCCTGCAGCACATTGCTACAGTAGATATTTTGCTGCCACAAAATTTCTTTATTAATAGTTTCTTTATAAATAACTTTCTTTATTAATATTGATTAATATATTATTCAAGATTAACTAATATTGTTTGCCACGTATGGGGAAGAGCTGTTGGACTAGGTGGTCTTTCCTCTCATTAATAAGACATGGTCTTTGTTAACTTGGCACAGAAAGAGTACTTGATCAGCATCACAAGGCACAATCCAAAGAAGTCACTTACCTTCAACCCAGGAGATCTTCCTTGGATGGACAAAAGAGGAGAGGGAAGAGGCAGCTGGCTCTCCCTTTCTCTTTTGAGCTGTTCCTTCCCCTTTTGTAGAGAAAAAGGTCAAAGCCTTTTTTTCTGGTGAACTTCCTTGGAATCCTTCACAGTCCCAAAGGTCTGGGTTTATTGGCAGGGCAAATGAAAGTGCTCTGCGGCCAGCCCATCCTGAGCTTCTTGGCCAGCCATGGCTGCCCCACACCCTCAGGTTCTAACTGGGCTTGGAGGGGAGGAAAGGGTGCATGCTGGAGGGCTAGAAAGGGGAGAAGGCTGGAGCCAAGGGCTGGACACCAGTTCCAACCAACACCCCAGCCTTATTCCCTCCCCCAAATCTGGTTGGCCAAAAACAGCTGGTGTGAGGTGCAGAAGCATCAGAGATCACCACCCTCTTGCACAGCATAGGATGGTTGGAGGCTTCTGCGCATCTGCCTTGGGGGGCAATATGATTGCCAACTAGATTGCTGCCATCTAAAGCTTGCTGAAGCTGTCTGGGTGATAAGCCGAACTTTATAACAGCTTTGTTACAGAATTAGGTTTCATTCTGCAACAAGCAATTGCAGAACCATTCATTCTGCAATCTTTAATCTCTTCTGGTAAGCCCAAGGTAAGCCTCGCAGAGGCTTACAAAATGTTTCAAAGCTCCACAACAGGTTTTGCTGAGTCTTCTGTATCATCTTATTCAGGGTTGGTGCCCACCAAAGATCCCAAAGTCTGGTCCTTTAGGGGCTTCCCTGACAACCATCTGGTGGTTTTCCCCTGCCCCACCATTCTAAAAGGTCAAAGTGCCTCTCCCAACAGTTACTGGCAGTAGTGGTTTTAAGCTAAAATATTTTGGATTTTGGGGCCCAACCCCCTTGACTTTGCCCCCATCCAGTATTGGGATGAAAGGGAAGTTGATCTGCAGGCTGGAAGCAGTTCAACACTCCTACACTAACATTTTTCTTCCTGAAGCTGCATAATAATAAAAACAAATCAGACAATTCAAACTTTTTTTATTGATGGATTTTCACAACACCACTGTAGGGATTCTTGCTTATTGTTCTTCCACCTCAATTTATACGATTTATTTAATATAACCATTCATAATAATATGAGCTTATTTTTGAGAAGAATCTTCCCCAGACATTGTACATATTTAGGGTTGTTCCTACTGTGGATAAATAGGTCTATTGCCTTTTTTCCCCTCCATTCTGTCTGTATTTTGAGGATTGCCAAGTGCCTGTTGTTTTATTATTTGCTTATTGATGGAATTAGGTCTCCCCCCCCCCCAGTTTCCCAAACCCATGTTTATGCACACATGTGCAATTGTGCATTTCTAATAATGTCCAATGCCTATTTTCATACTTTAGACTATGGAAGAAAATTGACTTTTTCTGCATTTGTGTAAAATTCCAGATAATTTTTAAAAAATCAGTTGGGGCAAGTCTGCCAAATCCATGCACCTTGGGAAAAGTTAGTCTACTGCAGAATCCACAGGTCAAATTCTTAGAAATGTGGACTCATTTGAATCCATTGTAGGTATCTCTGACATTCCTTAATATGTCTATTGCAGGCCTATTTGTGCTTGCAGCTAGTATCTCTGCAGTTGCAAGCTTCATTGTAAACTCTGGGTGTGCCTTTTCTTCCTCTCTGTTTTCTTGATAGGCAGCAGGAGTGTTTCAGCAGTGCTTGGAAGCACTATCAAAAGCATTGTCTTTCTACAGTCCAGTAGATCTACCTTGGATTGATGGATAAGAATGAAAGAGGCAGCCTGCTCTCAATATCTCTCCATCATTCCAATTGCTTCTTCCTCTTCAGAGGAGAAAGAAGCTCAAAGCCCTATTTCCAATGAATTCCCATGGGATCTCCAGAATCAGGTTTATTGGCAGGGCAAATGCAAGAGATACAAAGCTAGCCCCTTACAAGTTCTCGGAAGCTAGAGAAGTGAAGCTGTTCCATTTTAACCCTTAAATTTAATGTTGGTGACTGTGAGAAGATTCCAGTTTTGTCTGTTCTAAGCCACTTCACATTTATTTTCTTTCTAATATATAGCTCTCTCTCTCCTCTCTCTCTCCAGATTGTATTTCAGTGTCAAAAGTGGCAGAACTAAGTATGTGCACCATCAGTTTGACACCGGAGAAGTGTCACAACATCACAATATCATTTAAATATATCTAGACATGCTGGAGAGAACCAGAAAGCACCTAAAATTTATCCACTACCTATTGCAGCATTGGTCCCTATTGCACCATTTCTTATTTATAGCATAATTTTTACTTGCTGCACCAATGCTTCATGCTGACTCAGAACTGACACTTTGAAAACAGCGTGTGGTCCTGCCACACCTCAGATCAGAGGGGAAATGATGTGCAAATAGCTGTGGAAATGAGATGAATGCATTTATGGGTGAACACATGAAAAGCTGACATGGGCAGGAAATATGGACTATTTCCTTTTGTAGGGATGGTAGCTGCAGAGGACTTATTGGAGAGAATATTCATGCTGAAGAAAGAACTTTTGACCCTGATTCTTGGCATGTTTAAGTAGGGAAGAATGCAGGAGAGGCTTCACCTGATAAAATTCCATTATAGACAGGGAAGGGTATTTATACAATTCGTTTCCTGCTCACCAAGGCATCCAAAGCTTTTTCCCCAATGGTAGGAAGAACATCTGCCCTTCCCAGCACCAGTCAAGTCCTCCATTCCTGTGTACTTGCTGTTATCCCCAGTTCCTGATGGGAGATAACAGCAGGGATTCCCAGTGTGCTGTCCCCCTTTTCTATTGGAAAGAAAAACAGCACCCAAGGCAATCCTTACTGTTACCTCCAAGATGAGATTGGAGATAACAGCAATGTTTCTTCCAGGAATTACTCTTCCAGGGAGACGGGCTTGGTGCAGAACACCGGCTGGGCTCAGGTTCTACATCCATGTTTTGAAATAAAGCCAGGTCTGCTACAGTTTTATAAAGCAGCTCTTTGGGGATACTCTGATGCAGCAAAAGGGGTGCAAAAGGGAAGGGACCCAAATCTTGTCTACTGCAGAGACAACAGCAGTGACAACAAAGATGAAAGAAGAAGAAATGACATACTTCACACAAAGCCTCTTCTACCATTTGCTTTTTCTTCTTACATCTTCACAGCACAAATGGAAGAAACTGATATCAAAACAGAGGCTTTAAAAAGGCAAGCCAGGGCTAGGTGGGTTGCACACTGGGTTTTGCTTTGCACACTTTTTGCCTAAACATTGCCTCCCTGCACTTTACATGCACATGAGGGGGGGAGAGGGAGGTTGACGCAGCTTCCACTATCAAGTGTAATTTTTGCTTGGGTGCATCTGTGCATCTCTATTTGCAGGCATCTTAGAAAGTGCCTCTGAGCATGAGCTGTGTGTCTTCTTCTAATCGCAGTGTTGATTCACACATATGTACACCCAGATTAGATTTTTAAGTTTGGCTTAGGATGAGATAGGATAGACCTTTACTCACTGAAAACTAAATTCTCAGTCCAACCAATTCCAGTCATAGCTAGAATGGAGCTGAGTATCAGCTCCATCTATCAGCTTCCTCAAGCAGCCAAAAATCATTGTTTTCCACAAGTGATTCACTTGGAATTAGGACAAAATTTCTTTGGAAACATCTGAGAATGTGACTCTGTTGTTTATAATTTAAGATGTTCTGGGTGCCAGAGACAGCCCAAAGTGACCTGCACGTTCCAAGGAATATCGCTGAACCTTTGGGACTTCCCCCACTTTTTTTTTTTTAACAGAGAGTAAAGAGTGAAATAGGTCTAACAGCAGACATTGATCAAAACCCAACCAAGACTTACTTTCCACTCAGTTTAAGAGCTCAGAGGCAGAAATACCTTGGAAGGGGTTCTTTGAGAATTTAGATATACATGGATCTGACTACACCTGAAGGGATACATCCCAAAGGAACATGTGGATTGCCATGTAGTGGTCCACCATTTTTCCACTTGTGATTCCAATATTTCATGAAGGATTCTGCTCAAATGCTGTAGATTTCACCCACTCCATGGTTTTGGTACTCCCTACACTCATGAGAACATATGAAGCTCCCTGCTGGATTAGGCCAAAGGCCCACACAGTCCAGCATTCTGTTTGCACTGGGGCCAGCCGCCCACAGGAGACCCAAAAGCAAGATAGGAGGGCAATGGCATCCTTCCACCCCAACATTTCAAAGTAAAATGTATGGTAAGGGTAATTTTGTTCTTGGCTCTCGCTTGGTGGACAACAGTTTTCATGAAATGCCTGCTGTTTGGGATATTCTTTTATGCTATTATCTCAAGATCAACCTCATGTTTTCACCTCCCACCTTCTACCTGCACAAAACATGTCCAGTCTACCAGACAATGCTCTGCTCTCTCTGCTCTGAGTCCTTTGTCCAAGGATCCTTTGTATAATGCCCACGCATGACCCCTCCATGTGCCATGATTTTTCGCCACCCCCATTAGGTACCAAAAATATTATAAACCACATCTTCATCCCCAAAAAAAGCTCAGGGTGCTGTACATAAAATGAACTAGAATGTGTAATAAAACATAATAGGATTTTTTTTTTTTAAATGACATGTTCTAAGTATCATCATAGAAGCTCAGGAAGAATAGAACTATTTCAAACAGCTGAAGAAACAAAGAGACTCAAATCTACAAACCTGCAGATTTGCAAGTCTGCGAATCTGCAAATTTGTCAGGTTGCTTTAAAATGGTTGTGCCAGTAGAGATGGCTGTTCTTTCACCTGCTGGCAAAGGCAGCACAAGACCTCCAGTGGATGGGAAGTCCAGAGTTGGGGCACCAGGGTAGAGAAGCTCTGCCTTTTGTAGATGCTAAAGGTACTTTCTTCATTAAAGGGTAGCAAAAACTGACCTCCACCAGTGGCTGTTAGATGCACGAACAGGAGGCCTGCTGTGGACACTAGGCATGGGCCAATATGATGAAACAAAGGGGGCACTTCTCATTTTTAAAGCAGAAGTGGTCCATAAGTGAGAACAGATGGACCCTCCCTTACTCCCACTCCTTTCTCTTTCCCTCCAGATGCTCTGGAGTCAACTGGGCATCTTACAACCTTAATGTGAAAAGAAAAAGAAGTTGGGACCAATGCTGCAGGGCCAAGAAAGTATTTGCATTTGTATTATATTTATTTGTGTGAGCCATCCCAAGGCTATATAGCAAGGGGATGGCATACAAAAACTTTAAATAAAATAAATAAGTAAGTAAGTAAGAGAGTGGACTGCAAGAGCAGGAAGAGTGTAGCTCTCCACAGCTTCAGCCACCTTTGCTCTTAGATCAGTTTTCCATGGTTGGATCCAGATGAGGAACCCAACAAGGGATCAAAATTTGATGGATTTTCTTGACTAGGTCCCATGAGTTCCATTCTGTCAACCCTGTGCTACTGCTAACTCAGTCCGATGTGAGTTGAGCCAGTCATGGACTTCTGTCTTAAAATGGGCTATGATTTGTGGATTTATAAATTGTCTTAGACTGAGTTGAGGCTAGGAATCCTTCTGCCCCTGTACTATTGATGCCGGGAGAGGATGCACATCAAGCTAAGCCCCCTGTGAATAAGCCCCCATGAGCTGCTTGTTTGTTTGCTAACCCGGCAGACAATCAGGCTGGTTGTGAGTTGTTTCCCCTTAGTCTTTCTCTGTCCCCCAACAGCTCTGGCCTGTATTTCAGGCACTTTGTGGCAAAATCCCTTGTTTCCCCAGCCCCTACTTTGCTTTTTTGCCCTTGGCTGGATGATACACATTCCCAGCAACCCATGACAGAGTTTCCCAGTCACGAGAAGCCACCATGAGTCTCAACAACCCTAAGCCAAGCCATTGTTTGCGAAAAATTAGCCACACTATAGAAACTGATCCAGCTTCACACAACATGGAAATCCACCATGTTGACATGTTGTGAGAACCAGGTCACTGAATGGTGGCATACCCCGACCCCTGGGTTTCAGGAAGGATTCTTCCTGATGGCAAGGCACACGTTGTTTCCATGAGTTAATTAAACTCATGGAGATTCTTCAGGAATGGAAGGAAATGGGCCAAAGTGTCAGCTTTGTTTGTGGTTTGGGGGAAGACCCAACATGCTTTGGCTCTCACTCAGTATGCATTAATAAGTTCCAAAGAAAAATTGCAGCTTTGGAATTTTTCCTTTTTAAAACATACAACATGTCTCAAATTTCTCTTGCCCTTGACCTTGATTCCAAGAGATTGTTGAGAGCTGTTGAACTCCAAGGCCACAAAAAACCCCCAGCAGAATATGTATTTTTTTTTCTTTAAATGGCAAAATGCCATATCATAACTGGCTAGTTGCAGGCCAATCCCACCGTTAGTAAGACTTCAGGTGGAGGACCCTGGGAGGTGGTAACAGGAGGACTGCTCTGTGCCCGTAAGTTAGTCTGCTGCCTTCAAGGGTATTGGTGGATCTGTACTGAAGACAGATTCATCTGCCAGTGCAGCTGGCTTTATTTCCTGGAATGAGAGCTGTTGTTCTGTCCTTCATGCCAGACTGTAGCATCTCTTGGGTCATATCTGGCCAGCTGCATATTCTCTGAGCTCATTTCTGACTTTATTCTTTGGGGTCTCATCCCCATGGAAAGAGAAACCAAGAGAAAGAGAAACTACAGATATTGACTAGGTCACTGTGCCAAAATCCTGCGACACAGTGGAGTCCAATTATTAGCATGGGAAAATGATGTCATGCCTTCACTCACCGTGCCACAAATGTCAGTTCCACACTGAATGATGCAATAGCAGTTGGCCCATGTCAGATCGCAAATGGCAGCATTTTATGATGGGAGTTCCAGTAAAAGGAAGTCTTGAGGATGGAGATTCCTGAAGGTGTATGGGATCATGCATTCATGGAGGGTTTACAGCTGGTGTTTTGGATCCAAACTAAATTAGCTAAACTGAGACCATTCTAAAATGAATGGGTTAAATTAGTCATGAATGAAGCCTCATCAACTTCAATAGGAATTATGTACTATTAAATATGGATAGAGGCCAGTATGTATAAATAGAAGAGGAATGGTTATATTCTTTATTGCATGATCATTCAAAAACCCCTATATATTAAATACAATAAGACATTGGCTGTACTATCGAGGAAAGCAGATTT
The DNA here is from genome assembly GCF_004798865.1 of Varanus komodoensis. NCBI lineage: Eukaryota > Metazoa > Chordata > Lepidosauria > Squamata > Varanidae > Varanus > Varanus komodoensis. Next base: position 431,018 of record NW_025335759.1, on the reverse strand, counting down.
CATTTGTTTGTATGAGCTAAGGATTTTTGAAAAATGATGACCGAGGTGTTGCAAGAAGTGTTCGTTGAGCAAAAGCCCTATGAGTCAATGTTAGAACTTTCAGATTTCATACAATACACTATGCCCGGGAAAACAGGAGATAAGGGGACTAAGTGATTGTGAAAGGCTGCATTAGCTAAACTTACTCTAATCATGTCATTATAATTGGCTAAAAGCTATCTCTAATTTATGACTTCCTAATTTAGAAGAATTGTATGTGTCAACTTCAATGCTGAATTATATTGTGCCATGTTTTTTTGCAAATTCTGCAGCTTCATTTAGCAGTGGGAACAGTTAACCCTATCCTGGGGTACTCCCCACCTATATTTAATCACAGACATTAAAGCACATAATTTAATCTCTTGGGGTTGAAAAGATGGACTCCATAGCTTTTGAGGAGTTGACTTCATATATTGTGGTATTTGGCTCTTACGTTTGTGCAGCCAATAAAGCAAGGACTTCTGAGTTTTGGGAGCTTCCTTGGAAGTTGATTGGGAAAGAGGCTTTCATTGTTATTTTGTTCTCTATAAAAGGAGGAGCTGTAGCTAAGAGTTGTGGACAGTGGGCAGAGCGGTTCTTTTTCTTCTTCATCATCATCAAGCCAAGAAGCTCTACTGAAAGTTGAAGGTAATCAGCTCTTTCTCAATTGCTTTGCGATGCTGATCAATTGCTATTGCTGAACTTGTCATATCAAAAGCAAGTCCTATGGCCGGACAGCCAAAGCAGGATCCATCTAGTCCAGCCATCCCCAGTCTTGTGCCCTCCAGATGTTTCAATCCACAATTCCGAAGATTCCTTTGATTATGGTAGGTGGGGCTGATGGGAGCTGAAGTCCAAAGAGCAGTGTTTTTCAGTATCTGGCTTAGGATGTACTGGTGGGTCTTGGCCAACAGATGCTCTTAGTATTGCAGGCTGTTCAGGGCATCTTGCTTGGAATGCCCAGTGCTATGGATTTGCCATGCACACTTCAGGGGCAGGTGTGGCAGTGGGAGCTGATTAAAGAGTATGGTGAGGATGATTAATATTACTGCTACTACTACTATGAATTGCAAATGATTGTTAAGGCTGGGAAGGAAAAGGAAGGGAGATGGAGGAGAGGAAAGGTGTTGCAGGAGGAACTGAATGTAAATGCAGCAGGGGGGAGGGTGAAAGGGTTAGTCTGATTTAGTTTTCCCTCTTTGCCCTTCAGTGCCACTGGTGCTAGTCAGTGCAGAAACAGGATTGTGCAGATCTTGTTACAAGTGTTCTATCTCTGTTTTGTGGATTCTCAGGCATCCTTCATTCCATCACCTGCTCTAATCAAAGCACCCTTTTTGGGTGGGGAGGAGGGAGAATTTTGTTCTACTGTCAAAACACAAGTGTACATTGGTTAATGCAAATCAGCATTGATAGGTGTAAACTCTGTAGAAATAAGATGTACATTTGCACAAGTGCAGGAATGAAAAGTAGCATAAATTTCATTTCCAAGTCTGCAAGTCCTCCCAATCTGCTGAACTCAGTGAAGCTGCTCCACTGCAAAATCGACAGGTTGGCTTCACAGAAATCTGAGCTCTTGCTCTCGCAATACCATCTCCAGAAGTTGTTTTGCTTAGGTTCTGAGGTGTCAGTCAGGCAAAAATTCTTGGATATAGGAATCCAAGTTTTTGTGTGTGGCCAAAAAAAGTTGCCAAGGTGGGATTCTTTTCAATAATTTATTTTATTTATTTATAAAATTTGTATGCTGTCCAAATACTAACTTCTCAGGACGGCTAACAGCATAAATAAATTGATGACCCACTTTGGCTGCAAATTAATAAAATACAATAACAAAATTCAATATTAAAACATATTAACATATTAATTAAATAAAAAGGTGCCAAATAACCTGGTGCCAAAAAACATCAGGTGCCAAAAACATGACGGCACCAGGCGGACCTCTCTGAGGAGTGCATTCCATAATCCATCCTTTCTTGTTCTACAGCCGTGACAATGAGGTGGATCCTGTTTTGTTTGACTGGTTTGATGCTACTGAGTGGTGAGTATGCTGGATTTGTAAACTGAGTGAATCACAACCCCCCACAAAAAAAAGGAAAGGGAAAAAAGGAAGAGAGAAGCCAAACACACATTTCATTTTTGTTCTAGCTACCCAGTGCTTCTTAAAGAGTTAGCAGCCAGTCTCACTCCTCCCTTCATTATTGCACTGCACAAGGGTCAGTGAATTGGGGTTCTGAGTTTCAGTGAATGAAATGAGCCTCCTCAAAAACAGACCTTATGTTAAAATCCATGTATAACTGATCATTAACATTACTTCATTCATTCCATGCCCTGCTTTCCACTTGGTTATGATGCTTGAATTGCAAACAACCATTAAAATAAAAACATAAGCATAGTAGATCAAGTAAGCTCTGGGGGACTCCCTCTCCCAAAAGTCAGTCTCAGGAAATGGGGAAGAGGAGGAGGAGGAGGAGGAGGAGGAGGAGGAAACTGAGGTTTGAATCTGCTAAGACAAGTGTCTCAGATGAGCCCAAAGAGCTGTGTGGTGTAAAAAACTCTTTTTTGGAGGATGGAGATGCTAAAAGAGACATTTATTCCTCCTGTGAGCAGACTGTTGCATACAGGGAGTACTCCAACTTCAGAACCCTCTGTAACAAGTGGTAGAAACCCATAAGATTGCTCTCAAAGGCTGCAATAATATGCAAACCATTGAGCTCAGTGGAACACATGTCTGAGTAAGCATACTTTGGATTTCACTGCATGTGAGGTTAAGCCATGGAACAGGATGCTTTCATCCTTCGTTTTCTTGTCTTGAGTCTACTGCAGCCACTGCAAACAACAGCCAGATTGAAAAGAGGAAAGATATGCCACCCCATCAATAAAGGCATAAAAGAGTAAATTCTACCAGGTGTTGTCTCTGCTGCATGATTATTAAAAGCCTGCCTTAATTTTGCATCTGGCTAGCTTGCCATTGGGTCATTCTGATAGAATGACTGGGGGAAAAATAAATTTCTCCTTCCATGCTGTAAAATCATGATAATTGAGGTACTTGTGCCCATAGCTGTTTCTGATTCCTGCACACCCTCTGTTAGGATCAGAGTCTGGGTCACCCTGCAAGTATCTGCAGAACCAGGAACACCCCTGCAGGTGCTTGCAGGGAGCAGCTGTGTGGCAACACTACAGTGCAGGTGGGAGCCCTGGACAGCTGCATATACAGCTTCACTGCACGGCTGCTCTTTGCCCCAGCAACACAAGCTGTTCTGGCGGTTACCTCATGTTTTGACTTCTACTTTGTCTTGAACTGGGACTTTGCTCCTGCCTATCCACCTGCCAGTTCACTTGCCTGCCTACCTGCCTGCCTCCTGCCCAGTTCCATCCTTTTCCTGCTTCCCTCCTTGTCTCCAACCTGACCCTGCCCTACCAGGTACTGCACCCATCCTCTCTGACCTCCCCTTGCTCCTGATTGTGACTATCTTACTGTCTTAGCTGACCCTTGGCCTGCTCCTGGCCTGTGCTTTGCCTGAACCATGTTGTCTTGCTGACTCTTGACCTTGGGAACTCAAAATCATGCCTTTTGCCTCTAACATTCTAACCTGGTGCAAGCCACCACCCTGTATGTGCACCCTGGTCCTGGCAGCTTGACCACAGCTGCCTACTACCTCTGTGTCAGAGATTACATCCTCACCCCTGTCTTCTGGAAGTCCTTTCTGAGATGGAGCATCCAGGGCAACATGCAGATTTCCAGATTTGGCTGCATTATACATTTATATGCTTTCATTATGATACATGATGTCTGATCCTATCTCCTCCTTTCATAATGACGCATTCTTTTTAAATCCATTTTATTTGTATTTGTTTTTAGGGACCTGTGTAGCAAGATCCCATGGGAAGGAATTTGTCACTGCATTTTTATACAACCTCAGGCAAAGCCAGCCTGATCCTAAGTTCACGCTGCTTATTAATGGCTACCATCCTGAAACCAATGTCCTAGTGACTGTGAACAACCCTAACTTCCAGAAAACTGTTACTGTCAATGAAGGGCAAGTAGTATCAATCCAGCTTCCCAGTTCCCTTGAAATGTTGGACTCAGGCTTGTTCGACGGGACTGTGAAGATCCAAGCCAACAAGGACATCTCTGTCTTCTCCTGCAACCACAAGCTCTACTCAAGTGGTTCCACAGTTGTGTACCCAGTTGAACAATTGGGCAAATTGTATTATGTAGTTACACCATCAGGTGACCTAGAAAACACCTTCAAAGAATTTGCAGTTGTAGCTCATAACTCTCCTACTCTAGTAGACATTCTCCTGACTGGGGCTGTGACGTTCAGAGGGCTGTCTTATCCTGCAGGAAGCCGGCTGGTTGTTGACCTTAAGGCCTTCCAGGCAATCCAGCTGCAAAGCTCTGATGATCTGTCTGGCACCAGGGTGGAATCTGTGGAACCTGTGGCTGTCTTGAGTGGACACAGTTGTGCTAGGAAGCACACAGCCTGTGACCATGTAGTTGAGCAGCTCTTGCCTGTATCCAGCTGGGGAACCACCTACATTGTCCCTTCTCTATCCTATCAAAGCAAATTTTACATTACATATGTCCTTGCTTCCCAAAATACTTCTATCAGTTACCAGTCTGGGCTCCAAAAACGCACCCGTAATATGGTGGCTGGTGAAGTTATCCAGATTGCCACAAAGAGCTCTCAGCCACTCTTTATCTCTGCAGATGAGAGAATCCAAGTCCTCTTCTTCTCTGGTGGTACCATAAGTGGAAACCTATCCTACGACCAGCTAATCCCCCTTTCTGCTGATGCTCCTGAAGGAAGCCAACTCTACGACCCATTCCTCATCAATATCCCAGCCTTAGAAAGCTATTGCAGGCAGTACCATATTGATGGGATGGGGCAGAATGATAATTATATCATCATCATTGCTATTACTTCAGAATCCAGCCAGATCCAATTAGCAAAGAAGCCCATTGAAAATATCCAGTGGCAGGCTATTCCTGGCACAGAATATTCTTGGGCTGAACTCTCCCTGGGCACAAAAGCTACAGTGCTTCCCATAGAGCACCTCACTTCTTCTTTTGGGGTCGTCACCTTTGGAGGTTCTTACCGTGATGGCTATGGCTCTGTGGCTCTTTGCTCCTGCAGTAAGTATTCTCATTCGCTTGCATGGAAGGGACAGTTTGACCGCAGGCTGTGGAGATTTTCATGGGTTTCACTGGGAGATTCTTTTAAAGTATATTTGCATGCATCTGGTTTAAATATCCCAACACAGCCCCTGGTTATGCCCAATGCTATTCTCATCCTTTGCTCCTTGAGGTACTGTATTTTTCTGAAAGCATTTCCCCCATTTTGTTCTTTTTCTTACCCACCCAGGAGAACCCTGCTGAACTAAATTTCCTCTGAAGGAACCCACCAGCATCCAGTGGAATGGCGATGGATTCAGGGCATTAAGAATGATAATGAAATGGCTGCCAGGCTGCCAAACAATACATAGTTGAACTATGGAACTGGCAGCCACCATTTCATGGTCACCAAACTATTAATTGGCAATAAAAGCACACACTCTGTTGTGCACCACAAATCACACCTGACTGAGTCACTGTACAGGAAAAGAACTGGCAGACCCCCCCCCCCAAAAAAAAGGCAAAAGAAGGAGATGGTCTTCTGCCATCTTTTATGGTGAACCCCAACCTTAAGAAACTATAGGACATTTCTCCTGTCCTAAGAGAAAACCAGTGAAATGGTCCACTGGATCATGGAGAAAGCTAGGGAGTTCCAGAAAAACATCTCCTTCATTGACTATGCTAATCCTTTGATTATGTGAATCACAACAAATTGTGGCAAGTTCGTAAAGAGATGGGAGTACCAGACCATCTTATATGTCTCTTGAGAAACCTATATGCAGGTCAAGAAGCAACAATGAGAACTGGACATGGAACCACTGATTGGTTCAAAGTTGAGAAAGGAGTTTGGCAAGGCTGTATACTGTCACCCTTCCTATTTAACTTATATGCAGAGCACATCATGAGAAGGGCAGGGCTAGATGAATCACAAGTTGGAATTCAGATTGCTAGGAGAAATATCCACAACCTCAGATATGCAAATGATACCACTCTAATGGTGAAAGTGAAGAGGAACTTAAGAGGTGAAAGAGGAGGGCACAAAAGTTGACTTGAAACTCAACATCAAGAAAACTAAGATCATGGCATCTGGTCCTCTCACTTCCTGGCAAATAGATGGGGAAGAAATGGAGGTAGTGACAGATTTTATTTTCTTGGGCTCCAAGATCACCACAGACAGTGACTACAACCAAGAAATTAAAAGACGGTTGCTCCTGGGGAGGAAAGCTATGGCAAATCTAGATAGCATACTAAAAAGCAGAGACATCACCCTGCCAACAAAAGTGCATATAGTCAAGATACAATGTATAGCTGTGAAAGCCGGTCCATAAGGAAGGCTGAGTGCTGAAGAAATGAGGCCTTTGAATTGTGGTTCTGAAGGAGACTCCTGCGAGTCCCTTGGACTGCAAGAAGATCAAACCAGTCAGTCCTAGAGGAGATCAACCCTGACTGCTCTTTAGAAGGCCAGATACTGAAGATGAAGCTCAAATACTTTGGCCACCTAATGAGAAGGAAGGATTCACTGGAGAAGACCCTAATGCTGGGAACAATTGATGGAAAAAGAAGAAGGGGATGGCAGAGAATGAGGTCTCAAGATGGAGTCACTGAAGCAGTTGGTGTGAGCTTAAGTGGACTCCGGGGGAAGGTGGAGGACAGGAAGGCCTGGAGGAGTGTTGTCCATGGGGTCGTAATGGGTCGGATGCGACTTCGCAACTAGCAACAACAACAGCAATTTCTTTGCTATCCTCATCTTTCATAGCAATATGGCAAGCTGATACATGATGGTGAATTCTCACCATACCAGAAGAGAATTTCAGTTCAGCTCACCTTTGTTTTGCAGGAACTAAGCTTTCAAGCTTGATTTTTGCTAGACTGATTTCATCTCAGTCTTGTGTTGCCATGGAATCTGATGGTGCTTTTTGGTTCTGAGATTGTAGAACTGATCTTAGTTGGAGCCTTTTATCATGTGTGTAACAGGTGTGATGGTCTCATTCTTTGTTGCTTTTTAGGATCAAGGCCAACATCTTCTGTCTCAATCCCAAAAGGTAAGGTGGATTTGAAATGAGAACTAAATTTGGACTGAAGACTTCTTTAGTCCGAAAACTGGGCCACACTTATCAGAAATGAGATACCATATCCTGGAGAATGCTGATCCCAATCTAGTTCACAGTTCACAATCTAGTTGAAACCCAAGTGTTCATGAACTTCATGCGACTTTTTTTGGTGCACTAAGAATAATACAGCTCACACTTCTGTTTAATTTTGTCCTGTTTCCACTTTCTATCTTTGATATATCAAGCAACTAAGCTATATTCTACAACTTTTCTAGAACCAGAAGTATTTCTGATGGACCCCTAAACTTATCTGTGATTAGGCCATTAGTCAGAGTGATTTTATTGATATGGACTTGAGCTGCTATGGACTGAAGTCAGAATGAATTGTGAAAAGGAATTTAGAGACCTTTAAGAAGCTTGAATTTTACCACTTTGCACATCCCTAAATATAATAGATTTTCCTCAACTGTATGGTGCTTCAAAATGGTTCATAGAAGCAAAATCTAAATCCAATAACAGCAATTAAAAAAAAATGTCCCCCACAACAGACAGAGTGGCCATCAAGTATGCTCAGTCCTCATCTGTGTTTGTTTGTTTATTTATTTAAACTATTTTTATGCCACCCCATTTGCAAAAAGCCTCGGGGCTGCTCACAAATATATCAATTAAAATATTATACAGTAAAAATATAAAACAATTAACAATATAAAATAAGCCACCCTGGCTGAAGAATAAAATAAATAAATAGTATTAACAGTTAAAATGACCTTTGAATAAAAAGGTCTTGGCCTGGCACCAAAAAACAAATTTGACTGCACCAGGCGGACCTCTCTCTGGGGAGCGCATTCCATAGGTGGTGCGCCACCGCAAAGAAGGCCCTCCTCCAGGTACTCACCCTCCTAATATCTTTCACAGAGGGTTCCCAGAGAAGGGCCTCTGCTGCCAATCTCAGGGGGTGGGCAGGCATATATGGATGCAAGCGCTCCTTTAGATAACCAGGTCCCAAGCCGTTAAGGGCTTTGTAGGTGATAACCAACACCTTGAATTGGGCTGGACTTCAATGGGGAGCCAGTGAAACTGACGGAGAACTGGAGTTATATTATTATTATTATTATTATTATTATTATTATTATTATTATTATTATGAGAACAATGCCCACAATGTTTCCCACCCCACCCCTTAGGTTTTCTTCTATTTATGTTTTTATTTATAGTGGGTTCCCCTATGCATGCTGATACCTCTGTCTTCTGCATGGATGGTGTAGCTTTAGCCATATAAGCAGAGACTGAATGGTCAGCTATGGAAATTGTTTGGAATTCATTTCTTTATATGCCACCCTTTTCCTTCAAGGATCCCAAAGGAGTAGATGCATTTCTCTTCCTTTCCATGTTATCCTCACAGCAACTGAGGCCAGCTAGGCAGAGTCAGTATCTAGTCAAAAGTCACCCAATGAAATTCCTGGCCAAGGAGAGCCAGTGGGGTTAAGAGCGCAGGACTGGGACTCAGGCAATCTGGCTTCTAGTCCTACCAAATCATGGCCCACTGGCTGAATATGGGCCAGTCACAGACTCTCAGCCCAACCTACCTCATAGGGTTGTTGTTGTGGGGATAAAGTTGAAAGCAGGAAGAGAAGAATGATGTAAGCCATTTTGTAGGAAAACAAGGCAGGATATAATTCTAATAAATAAATAAAGGAGGGACTAGAATCTGGCTTCCCAGAGTCTTGGTCCAACATGTTACCTACTGCCCCACCACGGCTTTATGTATAAGCATTTGATCTTCCAAGGTATTTTCCTTTGAGGAATTTGTTAAGCTCCTGCTCTCAGAGTGAGGTATCCACTAGCTATCTTTGCTTTATTGGACAACTAGCAGCTCTGTGATTCTTTGTCGCACACAATGGCCTCAGTCTCTGTGTAGGTAACACGCACATCTCTGATGAGAGTCTCTTTGTTGCCACTTTTTAGGATCAGCCCTGGTGCCTCCAGTCCCAAAGTCTGAAGGTAAGATGCAGTTGGGTTGAGAGATGGAGATTTGAGATGTGGGATTCTTTAGGATGGTGTGGATATGCCTAGAAATCTGGCTCATTGGTGCTTGGTGGGCTTCCTGCCACTCCCATCCTGATATTTGAAGCAGGCCGAGTTGGTTTTATTCTGCAGATTTCCTTCTCTAAGACAGGTCACAGTCTGTATGTTTGAAAGAAGTGGAAAGGAAATTTGTGCAAATTTACACAATTTGCCCACATCAGAGAAATTTGTCCTTGTCCTTGTAGTTTTGTTTTTTGGTTTGGAGTTTTTTTTTTCAGTTTTTTGTTTCTTGTTTCTCATTTCCTTGTCTTTTGGTTTTTTTATTTTTGATTTTTTCACTTTTTCATTTTTGGTTTTTGGCTTTTGGTTGTTTGTTTTGTTTGTTTTTGGTAAAATGGTCCCTATAAAAATCTGGTGCAATTTTTGTAAGATTAGATGATTTGCATAAAATGGCATGTGAAGAGCATGTGGTCTTCAAGCACTTGTAAAGCACTTCAAGCACAAACTGCCGATTATCTTAGAGACAGCAATCCATGGGCTGACTCAACTCTTGCCATAGTGAGTCAGCACTAACACAGGGCTGGTGAACCAGAATCAGGGTGAGGGCAGGAATCATGAAAATCCCTCAGACATCCACCCTGCATCAGATTCCTCATGCATCCCTATAGAAGGTAATCAAGTGCTATGCTGCTGACATTATTTCAAATGCAACAAGAGATGTGGAAGAATGTGTTTTGGGGAGTGGGGATCTGTTGGATTCCTAGGGCTAGGTGCCCTGGGCTCTGGTCTTCTTTGTCATGCCCATGAGTCCACATCCCTGGCCAGTCCTGCATGAACTCTGCCAAACCAGCATCCCTCTGGTTTGTGCTGCACACAATGCAGAAGATGGTTGCAAGTTCAGTCTTTGTTCCATGAGAGTTTGTGGGCTTCCTCTTGGCTTGGCTCACTTTTAAAACCAGGTCAAACATAAAATCCATGAGCTGAAGAGGACTGGATTCCAACTGGAGCTTTGTTGCAACCCTAAATATAAGCTTTCATGTGGCCCTCACCTGATATTGCTGACCACCCTTGGAAGAAAAAGAACAGGGTTATTTTGACATGGATGGAAAGTTTAGAACAAGAATGTCGTGTGCAACAGCACTGTACGGATCATTGTGTATGTCAGCACAAGGCCATTAAGCCCTCCTAATTAGCACAAGCATTAGCATTTGCAGGTGATACCAAATGTAAAGCACTGACCTTAACAGGGGCTTGACAGAGGTTCCCTGCAGGGAGAGACAGGCATTGGAGATTTCTCATGACAATGTACAAGACTTTCTCTAGGAAACACATTTAAAATGATTCAAGAGATGAGAATCTATGACAGGAATCAGCATCTGGAGGATGGATTGCCAAATGCAGTCCTTTTCTCTGCCTCACTTGTCATTTCAGAGGCAGGAGGGGCATAGAGAAGATAGAGCTGAGTTGATATTTCCCAGATGTTTTCTGATTTGGGGAAGCTTCAGATTGTTCTTTTCTGAAACCTTCCATCCTTAGAAAGATAAAACCACTTTGCAGTTTTTTCTAAGGGCTTTCCCCCCCTTCCTCCTCTTTCGAATCTCTTTCGAGGGAGATGAGCTCTTGAATTACAATGAGGAAAGTAGCATTCTCTCTGCTGGTATATTTAAGTTAAATTGCTATAGCTCAGCTCCATCTAGAGGTTGTGTCACAGAAAAGCAGGAAATGAGAGTTCGTTGTATAGGCAGTCCCCAGGTTATAAATGAATTCTGTCCCTGAGAAAAAGGCAAATTGTCTTTAAGTTGAATGTTATGTAAGTTGATCATGTATCATTGTCCCTCCATATTTGCAGGGGCTAGGGGTGCAGGGTCCCCATGACAATGGAAAAAAATCATGAATTTCTGTAGTCTCTCCCCTGCCCAAACTCACCAGGACCTCCTCTTTGCAGCAAGGAAATGCTGGAGAGATGTTTCTCTCTAGATGGGCAGAGCAGGAAGGCATGCTTTGGAGACCATCCCCTCCCTTTCACTTCTTTTTTCCCTACAGTGATGATGATTTTCTGCAGTAATTCTTAAAAAACTAATAGGCTTTATGGCAGTTCATAAGTAAGCATGGATAGTTCATAACTCAGATGTTTGTCACTCAGGGACTGCCTGTGTAAAGCTCCGATCTCAATGCTGCAATGAAACAGAGGATAAAGGAGTTCATAGCACAATAAATGCTTTTTGTGGAAACGCCCTAAATGCTCTTTGCCATTTTTCAAGGTGCTGGCTGCCATTCAATGCTCCCTAACAGATACACCAACACTCTCACAGAGAGCCTCACAGAGAGGTCCTGAAATTTTGGAGGATGCAGAACCTCAGCTAATAATATGCTAATGATGAACCTTCCAGAAGGTTTGGAAAATCCCTTCTCTCTTAAAAGAAATAGGATGGAATGCTTTCCCTAATGTATCTGGCCACAAGTAAGGTAGAGAAGTCTAAGCAAGCAGTTGCAAGCAGTTCCTGTTGCATTAAGGCTTCCTGGTAGTTCCCTTTGAGGTGGTGGGGGGAGAGGGGAACAGCCAAGATAATACATTGCATTTCCGCACCTCACAGCAACCTTTTGTAAAACTCGTTTCTGAGCAGGATTTCTTGACCTAATAACAAGGTGTTCTCTTCTACTCTAGAATTGTTTCTGTATTCTTATGGGACAGACCAAGGTGACATGAAGAATCCCAAATCAGATGATGCAGAATCCCCAGCGGTCTCTGTTGCAGTTCCCTTCCCCTTCTATGGCAAGAAGTACAGCACCCTCTATGTATGTAACACTTGGCCAGAAGGAGGTGCAGTGATGTGATTCTCTATCAGACTCCATAACAGAGCTCTGCCTGCCTCTGCTTCTTACTTCCTCTTTTGTATATCATGTACACCTTGATTTGTGAGGAGCTCCAGTGCACACAAGAAGCATCATTTGGCATGGTGGGAATGGATCATCAATGACCCTTTGATACCTTTTGTATAAAGGTCATTCATATATATGCTTTTTCTATAGCAGACTTGCCCAAGGTATTGACCTCCATAGGTGTGGATTTACCTGTCCATATTATGGGAATTTTACTCAATACATCTGGAGGAAACCATCCAGAGCAAGGCTGCTACATAGAATCTTCCCTCTCAGGAGTCATGGAAACAAATGTGTACCACAAATATGGTGGGAAATTGAGCTATTTATCTCACTTTCCTGAAATTAATGAGAAAAAAATATCAGGGCAGCATACAACAAAGATTATTATTATTATTATTATTATTATTATTATTATTATTATTATTATTATTATTATTATAACATTTCTATGCTGCCCCTTGCCGAAGCCTCGGGGCGGCTTACAACACAATAAAATACATTGAAATACAATAGAACATAATAAATAAAAAAATGACTGCAAAGCAGAGCCAACGGTGTAATAATTACACATAAAAATCCAACATTCAATATATGCAATCAGAAAGCTAGGGCCTGTCTTCACGCCAAAAAAATATTTTTAATACCAGTAAAATTCATAGCTTTCCTTAAAGAATATAGGGAACCATGGATTGAGGAGTCTTTGAGAATATTCTTGCTGCCCGGGGTCCTCTTCACTGTTGTTTTGGGGTTGTTCCGCTTTTAGTGCATTTCCTTTCAACAGTTCCAAGATCTAACCTGAGCTCTAACCGACTAAAATGCCTGTTTGCTGTAGCTCCCTCTTGTCATGCCCCACCATGCCAATTATGTAAAATTACAGAATGCTTGATAAATCCAATTATTCATAAAGCCACTGAGAATCTGCAATCTGAGAGTGCAGCAGAGTGCTACAAGGACCAAGGCATGTTTGATGGAGGTTTTCCAAACCACTCACTTTCCTCCATGACCTCTCTTCTTTCTGCAGCTGATTCATAACAACTCTGCCATATTCAACTGTGAGTCTGTCTCTGTCCATCGCTCTCCCTTTGTCCCCCTTTCTGCAGGTGGACAACAATGGTTTGATTTCCTTGGGTGAAACAGTTCCAGTGACTTCACTGACTCCAGACAGTTTACCCCGGGATGGTGGACCTCCCCTTATTGCCCCATTTTGGAGTGACATAAACACACGTGCGGGTGGGAACGTCTTCTGGCGGCAGACTCAGAACCCAAAACTGCTTGACCGCTGCACTACAGACATCAATGAGTACTTCCCTGACATCCCGTTCACAGCTACCTGGGCCTTCATCGCTACCTGGGACCGTGTGGCCTATTTTGGATCTAGATCAAAAAAAGTAGGTCTTTCTCTGAGCTGGACAAGGCATTATCCTTCTCCAAGCTGTAGAATTGCTGATTATCCATTAGCATCTTCTTGTTGGCTAGGAGAACCTTTCAATGGACCAAGAAGTTGGTTCTGTAACACATCAGTCCTCTAGCACAAGGGAGGACCAATTTGATGGGAAGAACCTGCATGATTGGACATACCCAAGATAGATCAAGTGGCCCTCAACATGTTTTAACCTGGGGAGAGTCCATTCTTGGTTGGGAAATGAGCTACATATTGTCCATTGGCACCATAGTGACTACAGAATCTCTCTTGGCCTCCTGCCCTTCCCATCTTTGTTTTGTTTTTGTTTTATATATGGAGTTATAAACCAAGGGGAGCATAAGCTTCAAAGCAAAGGGCTGTCCCTCAGTAACAGTTTTATTTGAGTTCATAAGAATTACTTCATGTTTTAGAGCTCAGACCCCACCTCCACCTTGCATTGAGTTCCTGGGCAAGCTGAGTCTGATTGGCCTGGCTTCTGGGAAATGAAGGCTTTCTGCCTGACCATGCCCACCATTTTGTGACAACCCCCAAAACCCTTGATCCAAACTGAAGATGTGCCCACTGGTCCAGTAAGTCTGGATGCTCCTAATCTAGGCTCCTCTGATTTTCCAGGTGGAGCAAGTTCATATAAATAGGAAGTAGTTTGGGGAACTTGCCAAACTCTAGTTATACATAGCAGACAAGGAGGCTAAGTTATGCCTTTCATCTTCACAGCTACTGGCATCACTTGCTACCCTCACTTGTGCAATCACTCGTCACTTGTGCAATCTTCACAATAGCTGGCCGCAGGGTGGAGAGTGACTATGCTCAGCAACCATGTATGATTGTGGACAGTTCCTGGTGCCATGCAAAGCAGCTTGGAGTGTCTGGTCCTGCATAGGCAATTAGGATCTAATAGCTTTGTAGAAGGACCACAGAGATATGGAAACTGCTAAAATGGGTTTGTTGTTATGGATCAACACAGCTGTATATAATGTTGGACTCTCCTTGGGGCTGTGCCTATGAAGACAGTCATGGTGATCAGCTGCACTTCAAAATTTGCCAAGGAGCCACTGCTGAGAAGTTTCCCCTGCTAAGACCACTTGGAACTACTCCAGTGCAGTTTAGTGGTTCCAATGGCAGCAGATCAATGCATCAGCCCCAGGTTGCGGCCTGAACCTTCAAGGATCTATCCATGGTTCTGATCTTATTGAGGGTTGAAGTAGGGTTGAACACCATAGATAGAGCCTTTAAAGTTCAGATTAAGATCCAAAGTGGACACACTATCCCACTATCATTGGCACCACCAGCCTCCACTGGGGTCACCAAGAAAATGTCTCCCTCTTCCCTTCATGCTACAGGTCAACACTTTCCAGGCTGTCTTGACTACCGATGGAGAAAAATCCTTTGCCATATTCAACTATGCTTCTATCCAATGGACTACAGGGACAGTGAGTGGGGGCCATCCTAAGACAGGCCTTGGAGGAACTCCAGCACAGGTAACTTTAGACGGTGTTTGCATAGTACATCAATTGTTGCAGTGGGAGGTTTGGGGCCAAGGTATCAAAACAATGTACACTCCATTAAGGACTCCCCCCCACCAAAAAAAAATGGACCCATGAAAATGTGAATGTATTTCTGTGCATTTTGCCATCTCTGTGTGTATATGTATATTTGCAAAACATTTCCAAACCTAACGTATTGCTAATGTCATTTTCAGTATTGTATGGATTTTTTTCACAAACTTTCCCCTAATAGATGAATTTTTAATGCATTTTGAATGTGCTCCTTTGGACACAGATAGGGGAATTTTTCTGATGAAAAATTCTGAGAAAAGCAAACACTGAAAAAATGTCAAAAAATGCAAACTTCAAAGGCCAAGCGTTGGGTCACCTATAGGTTCAAATGTGTAAAATTTAGTTTGTTCTCATTAAAATGAATGCCAGATGAATGTCTCCTCCATCTCTAAATAACCAGAGTCTTTCCCTTGTGTCTCTTTGCCAGGCTGGATTTGACAATGGAGACAAAATAAATTACTACATCATCCCGGGATCCCGTACTCCTGATATTCTCCATCTTGCCGAAGCCAGCAACGTGAACAGCCCAGGGCACTGGGTATACCGGGTGGACCAGCACGTGGCTGGGGTTAGCACAGATTGTGTTGTGTAAGTATTGGCAATGCTAAGCCAGCTCTTCCCCTGCTCTCTTCCAAAATCTTTTTATTTACTTACTTAATTTATATAACATCCAATAGCTGGAGCTCTCTGGGCAGTTTACAGCAACAAATAAAAATGCAATATAAAATGCAATATAAAAATACCAACAACATTTGAAATATCATAAAAAGGTTATCATAGAATGTTTAAAATCAAATTAAAATACATATAAAAAGTTACAATAGCCTATTTTAGATTGCTTCCCTGTGCAACAGTGGAACAAATTAGACATATGCAAGAACACACTTTCATATACTGAGCTCATTTCAGGCTTGGAATTTTTCCTGCTTTGTCCAGTTTGGGCAATAATAAGTTCTGTTGAAATGCAGAAACATGCCTGGGTCAAAAAATGTGCAAAGCCAATCAGTACTGCCAGTTTTCTATTTCCCCCCTCACTCCTCTCAACTCTTTCAAAGAAGGTGAAAAAACCATGAAAAAACAGAAAGGATTTCACTCCATCCTTCACCAAACCATCTTTGCCTGGATGGTACTTGTGATACTTGTGTTTGTCTTTGAGCAATATTTCTGTTTTATTGGTTGTGCTCTAAAGTTGCTTCCGGCCAGGACAGGAAGCTGCTACAGGGTGAACCCATCCATAGTATGTAATGGATTTCCATGTGGAATGAGACAGTTTAGGTTCAGGTTTTTGGATTTTGTGAACCTCCCCCTGAAATCTGGAATATTTCCAGAGGAAGCAGGTGATCACCTTTCCTTAGGGCTTTACTGAGTCATTTATGTTTCTACCTCTGGTTCCACACTTCCAGGAGACCAAGCAAGCATTTGTAAACTGGAAGAGGGCAGGTTCTTATTTTAGTTCAATTGTCAATATGTAGCAAACAACACTGAGACCTGTTTGGATTTATGACCTATTAAAAATGTTTGTGAGCTATTAAACACCCTTAGAGATCTCCCTTCCTGAGTAGCTTTGCTCTTTCTTTTTACCAGGTGAAGCATCGTCAAATTCAAATAACCTCCTCTTGATCCAACAGCATCAAGACAGGAATGTACTCAATTTCTGGATACACTCCCTTTTTCTACAGGAAAGAAACACACTCCAGTGTAGCTTATTTTTTATTATATGTGTTTATATCCACTCCCTGCAATTTATGAATGTGATGGGCATCCATTATTGTTACTCTTAAAATCAATCAATAGAGCACCACAGTATGAGAATATAATATTAAATCCTTATGGATGAACAATTATACTTCATGCTAAGTAACACAGCCTATCGTGGCTCAGGAAATACCTGAGTGAAGAGATGGGTCTTAAGAACATGACTGAATGCCCAACAGCAGGGTCTGCCCAATGATAATTGGAAATGCATGTGATGCCCACATGCTCTGCTGCAAACACACCTGAAGCAAACCTCAGGAGTGTGTGGCACCTTCAGAAATGTCTCCTCCAGAGCTGGCTGAACAGCAGAAATAAAGAATTGTGCCCAGAATTCATGCTTCATTGGCCATTATTCTTCGTTTGTCTCAGCCTTCCTTTGATGAAGGCCAAAGAAAGTGTGTGCAATGGCTAATTAAGGACAAGAGTGGTGCACATCCAGAGGGTGTGCACACTCTCACACACTCGGTCTCCAGCATCGGTGGCGGAGTGCCTGTGCCTACCCATCGCTCGGAAGCAACTGCACGCATGTCCTGCTTGGAGGCTTCTCTCTGGGGCTCCTGACTGGCCTGTGTGGGAGCTGAGTGCTGGACTAAGTAGGCTTTTGGCCTGATCCAGAATGATATCCTCTTGTTCTTCCACGTCTCATCAAATCTATTCTGATGTACTGGGGAATCATGATATCATAAGAACTGCTCTGCTGGATCAAACCAAACCTCCATCCAGTCCAACTTCCTGTTTCTCGCAGTGGCCAACCAGCTGCGTTGAGAAGTTCTTGAGCATGCAACTTTTCTGGTTGTTGCAGTCCAGCAGCTGATAATTCTGAAAGTGGAGCCTGAGAGTAGCCATGGATAGTCTTCTTCTGATTGCTTCTACGAATCACCTGTTGAACAGAAGAATTATCCCTAAGGGGGAGATCTTCCTTCACAGAAGACTTTGTACTCCAATTAGCATAGACTTTGAGTATTCTGGTACAGCACCTTACTGTTCCCCTTTTAGACTGCACCATAAACCAGATCATTCCTATGCAAAACATAGCAATAAATGGAGTCATTAACAGATTTCAAGAGAAATATTTCAGTCTGAAATCCTGGCAAGCCTTTGCCGGTCAAACAGTGACCTAGTACATAAGAAAAATATTTCCTTATGCTGAGAATCACCTTTATACATGCTGAGATTTAGCAATCTGGGCATTGCAGAAGCCATATTTTTAGTCCTGGAATCTACCAGTAGGAAAGAGAAAGGGCATAGAAACATAGAAACGGAGCGAATCAGAAGGGGTCTCCCAGGCCATCTAGTCTGACCTGCGGCACCAGCCGGCTCTGCTCACGACATGCCCACCATGTGGACGTCCAGCCTATCCTTGAACACCCACACCGATGGGGCCTCAACGACCTCTCATGGAAGCCCATTCCACACCCTCGGGGTCCTGACTGTTAGGAAGTGCTTGCTGGCATCCAAATGGAACCTTGGCTCCCTGAGCTTTGCCTCGTTGGAGCACGTCCTGCCTTCCTCTGCAGGGGAGAACAGGTCTCTACCCATCTCCATGTGACATCCCCTCACATACCTGTATGTTGCCAACAGATCCCCTCTGAGTCTCCTCTTCTCCAGGCTGAAGAGACACAGTTCCCTCAGTCTCGCCTCATACCCCATCCCCTGCAAACCAGCCACCAACCTTGTGGCCCTTCGCTGCACTGACTCCAACCTGGCTATATCCTTTCTGTAATGAGGGGACCAAAACTGAACACAATACTCCAATTGCGGGCACACCAGAGTTGTGTAGAGTGGGAGTAATACCTCTCTTGATCTAGAAGCCACACTTCTGGCTATGCAACCAAGGGTGACGTTCGCCCTCTTGATCATTGCATCACACTGCTGACTCATGTTTAGCCTGCAGTCAACCAGTACCCTGAGGTCCCTTTCACAAGTGCTGTTCTCCAGGCACTTGTCCCCTAACCTGTACTTATGACACCCATTCCGATGCCCCAAGTGCAAGACCTTGCACTTATCCTCATTGAATGTCATCCTGTTGTCTCCTGCCCACTTCCACAGTCTGTCCAGATCCTTTTGGATCTGGAGTACCTGCTCCTCAGTTGTGGCCACTGCTTCAGTTTTAGTGTCATCTGTGAATTTGATCAGCAGACTGTTCACCCCTTCTTCCATGTCGTTAATGAAAAGATTAAACAGCATCGGCCCCAGGACAGAGCCCTGGGGGACCCCGCTTGTCACTGGCTGCCATTCCAATGATTCCCCCGCTAATGGTTACCTTCTGCTTTCGATCAGTCAACCATGCCCTAACCAACCGGACAGTGCTTTGGTGTATCTCAAAACTCCTCAGTTTCTCCACCAGGATATCATGCGGCACTTTGTCAAAGGCCTTGCTGAAATCCAGGTATACCACATCCACTGCATCCCCTCCATCTAGCCATCTCGAAACCTTGTCATAGAATTCCACAAGGTTTGTCTGGCAGGACCTGTTTTTGCAGAAGCCGTGTTGTGTGGTTGTCAGCCTCCCTTCCCTATCTAGCATCACTAGATCTCTCGGTATTACGAGCCTTTCCATTGTTTTTCCTGCAATGGATGTAAGGCTAACTGGTCTATAATTCCCCATGTCCTTTCTACTACCCTTTTTGAAAATTGGGACCACTGATGCCACCCTCCAGTCCTCTGGAACTTCACCCGTTCTCCACGAGTTCTCAAAAATGGAGGCCAGCGGGCGTGAGAGAACCCCTGCCAACTCTGTAAGTAATCTCGGGTGTAACCCGTCAGGGCCTGGCGCCTTTGTAATGTCCAATGCCCTGAGGAGCCCCTCGACTTCAAGGGGAGTGACTCTAATCTGTGCCCCTAAGTCCCCAGCCTCATCTAATCTTCTATGCCGTCCTGCTTTGGGGAGAACACAGAGGCAAAATAGTCATTTAGCTTCTGTGCCTGTTCCCTCATATCAGTCACTGGATCTCCTTCCTCCTTATTTAGTGGTCCCACCACTTGTCTCCCCTTCCTCTTCCTATTTACATGCTGAAAGAAGCCCTTTTTGTTGCTCTTGATATTCTTGGCAAGTCTCAGCTCGTAATCAGCCTTTGCCTTGCGAAGAATCCTTCTGCAACGGGCCTCCTCCTCCCGGTATACCCTTTTGTTTATTTCCCCCAGTACCCATTTCCTACGGAGGTTCCTCTTTCGTCTAATCCCTCTAACCACCTCCTTTTCGCATCCTTTTCTCCTCCTCCTCCCCACCTTACTGACTTAGAGGTATTGTCAAGGCTTGTGCCTCCAAAACCTCCCTTTTGAGTGCTATCCACCCCTCCTCAACTCGCTTACCTTCCAGTAACCTATCCCAGGAGACTTTCCCCAGTCTGGCCTTCAGTTGGCCAAAGTTGACCCTCTTGAAGTCCCAGCTTCTAGTGCTCGACCTGCTGCACGTCCCCAGTCCCCTGATCTCAAAGCAAAGGATGGAGTGATCACTCGCACCCAGAGCTCCCCTAATCTGTACTTCATCTATCAGCTCCTCGCTATTGGTCAAGACCAAGTCAAGGATGTTTTCCCCCCTCATCGCCTCTCGGACCCACTGTGTGAAAAACGCTCCCTCAGTAGCTTCTAGGAAGTGACATGACCTGGCTGTCACCTCCGAGTGAGTCTCCCAAGTAATATCTGGGAGATTGAAATCTCCCATAATTACTGTGTCTCTCCCCCAAGATATCCTTAGAATCTGGTCTGTCAGGACATCATCCAGGGTCTCAAGTTGACCTGGAGGGTGATAACATACCCCCACTGTCAGGTCTCTTTCCCTGTCAAAACCCCGAAGTTTCACCCAGACTGCCTCTACCGAATCCCCATCTGTGCTGCATTCTATCTCACTGCATCCTATCCCTTCTCTGACATGCCCCCACCTCTCTTTCCCTTTCCCTTTCTAAAAAGGTGATACCCTTCTATGTTCACATTCCAGACTTGCCTTTCATCCCACCAAGTTTCTGTGATTCCCACCAGATCATACCCTCCTATTCCCAGGAGAACTTCAAGCTCTTCCTGCTTATTACCCATGCTCCTAGCATTGGTGTACATGCACCTCAACTCCTTCCCACCGCTTCCTTTCCTTGGAGTTCCCAGCCTCCTCCTTCCTTCCATCCTCCCTGATACCTGGCCCCTCTCTGGAGGAGTCCTGTCAGTTCCTGCAGTACCTCTAAAACCCTGCTCCCAGAGCCCTGATCCTCCCCCCACACTTGTCCAGTGCAGACACGTTACTGGGGGGCCTGAACCTCCCCCCCCCCCCAGCTCAGTTTAAAGTCTTCCGGATGAAGCTCACTAGAGCATCTCCAAAGAACCTTTTCCCCATCCTCGTGAGGTATAACCCGTCCCTTGCAAGAAAACGAGTGCTGTGGTCGAGGAACCCGAAGCATTCCTTCTGGCACCACACCCTAAGCCAGTCATTCACCTCAGAGGCCCTCGTGTCCCTTCCTGGCCCAAATCCCCGGACAGGTAAGATTGACAAGGAGGCCACTTGTCCCTTCAGCTCCCTGAGTTTCTTCCCCAAGGCCTCAAAGTCCCTGGTGGTCCCAACCACACCCTGCCTGGCCACATCGTTTGTGCCCACATGGATCACCAGGAGCGGCTGGTGACCCCCAGAGTGAACAAGACGCTCCACTTTGTCCTTCACATGCTGGATGCGTGCGCCCAGCAGGCAGCAAACCTCCCTTGTCTCCAGGTTGGGGCGGCACACCGCCAGCTCAGTGCCCCTCAGCAGGGAATCCCCAGAAACAATCACCCGCTGCCGTACCTTCCCGGTGCTGGTGGGCAGCCATGCCCTGGCCCTTGCCTCTCCCGCAGCAGCCCCCTTGCCACCTGACATCCCAGGCTGGGGGTCCTGCTGGTCCCCTGAGGCCTCATTAGCCCCAGCCTCCCCAAGTGGAGAGAACCTGTTTCCCAGCTCCAGATTGGTGCCAGGAGAAGGAAGAGGCCGTGCTGGCCTCCCCCTCCTGTGGGTGACATGCCTCCATGTCTCCACAGCTGCTCCACGGCCTCTCCCTCAACCCTCTGTCCAGAGGGGGGCTACTCCGGGGGGGTCTGGAGGGCTCTCTCAGCCCTCAGGCCCCTCACCTCCTCCTCTAGCAGGGTCACCAACTTGCACCAAGGGCAAGTGTATCCCTGCCTCTCCTGGGGGAGAAGGGCAAACATGTCACAGCTCTCACAGCGGACAGCAACACCCGTGGCTCCCGCCAAGGCCATCTCCTGGTCTGCCATCGGGATCCCTTACCTTGGTCCCCTGCCATGTTTGTCCTGCAGTTCCTCTCACTCACCCAGTTCTCCCAGACAAAAACCCACTCGCACACACACACAAGGATAACATAAACTTAAATTGGAAGAAAAACAAAACAAAGCAAAGCACAGCACAGCACAGCACAAACAAACAAACAAACAAACAATCAAACCTCTGTGTCTCAGGGAAGGGAGTCTCCGGACAGCCCAGGCTGCAGCCAAGGGACACAGACAAGGGACGATGCCTTATCAGTCCCTCAGGCCGATGGCCCCGCCCCCTGCTCCCTCCTGGCCCCTCTAGCCCCGCCTCCTTCCTCTCTGCTGTTCCTGGCCCTCTGCTCCCCTCCCAGCTCCTCCCTTGCCTTTGCCAGTCCCCTGGCCACTCAGCCCTCTCTCCTAGCCTGTGCCTCTGCTGCTCTGCTGCTCTGCCAAGAGGCCAGAGCCAAAAGGGCTGGCAGTGTCTGAGCGCAGCCTTATCAGACCCTCAGACTGGTGGCCCCGCCCCCTGCTCCCTCCTGGCCCCTCTAGCCCCTCTGGCCCCGCCCCCTTCCTCTCCTCTGCTCCTGGCCCCCTGCTCCGCTGCCCAGCTCCTCCCTTGCCTTCACCAGTCCCCTGGCCACTCAGCCTCTCTCCCAGCCTGTGCCTCTGCTGCTCTGCCAAGGCATCCTATCTTAGGATCACAATTAGCCCTGGGACTCAAAGGAGCCACTCTTGTTGCCAGTCTCTTGCCCATAGCTCTGCACTGGAAAGGATCATGGACAGACAAAGCAGAGTGGACAAGGCCACATGCAATTATCCCCAATGTGGGCATAGCAAAAGACTTCTTAGTTGACAGCTGTCATCCCAGCAAAGTGGAAATCTCAATTCTTTGCAATATATTTACAAGGTATTGCCTTTAAATCCCTTTTTTCAAATTTTTGATCATTAAGCAGAAATAAACAAAACTTGCAGCCAGATGGAGAGCACCCAGGGGTGTCATAGCCCATTTTTCTGGCACTTACAGTAGCAGTATGACACAGGACATGAAGATCAAAGAGACCTTTTATTGCAGCAAATCTCATGGTAAAAACGTAATGGTTTCCACTCTCTAGAAATCATATAGCCAAACTGACAAGTATAGGCACATTGTTTAGTTTAAGAAACAGTTCAAAGACTAGAATCATATCAAAAATTAGTCCAATAATTTTCAGGTTGGGACCTCTATGTTACAAAATAAAAGGCAAAAATCACATAAGGCAAAGAACATTTGAGGCAGTTCAAGAATTTGTTCACAAGTAATTTGCAAAACTAGAATTTATACAGTGGGCAAACATTGGTCCAACAATATTTTCTGTATCAAAATCTCTCAAAGCAGACCAAAGATCAAAGGTCAAAACAAATCTCATATTTGATTTCAGAATTATATGCAAAAGTAAGGTAACAAATCAGAGAACAGAAATTATTATCAGATAAATTTTGGAGAGATAGTTCATATTTATGTTGAGATGCATCATGGGAAGAACAAGTATATGCGAGCAATTCACCAGTTAACTTTGCAATGCGATAAGCTTAGTTTTGATGTTTCTACTTTTTAAAGTGGAATTTAAGTAGCAGATAACAGACCAATAGCCTCATCATACATTCAGTCTCAGAGTTACATGCACAGTGTTCCCATGATTAATCTAGATATGCAAATTCTAACCTCTTATCTTCATTAGCAAGGTATTTCAAGATAACATTACATAGCGGGAATTTCTTACTGCTTATCCAAGATCCTTGGGTGTGATCCAAAGAAAGGCTTCAAATGTGGTCTTAGCTATGTTTTTGTTGCCATTTTGTTTCATTTTGCCAAGGAAAATGCAAAATCTCTCACTTCAGTGGCACTTCAGTTACTGCAAAAGGACATGGATTTGCTGTTTTCCCTTGTTTCTTTTCGATAAAACATTTAGAAACAGAGTTCTTTTCACATTTCACTGTTCTTGGCTACTCTGTATTTTTTCTTGTTGTGGCTTCTGTTTGGGGAATCTACAATATTGTTAGCTCGTTGCTTGATAAGAGGTGCTTGAGGCTAAGCTTTTGCACACATGTGAACTAATGGCTGACAATGCTACAAGTGATGCTGCCATTCACAATATAAATGCTGAACAGTGAATTGCACTTAGCACTGAGATTTGGCTGCCTGGAACAACAGACCTGGAGAAGCTATGATAAAACCATGTTTCTGTGAAAGAGTCATGGCCTTTTGAATGAGGTGTCCTTCGGTGTGAACTTGGTTAAAGCTCAAGGCCATGCATGACTCCCAGAAGTCCCTGAAAAACATGATCTTTACTCATGTTAGAGGTCTTTGGCCTCCCAGGCATGGAGGACCTCATTAATGTTCTTCTCAATCTTCCCACTGGGCAGCTTGAAGTCATCCAAGCTGTCCCCATTGAAGTTTCCACATGGGGCACAGAGTTTTCCTGCAAAGGTCTCCTCAACCTTTAGAGTCACTTCTCCATTAGGATGAAGATGAGCCTGCAACTGAGAAGCCTTGTCAATTATGATCCCATCTGAAACTTGGCTCACAGATACACCATTTCTGTTGTATGGCAGCCTGACGGGACGTCCAT
The DNA here is from genome assembly GCF_004798865.1 of Varanus komodoensis. NCBI lineage: Eukaryota > Metazoa > Chordata > Lepidosauria > Squamata > Varanidae > Varanus > Varanus komodoensis. The sequence continues at coordinate 406,362 of NW_025335759.1, read as the reverse complement.
TCACCTGGAACACATAAAGAATGGGATAGGTGGTGAGATTTGGGCTTGTTTGAGGCCCTGGACACAAACAGAATGCAAAAAATCAGGGGCTACTGTGAGTTTTTCTCTATGAGGCATTTATTGTGTAATCATCATTCCTTATGTGTAGTTGTTTATTGGTTCTTCATGATCCTTCACTTTTACTTTTGTACTTTCTGAGAACATTTTTAGAGCAGAAAAACTGCTGTACTATTTGTTAAGGCCAAGGAATATACTTTTTCCACTCGTACATTTGCACTATTCTGCTCTACCTATGTAGCAGAATCCCTCAGACAATGGTCTGCAAAAGCTGAAGGGAAACTCCTTGGGGCCCTACCTTAAAAATCTGAGATAAAGTGGTGTTGTGTGCATGACGACGGATTATTCCCCTCAATTCATTATACCACTTCTGCAGAGCAAAGGTGAATTGGGGAAAAGAGAGCCAGTGTGGTGTGGTGGTTAAGAGCACAGGAATGGGACTCAGATGATCTGGGTTCTAGTCCCCGCTCAGTCATGGAGCCAACTGGGTGACTGGGCCAGTCACAGACTCTCAGCCCAACCTACCTCACCGGGTTGTTGTGGTGGGGATAAGATGGTGAAGGAGAATGATGTAAGCTGCCTTGAGCCCTTTGTAGGAAAAAGGCAGGATATAAATCGAAAATAAAATAAATAAAAGTCACTTCACACAGTTCTGTGTGATGACTGTGGAGCAAGCGATTCCTTGCAATGGGAAGTGGTCCATTTACTTGACTGGGAAGGAGCACAGTGCTCTAAGGTTATGTCAAACATATCCACTTTTAATAATCTGAGAAGCTGTTATCCCAAATCAAGCAGGGAATCTCAGATACTCATGTGTGATAGTTCCAATCATGCTAGAAACACCGTATTCTGAGTGCACGTGTTCAGAACATCCCTCCCCATACACACATATCTGCGCAACTGAAATCCTCACTGATGGGCACCCCCTGCAGGCTTAGCATTCAAAAATAGCTCAGGTTGGACTGGGGTGAGATTGTAAGCAATGAATGAAACAAACAGAGATTCCAAGAGAGTCCTGAGCTTCCTTCAGGCTCTCTCTCCCATTTCCAGTTTGCAGCAGCCAGATTGTCCCCCTGGAACAAGCAAGCCAAAAAGAGGCTGCGGGTGCAATCCAGCATCCAGTGCCCTCTGCCCTTAATGCACAGGAGCCTCCAAATGAGGAGGATTACAAGCATGCACAGTGGCTGAAGCAAGGTGTGTTAACCATCCTCTTCCCTGCTAGCCCCTCACCCCGTGCATTGTATCTAGGCAGCTGGTTAGGCAGGCAGAGAAAGCACTGGGGAGGGGGAGAAGGGAGGCTGGAGCAGTGATAGGAATCAGCCTTGGCAAATCCCCCCCACCTCCTCCCCTCCCTGCACCCAGCACACCCCTTTTCTCTCTCTCTGAGGGGCATTTCCACTCTCAGAGAAGCAGCCGGTGTGGTTCTTTCCCTGCCAGCTGCAGCTGGGGTGGGGACTCAGCCCCCAAGCCCCTGCACAGATCTCACAGGCTCTTGGTGCTTGAGCTCTGAACATTCCTATGGTTCCCCCAGACTATGTAGGGAGGGCACCAGATCGGGTGCTAAAGAGATCTGGGAGTGGATCATGCAAACAAGCCTGAGCAGCAGGGATGCTGAATGCCAGTACCAGTTCTCCAGACCTCTACTTACCCATGCCCTATTGTTCTTTTTCACCGTGATGAATGTATCCGGCAAAAAAACGTAGACGGCTGCCCCAGCTGCCAGACTATCATCACTATTCTTTGCGATGCTCACTGCTACCCTAAACCAGGTGGAAGCATTTCCATCACATACAGTGGCTATGTCATAAACTTTACTGCACAGGTACTTTGCTGAGGCACCATCAAAAGAAGTGAGCTGGCCTTCTGGGCTGACTTTGCACTGGACTCCCCTTTGCTGACAGGCACGTACACCATCCTTAAGTGTGCAGGTCTTGCTAGACTGGCAGCTGGTTCTCTCACAGGTGATTTGGTTGGAGGGACCACAGGTACATTTCTCTGTGCAGTTGCTTGGGAAGATGCTCTCTCCAACCTGTAGGGCAAGGAAAAGAAAGAATATACTGAAAAGACAGGGGGATAACAAAGATTTAAGCCATGTTTTTGCCTTTTTTTTTTGTTTATTTCAAATCTGTTCATGCTGCCTTTCCATATTGCAATAGAGTGTGTGTGTGTGTGTGTGAGGGGGGTGAGAGGAGAGAGAGAGAGAGATGCACAGGGTGACTTATTTATTTATTCGTTTTATATGCTGCTCCATTAGCCCATAAGCTCTCTGGTCAGGTTACAACATATTGAATACAATACAACAATACAGAATCCACAAGGAGCAATAAAACCAGTAAAACCAATAAATATAATAGAAAATAGAATCTATGAAATTAATTAAAGTAAGATGAGGTGAGGTGAGATGGAAGGGGACATAACATATCAAACCAACTAAACAACCTTAAAAATAAAATGAAACATACATGAAAATTAATATGTCTAGTATAGAAATCATGAAATGGCAGCAACAGTTAAAGATATAAAGTATTTCAAAATGATCATTAAAATCCATACAATCCAATGAATTCACCCAGCAAAGCGGCTGTGAAACAGGAGTTGGCATCTAAAGGAATAGAGAGCTGTGCCAACCTGATCTCCAGTGTAATTGAATTCCATATCTGGGATGCCTAAAGTCTCCTGCAATGCATTGTGGTATAGTTGCTATCTCACTTTCCTGGCAAGAGCACGCTGCAGACAAGAAGGCTAGGGCCAGCCACTCCCGGGCCTCTAAATGGTACCTGTTAGGGACTGGGCCCTGCACTTCTGCCTCTAGAACTGATCCTGACTCAGTCTGGATGGGCAAGGAGGCAGGCACAGCAGGGAGAGATGAATGAAAACCACCATCATGTCCAAGGAAGCCCTTCCAAAGCCAAGGGAGCACAGGCTTCCAGCGGCGGGCGGAGGTGGCCATGGGAATCAGGGGTTCAAGGGTTAGTTGTCGAATGACGAGGAAGGAACAATGTAGCTTCGTGCAATGTTCTAAATGATTGGAAGTCAAGGACACTGCTTGGAAGAGCCCCTTTGATAGCCCATCTGGCTTGAACAGGGAGGTTTATAATCTTTCTGACTCCTTCTGTTTCAGCTTTGATGTGCACCCAGGAAAACCCACTAACATTAAGCTATGCCAGCTTTGAGCCTTTGGCTCCTCTGTCTGCAGGCAGACTCTAGTCCGAATCCTGATTCTTGCTTGCTTGCCTGCAGATAATGCAGAAGAACATCTGCCTGAGAGAAACTCCACCTCAGGAGCCAGTCTGCAGAAGAAGCAGGGGGCATCCTCAGACCCCCTCCTAGCTTACCTTGAGGTACAGTCCATCAAGTACGCAGCCACATTTGTTTACAGGCACGCAAGTGTCTCCATCAAACATGTAGCCATCATTGCAATGGCAGCCTTCAAAGCAATTCTTCATGCACTGGACTGGAGCATTCAAAGCAGCGCAGCTGGTGTCACAAGATTTGGTGCATGTCTCGTAGTGGCTGTTAGCTGGGCAGGCGAGGGCTAGAAAGAAGGAGAAAGCAGAAGGAGTGACGCCTGGCAGATATGGATGCTGGATAGGGGGGTGAGTGCCAGTACACTGGCACTGAGTCCTGGCAAGGTGGGAGCCTGTGAGTGGGTGATTCCTGAGTCTGGAAGATAAGACTTATTGCCTGTTCTGGATGGGGTTGCACTCCCAGGATCCCCGGATAGACTCATAGCTCTATCCTGTGCTGGAAGTCCAAGCGGCCATGGTTGTTCAGAGTAGTGTTTATTTATTTACACATGCATTTATAGGCCGCCTATAATTGCCAAGGGCTTCCTAGGCAGCTTACAATACATAAAACATATTAACAGAGTAAAATACATTAAAACCAATTAAAACATAATGAATTAAAAGCAATTAAAAAGGGCCACAGCATTCAGGCTAAATGTTAAAAAAAAATCCTTAAAAGGTATGTCTTTGCCTGGTGCTGAAAGGAAAATAAAGATGGCTCCAGGTGAATTTCCTCAGGAAGGGAGCTCCAGAGATTGAGTGCAGCAGCAGAAAACTTCACCTAGTTGCCATCCCTCTCATTTCCCCGAGGGGTGGTTCTCATAGAGGGGTCTGCTGAGCTGATCTAAGGAGGCGAGCAGGTATATATGGCAACAGATGATACTTCAGATAGCTGGGCCCCAAACCGTTGAGGGCTTTATATGTCAATACAAGCACCTTGAATTTTGCCTGGGCCACAACTGGTAGCTACTGAATTTCTTTCAGAACTGGTATTATATGGGCTGCTCTAGAAGTACCAGTTAGGGTTGAGAGGAACCCTTTCAGAATGTGTCCCTCAAGCATTCCATGGACTTTCTCTCAAGCTTGGCCCAGTCCTGCAAAGTGAGTGGAGCCAGGAGGAAGCCCATGAACACTTGCAGATGCCCAGTTGTGCAGCCAGCAATCTTCCCTGTGGGATGCAGGAAAGGAGGGCTGTGAGTGAGCACTCCAGTCACCATTCCTAGTGACCAGACTTCTTTCCCACTTGCTGGTGAAGATAGCAGTGTACTGCTTGAGCAACATGGGGGGCTTGATTCCTGGTGAGCCCCTGTGACCACTAGATGTGCCTTCCGGGAACTCAGATTCTGGGCTGCTACAAAGTGGACCGGAATCCAGGGTGCTCAGCCTGGGGAAAATCAGAGGGATTCCCATCCCCAAACAGATTCCTTGTACATCCTAATTCAGAGTGCCTTCTACCAGTGTTGCCTGGCAGGCCAGCTATGTCCTCTTCTGGTCAGGGATAGCCTAGCTACAGTGGTACAGAAACAAGCCAGACATGCTAACTGCAAGGTATTGGATGTGCGGTGGCACTTAGAGCTGGCCTGGAAACCAGGTCTTGTGCAGAATGCAGCAGCTCAGCTATGCTCAGGAGCTGCCTTCTCCCAGCATGCAACTCCTTTGCTGAGGGAGCTTCACAGGATGCCTGTGAAGGGTTTGGTACAAGTGTGTGAAGCCTTAAATGACGGGTGCCCAGGATGCTTCAGAGAGAGCGTGTTCTCCTTTGAGAGCCTGCCCTGTCCCTGAGGTCATCAGATGTTGAACTGGTGGTGGATCCTTTTGGAGCCTGTCTCAAGCACATCCTCCATGGCTTTCCTCCTGATTGCTTTCTAGGGCCTGCCTCTGGTGGTCAGACAGAGTTGCTCTGCTGTTCTGTTTCCAATGTCTGTTGGGTACTTCTTTATTTCATCAAGACTTCCTTGCTTAACCTGGCACGTTTTTATCACCATTCTGTTTTTAAGAACTTTTGGCACAGTGTTTATTATTGCATTGCATTTCTACCCTGCCTTTCTTCCCAAGATGGCTTGCAAGGTTCTCTGCCTCTCCATTTTATCCTCACAACAACAACCTTCTGGGGTAGGTGAGGATGAGAGTTTGTCACTGGCCCAAAATCCCCCAGAGAACTTTCTGGCTGAGAGGAGACAAACATCAGGCTCTCGCAAGTCCCATTCCAACATTTAAGCACTATACCAATTGACTCTTAGACCTTTTAACTTAAACAGTTCGCTGTTCTGAAGTTTGTTCTGTGGAGTGTTATATAACATTTCAAATTAACAAATACATAATCTGACCACGCCCTCTAAATTGATTGGCAACGAAGCAAATACATTATGTGAAGGCATGCAAGGGTAAAGTACTACCTAGCGGGAAGCTGGAAAGGGTTCACTCTAGAAGTGGGGAAGGAAAGCCTTGCAAACTTACGACAGAAGGAGGAGGTTCTCCAGGCACCGACTGCCCCTCCAGCTGCCTGACATGCAGCTACGTAGGCCTGAAGGCTTCGGCAGAGGGATTCCTCCGCCCCTTCCGTTGCACACATGTCATACAGGCAGAGCTCGAAGTACTCAGCAGGGCTCACCAAGGGGTGACATTCTCTGAAAGGGCCAGATTTGGACTGGATCATTCCACAGGACTGCTCAGCCCTGTATGGGTCGATCTGGGCTGAACTGCAGGTGGGGCATCTCTCACCACAGCCATCAGAACAAGCAACACCATCCACAGAGACCTTCCAGGAGGCCCCAAACTCTTCCACGTTTTGAGCATGTTTGCCATTGGGTAGCAAGAAGTCATCACTCTGGTCGCCATTGAAGTTGCCCCCCAGACCACACATTTGCCCCTGGTAGGTGCTGGGGACAGTCACACGGACATAAGAGGAAGTATCATAAAAGACTGTGAGATCAAACCGTGTGTGGACAATGATGTTGTTGCCTTCCTGGCTGATCCTAATTTTCCCATCTAATGTGGTCAGTGGCAGATTACGGGGCTCTCCATCCACCTGTACCAATGACAAAGGATATCAGCTGGGACTGCATTTCTGGCCATGCACAAACACACCTGCACACTGAAGCCGTGGCCCAATCCTCCCTGTCAACACGCAACTTTAACCTGGTGTGTAATATGGTAGGTACTTACCACACTCTTCCATTTTATTCCTCTCTCCAAGACAATGGTATGTCCATACACAGAGAGCACAACAGCCTTTACTAGTACTGATGGGGTAGCATCTACTTTCTCATTCTTCACCAGGACTGAGAAGTCCTCCAACTGGGGATCGTTGCTGCAGACTCTGGCTAGCGTATATGTGCAAGAGCCATGGAATGTGAAAATCAGTCCATCAAAGGAGATGTAATGGGGGTCCCCAGATTCAACCATGGTTCCATAGCTGATGGGATGGCAGCCTTGGACGCCATTCTCCACGCTGCACACTGCATTTGGTCCACAAGACTGCTGCCGGCACTTCGTAATTCCATTGCCCAAGCATTGGCACTTCTCTCCACAAGATCTGCTGGGATAGAACTCATCTCCTTTCTTGTAGTATCTGCCCTGGTGCTCACAGCCACACTCAGCAGAAGGGACACATGTGCCCCCACTGAGGATGAACCCAGGGTCACAAAAGCATCCTTCAATGCATGGCGTTTCGCATGTTTCCGGGGCAGAACCATGGCACGTGGCAGGGCAGCTAGTTCCACAAGGTTCGTAGTGGGAATTGTGTGGGCATGGAAGGTCTGGAATGGAAGAATGAGGAGAATGTGATGGATGCTTGCAATGCAGTTCAGGCTAAGGGGAAGGATTCCCTGACTGATACTTGGAAAAGAATCTCAAGGACGGTGTGGTACAACGAGCTCCTCCCTCCCTCCCTCCCTCCCTCCCTCCCTCCCTCCCTCCCAACTCTTCCCTTGAAATAGCTCAAAATGGGTCCTTGCTCACTGTTCACAGCCACAGAAAAAGCCATTCCTGGGAGGATATCAGAGAATACCAAGAGAATCCTTACAACAAATTTGTGATCGTAGCTGATTCCAAAAGGGATGTTCGAATATGTAAAGCATTTTCTTCACTAACTCATTGTAATTCATACTCCATGTGGCTTCTTGCAATAACAGCTCAGTTGTTCTTGGCTGCTTTAATTGTATTTCCTCAGCATTTGCATTTCACATTGTTTTAATGGGGGAGACAGCACTAAACTGTAGGGCTACAGTGTTAATAGGTTGATAGGATGAGGCAGTTTCCCTCAGATAACCTGGTAACACACCGCTAACAATATTAGTCAGCTTGTTTTCAATTTCAGAGTTCCAGAAATGTGGATAGCTGGTGCCATCTTAGAAGCAGCATTCCCTCTCTTCTCACAAAAGGAAAAGCCTGACCCTTTTAAGAGCACTTTGTACTCATTGTCTAAAAACAAAGTAAATTTTTTTTTGCAACTACTGCTTCATACCCAAATCAATTGACTTTAAGTATTGTATATGACCCATCAATTGAAATTCTCCATTTCCCCCCACTCTGTGGAGTTTGTCTTGCAGAAATTCCCCTCTCTCATTGTAGATAATTCATTTAGACCAGGGTCATATCTGTTCTAGATGTCCCTAAGACATGGGGGGGGGGGTTCTAATTGACCCATTGGGGGGTGCTGATGCCCACTATGTCTGTAGGGCTCCTAATCCATTGCAGCTTTGCTTTTCCATTGTATAGGGAGTATCTATGATGCCCCATGGTGGTGAACCTATTCTGGGGCTGGAGCTCAGCATCATGGAACCCCATGGTGACAAGAGTCACCAGCCTTCAGTGGGCCCTGATGTTGCAAAAATGCTCACTCAGCTATGCAATGCCTATATTATGTTCTCTGCAGCTGTTTGGATAAAGACATGTTTTTTCTGGTGGTTTTAAGTCACATGACCCGGAAATATGGGGCTGAACAAACATGCACGAGCAAAGGTATAAGGTCTGTGAGACCCAACAGGAATTAATGCAGCAGAGGTGATTACAGATTTCAGGTAGAGTCCTTGTACAGTTGTATCCCCATAAGCAAATATCTTTATATACTATGCAGTGGATTCATCCCCTCAAACCCACCAGGATTACACTGGGGATTAAGTTCAGTCTAATATTAATGAAACGCCAATCTAGGAAGTCATGCTTACTGCAGAAGGATGATGATCTCCATGGCTCAATCTGGATGCCCTGAGATTGGCAGTCTGTCACGTAGGCACTGATGGCACTGCAGAGAGTGTCCTGGTGGCCCTTGTACTGGCAGGTGTCGAAAACACAGTCATCAAAGTAGGAGGATGGGTCAAGGACTTTGTGGCACTGCCTGAAGGGCCCATCCTTTTTGATGAGGATCCCACAGAACTGGTCCCCTTTGTAGACTTGTTTTTCTGCCTCCTTGCATACTGGACAGTCAGTAGTACAACCTGCCGAGCACCCTGGGACCTCCTTCACCTTCCAGCTGTCTGCAAATTGGATTTCATCAGTTGCTTTAGTTCCATCCTTCATGATAAAGTCATCACTGGGATCCTGATTGGCATTGCCGCAGAGACCACAGACAGCTTTGGCATAAGAATTGGGAAGTATGACCCTGGCATAGCTGTACCAGTCAAAGCTGACTTTCAGGTCAAAGTCTGTCTGGATGAAGCCATGGACACCACTAGTATAGGCCTTCACTTTATCTTCATAGAAGAAGGGCAGGTCCACAAAGACTTCATTGACCTGGAAAGCATGTGAAAAAGATCTAGGAAATTCGGCAGACAAGGATCTGGTTTCATCACCACTGGCTGACAGTCTAGATATATATGATACGGTGGGAATGGGGAAATCTGTAGCCCTCCAGATGATGGTGGTCTACAGTGGACTACCATTGACCATGTTGGTCAGGGCTGATGAGAGTTTGAATCCAAGAATCTCTGGAGGGCCTGACATTTCCCATACCTGTTCTATAGGTTGTATATCTTCCCCAGGAGCTGATGTTCCAGTAAAGGTGAGTTCTTGTCCCATGTCATGAGGCAGGAACAAAAAGGGTTTATGACTTTAACAGTGTTATTCAATAAATAATCTACATTCCACTGACTTTCAGATGGATTTGGCTGACTCTTGAAGACTCTCTCTACTGTGCTTTCTCCCATTTTCTCTGGATACTTGGATAAACTCACTTCAGACTAGTTTAGAAGGTCAACTGCAATTGCAAAATACAGTACAGCAGTCTAATTACTGAATCATCCACCAGAGGGCCGCTGTTATCAGTGAAGCCTTAATATTGCATAAGCAATAAATATCATTCAAACAGAAAGTTTGCATATAAGGACTACTTCATATTACAAGCTCCATATAAGTTACTCAAATAAATCAGCAATTTCTGCAAGGGAGGATATAATTCCCAGAGATGCTGGTTTGCACATTTGAGTTGAATTAGGAGTCTCTTACTCATATTCTCCATATACTGTGCAGAGGTTCCTTGCCCTAATCTCACCTTTAAGATTGGCATGCCACAAATTTCCAATAGCAATGGAACCAAATACTGGATTCATTTCCTTTCTGTGCAGTTCCTACCCTTGCAAGAGCACTGCTGGACCAACAGACCTGGCTGCCTTATACTCCCCTTCACACTCACAAGCTTTCTTCTTGGTTTCTAGTTATGACAATTTTATAGCTCTGCTACTCATTATCCACCCTTTTTAACCTGTGTATCCCATTTTCATTGTCTCACACTGCTCTCAGTTGTCCCTAGAATTCTTGCTTTCTTTCTAGAGGTAACAGAAGTCCCTGATCTTAAACTAGGGTGGGCAACTTGTGTCTTGGTATAACTTAGCAGGTTGCAATGAATTACACCAAAATGGAGGTGCTTGCTGTTAAAGGTCCAAATCCTGGATTAGAGGTATGTCAACTAGTTCTAGATGGGATCACACTTCCTCTGAAAGACCATGTTCAGCCTGGGGGTGCTACTTGGCCTAGCCTTTCAGATGTCAGCTCAGACAGAAGCTTCAGTCAAGAGTGTCTGTTATCAACTTTAATTGATTTGCCAACTGTGCCCCTTCCTGGAGAAGAATGGCCTGAGAACAGTAGTGCATGCTTTGGTCACTTCTAGGCATGATTCCTGCAATGTGGTGTGTAAAGGACTACCCTTGTGCCTATGCTGGAAACTGCAACTAGTACAAAAATGGCAGCCAGGTTGGTCTCTGCGACATCATGGAGAAGCCACAAGTCACCTCTTGACACTGGTTGATAACATGTTTCCTGATACAGTGCAAGCCTTTTTCCCTACATGCCCTCCTGCCCCCTAAGATCGGCAGCAGAGGCCCTTCCCCGTGAACTCTCTTTGGAAGAGGTCAGGAGGCAGAGCATTTGGAAGAGGGCCTTCTCTGCGGTGGTGCCCTGACTATGGAATGCGCTCCCTAGAGAGGTCCACCTGGCGCCGTCATTATATGTTTTTTGGTGCCAGGTCAAGACCTTTTTGTTTGGCCAATATTTTAACACATAGTAATTTTAATTGTGAAATTACTTATTTAATTTATTTTAAATGCTGCTCAGTGTGGAATACTTAATTTAACTTATTTTATTGAAGTCTGAAATAATGTTGTAAGCTGTCCAGAGACGACAGCAATGGACGGCCTACAAATTTTTTAAATATAAATAAATAAATAAGTGTTGGTAATTATGGCTTGGGTCCAAAATACCTTCAGGGGTACCTTGGGCCATACATTCCTCCCCTCCAGCTAAGGTCCTCTGGGGATACTTTCCCAAGGCCATCTTCTGTAACATTCATGGCAGCCACCCAGAGGACTTTTTCAGGTCCCTACGCTGTGGAATGCCCTGCCAGAATAGATACATCTGGTTCCCCAAATTCCCACCTTTACGAGAAGGTTAAAAACATATCTCTTTAGAGAGGCCTTCCCAGATTGGTTCTCATGTCAGTTTTGTTTAATATGTTGTCTCAGTCAATATTACTCACTGTTGGTTTTAATTAATTGTAAACCACCCAGAGCTTATGGGAATGGAATGGAATATAAATACTAAGATTATAGACTCTGGTTCCCCACAAGTTGCCCACCCCGGCTCCTTTATCCAAAGGATATAGAAGCATTTCATTTCTGTTCACAACTCCTGTGGGCATGTCCCATTTGCAGTCATGAAGATGTATGTGAGCAGCGAGAAAAGAAATGCTTGAAAATACGTTAGGAATATATGAGTATTGATTTTAAGTGCACTTAGAAATATAGACAATTTAAAGAAATATAGAGATTTTAAAGAATATATGCCATGTATGTTTAATGAAAGGGGAAATCACTCACTTTGAAAAATTATTCACAAAAATGCACACTTTCCTGTTTGAACAAGCAGAAAAAAGGTGATTTTTTGAAAAATAACTTCTAAGGCATGTTCCAAGAATTGGGTGCATTTGAAAACTGCTACTTCTTCCATCCATATTTTGCCTCCTCTTGTTTCCTTCTACCCTTCCTATGATTCTAAGCTTTCCTGTTTAAAAGCCACTGGGAAATCTGTGCCCGTTCCTCATCCATTTTACCTCTCAGCACCACAGCCCTGTAGCTTCTCAAAGTTACTTTATGAAATCTTCCTAGTGCCTAGCACTGCCCCAGACAACCACTTTTGCTCTTAGGAGGTTTACCTAGCTGACCTACAAGCTGGCCCCACATCTGAAACTGTCCCCAGTCTCTCCAAGAAGTACCTTGAACTTCTGTGGATGCTCTTGGCTCAGGCTGAGGGTCATATTGTAGACCTCCAGGGTCACCACCTTGGTGAAGGACACCGCCTTACTGCCTCGGTTGTTGTTCTCCACCGTGACCGAAAAGGGGGTGAGGTTGGGGTCATCAGAGCAGGTGCCTGCCAGCTGGTAAATGCAGGTCCCCATGAAGTCAAACTTCTTTCCATCGAAGGTAGTGTAGTGAGGGTCCCCAGATGCTATGCAGGTGGAATGTCTGGTGGTGTGACAGCCCCATGTGCCCTTGACCATCCTACATTTCTGGTTGGCCTTGCAAGAATCTTTCCTGCACTCCATCTTGGCCAATCTGGGGTTGCACCTGCAGCGAGTTTGACAGCTTTCATCATCCCAGAACTCCTCCCCTGCCTTGTAGGTCTTCCCGTTGTACAAGCAGCCGCAGCTCTCCACCGGGACACACTTCCCATCGCTGAGGACAAAGCCCTTGTCACACTGGCAGACCTCTGCACAGGTGTTATTGCACGCTGAGGGAGCAAATCGGTCAAAGCAGGTGGCTGGGCAGGCATTTCCACAGGCCTCATAGTGGCTGTTCTCAGGACAGGTGATGGAATCTGAAAAGAGCAATGATCAAAACAAATGAGGTTAATTTTCAATTGTGAGGTTAATGCTATCAAAAATACCTTCATTAGTGAGTTAACTCTATGCTGGTATGTTGACTTTCAGTTAATTTCCCCAATACTAGTCTCAGTTCCGGGGTGGGGGAATAACACAGTCAGATTCAGGTCTTCTCTAGATGAGGCTTTGAAACCAACACTTTACCAAGACTTCTGTTTGCTTCACAGGCTGAAGACCAGCCCCTTTGCATGTGCCCCCCCCTCAAACTTTTCAATCCCTACTTTGCCGTATGTCCCACTGCACAACCATATCATGGCGCTGCAGCATAGCAGAACGGCCGGAAATGTGTAGGCTTCTCATTCCGGTTCATCCCACCATTTCCAGTTAATACTGCACATTGCTTGCTCTAAAGCAAAGCTATAGGAATGGTTGCAAGAACAGGGGAGGCTGTTATGGTTGACCTAAGTGGCCCATTCAGCAAGACCATCTTGGGTCCATCTTATGGAGGCCCAAGAGATAAAAAGCTCCCCTCTGCAAGCAGCTGCAGGCCTTTGACAGTAGTTAGATGGGGATGTTTGAAGAGAAAGCGTGGAAAACTCCTAATTTATTCCCCACACCAACATTTCTTAAAATGACTTGTACTCCACACTCAGGGTGGAAGACACCTTCTAGATGAGGCTTATTTTAGCAAATGCACTGCCTCATTCATGGAATGTTAGGAGAAGTCTTCCATTTTAATGCTCCTTTGTTTTCCCATCTTTAATTCCTTGCTTTTGCTTGCCAGCAAAATAAATATAATCCAGAGAAGGTAGGAAAGACAGGTTTACTACATGATGCTTTTGGGCTGCCAGTAATGCACCTTCAGATTCTACAAGTGTGCTTTTGATAACATGTGTCCTAGAACTTAACTACAAATACAGATTTCTGAAAGGGTACATTGTCACCAAAGCACTGAGCATATGTACACCAAGCATATGTGAGACTGAAGATTTGTTTTGCTTTTTGGTACAAAAGAGAAAGTACAAAACTAAGATTCCTTCATGGTGAGATAACACCTTACAGAGTGTCCTAAGGTCCAGATATGGAAGCTTGGAGATGAGCCTTGTCTTTTATTTCACTCTAGCCTTTGGAAGTTGGGTTCCCTCCTTCCATTCAATCAACAGATAATTCATTGGCAAAAGGCACTTTATTTCCAGTGTACAGCCAGCAAACTAACAGCTGGCTAAGTAAGAGCCTGTGAGCATGCACAGAGAGGTTCACTGAACCCAATCCAGAAATTATTTCCAAGAATCTTCCTTTTTAGTAACTCTGGGCTCCACTCCCCTAAGTGTGCTTCACTTGAGAAAGGTTAGCTTCCTATATCTATGCAGACCCTCTAAGTTGGCTAGCCCTGATGCCACATCATGGGGACAGAAACAGGTCCAGACTCCTCTATGTCCTCTCCCAAGTCCCCTTCTGGCACTTCCACACCCTGTTGGGTCCCAGGGTCTACTTGAAGAAGGTGGCCTTGAGATAAGCTCTCCCTTCTCCACCATCTCTATGTCCACACACCTCATTTCCCAGGCCTCACAGTCCTCATCCAAAGAGTTGGTGCCACCCTGGCCCTGAGAAATGTGCCAGGAATAACTGCCTCTTTCATTGCCAACTCTAGTGCAAGTAAGTGCAGCTTTGAGTCAGTCAAAACTACCACACTCCTGGATTGGAAGATTAAATCTCCCCCTTCCACAATACACACAGTTTGCTCCCCAAAGTCTCTGCTGATGCCACCTCCAAAGGTGTCCAGGAGCAGCAGCTGCACTGAAAAAAGTGAGCTGGGATGGCAGTATTTTTGAAACTGAGGCTGGACCTGTAAACATTCATCTGAAAACTTTTTTCAGCTTTAGGACTTACATGGGTAGCTTTATCATGTCCTTTAACACGTGCATTGATGCTTTAACTTGGAGGCCTGCACGAGCAAGGGGTTGGACTAAATGGCCTTATAGGCCACTTGCAATTCTACTGTTTTATGATTCCATGTCATGCCTTTCGAAGCCTCCAGTAGTCTGCATGGGGTAAAACGATGATGTTATCAGGCTTTGCTCAGCCGTGTGTTCAGACGAAGCCTACTTTGCATGAGAAGTGGGCAATGGCAGGCCTACCTAAAGGTGGGAGGGTGAAGAGGCCATGATGCATCCCTCAGTGTTAGAGCACCTCTTGTGCATGCAGAAGGTCTCACTTTCACTGCTTGGTACCTCTCAATAGTCCTGCCCAATGTATCTGGCCAAGAGGATTCTTGGCAATTACACACGGCTTAAATCAATGCCAGGAGTTACCTTCCTTATAACAACGCATGACTCCATCTTGGACTGTGCAGGTCTCATCAGTGGCACAGCTGTGGGCTTCGCAGAGTACCCCTTTGCCTGGGATGCAGTGGCAGCTATCCTGACACTCATGCATCAGCTTCACTTCGTCAGGCTGGGGTAAGATGTTGAGAACAATAATAGAAAGCAATATATTCAAGGCAGGTATCAGTTCAATAACACCAACAGTACATGAGAGATCCAGGCTTGGGATACAAATAACAGAGACTCAAGTGTTCTGAATGTCCCGATCACTTACAATCACCTATAAAACTAGGCATATATCTGCGAGGCGAGGCGTAATGGGCATAGCCACAAGTCTAATATTTCAGGGGCAATCTCACCAACTCAAACATTGTGAGTTGCATACAATCACTAGGCAAGCTAGAGCCAGTTCATGCAAGGTTTTGCTGGAATTTCTTTATCCATTTTGAGTTTTTTTCTTTGCAGGAAACCCAAAGCAGATCTTATAATCTTCTTCTTCCTCCCCATTTTATTCCCACAAAAACAACTCTGTGAGGTAGTTTAGGCTAAAAAGTCAGTGACCATCTCAAAGCTGCCCACTGAACTTCATGCATCAGGTTGTGAACTCCCCCAGAGAGCTTTAGTTGTTGGGCACTATAAAAATTAAATAACTTAAATATAAATGCCCGAGTGGAGACAGAACTATGGCATCCTAGTTTAACACTAACCATGACACTAGATAGCTGAACTTCTCATAGTGGAAAAGTCCAGGACTGAGAAATGTTGTCTTTGAAATCAAAACATTGAGAACATCTCTCCTGCTTAATGGATATTGAGATATTTGGGAGCTGACCTCAAGTGCATGTGATGTCTAGTTGGAAAGTATGGAAGTAAGTATGGAACTAAGCCATAAGTATGGAACTAAGACAAGCACAAAGACTTAGAAAATCAGATCAGGTTCTAATCCAGAAGAACCAGTTACAGAACCACCATGAAGGAAGGGTGAGTGAATACCAGTAAGAAGACCAGCCTACCCTGAAGTAGATTCCCTCTCTGTGGCATCCACACTTTTCTTCTGAAACGCAGCCATTGTGATCATCATAGAAGAAGCCATCATTGCACTGGCAGCCCGCAGTGCAAGTCTGTGAACATGGTGGACGATCAGACGTGATGATGGCACAGCTGGTGGAGCAGAGGTCAACACAGTCCCTGTAGTGGCTATTGACTGGGCACACTGGAGAGAAAATGGTGTAAGAACGTAATCTGTGATTCCAAGAAAATGACCTAAGTGTGACCCATGACGGGAGGAAAGAAGGGTGAGATGGAATTGGCTACGTGCTGGCAAATAAAGAGAGAGGTAGGATGCAGCCAAGAATAAATCAATCATGACTGTTCCTTTATAAAGCTCTTGGGGTATGAGCCTGTCACCCTTATGGCAAATGTAGGTAAGCCTCAGAACTTGGCAGCTTACAGGCATCCCACTGCAGGAACAAGACCTGGTAGATCCATCTCCATCACACCCACACTTCACATTTTATCTAGAAGGCCATTTTCCCCCTCTAGGGCACAGTTGTGACTGTGGGGAGAAGGGCAACTGGAGCAGGTCTTCCTCCGTGATGTGAGGAGAGTGCAGTGGGACTTGGCATTCTGAGTGCCAGCTGCAAGGTCACAGGCAGAAGGTTACAAGGCACTGAAGAATCATACAACCTCCCAGAGAAGGACATGGTGCAGGTGGAGAGACCCAACCAGTGTGGTGGCTGGAACCTCATCCAGCCACTGCCTGGGACCAGTTTGCTGCACCGTGTATGAGCTTTCCAGGGACATTTCCAGTCACATTTGAAGGAAGCATTACATCACATCAGGGCATGGCATCACCCAGCAGCCCATGATGGACCAAGCGTGCATGCAAGTGCACATGCACATGTGGTGTGTGTTAATTTGCATCCCCACCTCAACATTGTTTTCCACCTTTGTTCCAGGCTACTGTCAAGCTATTAATTCACTCCTCCAATGCTTGGATTTTGAAATACACTGTAATGGTACTTACTGGGAGAGCAAAGGCCCACTGAGCCATAGCCATCACCATTTGATGCTCCAAGGATGAAGGCTCCAAAAGGTGCACTGGGATGCTTTAAGGACAAGGCACTCATTCTACTGCTCAGCCTGTGTTCAGCCCAAGAATACTCAGTGCCAGGGATAGGCATCCAGCGAATGTTTTGAACAGTTCTCTTATCAAATGCGATCCCTGTAGATTCTGAGGTTTTGGCTATGAGGACCACATAATTATCATATTGCTGCATTGCATCCATGTGGTATGATGTGCAGTAGCTTGTTAGGGGTGGAATGTTGATGAGGAACGGGTCATAGATTTTCCTTCCTCTTGTGGCACCAGTGAAGAAGAACAGCACCTGGATTCCCACGTCAGCAGAAATGTAAACTGGGTGAGAGTTCCGGATGTTAAAGTAGAAAACTTCCCCAGGGTCCAGAGAAATGGAGTGTGTTTTGAACCCAGTTTGCAACAAGATGGCAGCACGTTGGGATGCAAGTATATATGCCTGGTCAACGCTGGTCTGGAAGCTAAGTGAGGGGACAATGAAGGTGGTGCCCCAGCTGTGAACAGGCAAGAGCTGTTCGATCACATGGTCACAATGTGTATTTTTCTTAGCACAACTGTGCCCACTCAGGACAGCCACAGGTTCCACAGATTCCACCCTGGTGCCAGTTAGATCATCTGAACTTTGCAGCTGGATTGCCTGGAAGGCCTTAAGGTCAACAACCAGCCGGCTTCCTGCAGAATAAGACTGGCCTCCGAACGACACAGATCCAGTCAGGAGAATGTCTACTTGAGTGGGAGACTTGTAGGCTACAACTGCAAATTCTTTGAAAGTGCCTGCCATGTTTCCCTCGGGGGTCACCACATAATACAGTGTGCCCAACTGCTGGACCGGGTACACAGCCGTGGCACCAGTTGTGTAGTCCTTGTGGTTGCGGAAGAAGACAGAGATGTCTTTGTCTGCTTTGATCTGCACTGTGTCATCAAATAAATTACTCCCCACCATCTCAATGGAGGCTGGAAGCCTAAATGAAACAGTTTCCACTTGTTGGGTAGTAATGATGTGCTGGTGCTCATCCTTGTGAGTTGTCACTGTGATGTTGGTTCCAGGGTGATAGGTAGTGAAGACCAGCTCGAAGATAGAATTCCGGTCAGGTTGCTTGAGGTTGGTAGGGAAGACTGTGATAAAGTCTTTCCCAAATGAGTTTGCAAAACATGGTCCTGAAAGAACGATAGCTATTAGGAAAGGGATTGAACCAAAACCACAAGTATCTAATGTTCTGTCGTCTCTGGGGTAGTTTTTTGGTTCAAGATGCATCTTGCTTGCTTGTGGAGGCTTCCCAGGACAGGGTTGTGAAAAACTTGACTGTCCTGGTTGAATTAGGATGGTCAGGGGTGTATAAGAGAGCAATGGGGAACAGCTGACCTTCCAACTGTTGTTGGACTTCAACTTCCTTCAGTCCTCACCATAGACTATACTGGCCAGAGCTGATGGCAGTTGCAGTCCAATGACAACTAGAAAGCATATGCTCCATGCCTCTGACTTAGAGAAGGCACCGTGAGGTTCATGCACTGTGATGAAGAGTGCAAAAAACTTCCTCAAGCTGGTGCTTTCGAGATGCTTTGGCCTTTGATGTACTCTAAAGCATCTAGAGGACACCAGGTTAGGCAAGGCAGGAGTGATAGTAATGTTCTACCTGTTGGTACTCAGAATTCTCTCCCTTCCAGTTGGCTCAAATGGGTTGTGAAATTCAACCCCTATCCCCATTTTCTGGACTATCTGACCTTTGGGAGCTTTCTGTCCAGAATAGGGGTGGATGGGTGGGTGGGATTTTTGTATCTGATTTACATTATTCAACTTTCAGAGAATGGAGAATGTTATCAGTGGTTGGTCTTCCCGTCACAGTGCATTAAATAACCAAAGTTGTTTCCTAGTTAACATCTTTCTAAGACAATTGCACAATAGATAGGAATATAGTTATAAAAGTGTGCAATCCTAGGGCAGAAACAGAGGGTGTTGCAATTTCCGGGATGGTCTAACCATGCAAAAGATTGTGGGGAAATATCTCAACTATAGCATCACAAACTTTTTCACATCCTCTCATGCACTGAGACATGCTGTCGCCACAGGACAATGAGGAGTCACATGCCTTGGGATAGCCATTGCAAAACAAATGGGCTGCTCTCTACCTCAGCTTACTCACCAGCCAGGACCACCAACCCAGTCAAGAGGAAGAAGATCCTCCTTGTTGCCATGGCTGCAAAAGAAGAAGGAAAATAAAAGTCCTGTGCAATAAGTCCTGGCATCCTCGAGGGGAAAGGCATGAGCAAGCAAGCAAGCAAGCAAATGTGTTTGTAATGCATTTAAAAATATGCACGCCCAGAACATTCGCTGTTCTGCTGGTGACAAATTTTCAGAGACATGGTGCAAACCTATGAACTGTCTTCTAGCTGTTCTTTTAAGAAAAGCTTGCTCTGAAGCAATGAGTGGGTGGTCAAGAAAAACTTTGGTAGCTGATTTCTGAATATCAGGAGAGGCAAGAGCAGGCCAGGCTGCTTCTTCTTTGGCCAGTTGACAAGGGAAAGCCACCCTCAAAGATTGTTCAGAAAGAGCGATTAGTTCAAAAGAAAGCTTCTCTTGTTGGCTGCTAGTTGGAACAGTGGGCTGGGCTGGCACTTAAACTCTTGTATTGAGTCCCAGGCTGTTTCTGAGCACTGTTAAAAGTGCTTGCTTGCTTGCTTGCAGTTTGCAGAAACTTGCATCACCTGTCATTTTGCAGTGGGTGGAAGGGAAAAAAAAATCATACTTGAAGTTTAGTATGCATAAGTATGTGCAGAAGGTGGCCTTTTGGGACAAGCTTCTCCTGCTCCATAAGAACGCAAGACAACTGTCTCTCTTGACATGATATTTCCTACCTGACACATTATCTATCACCACCACCATTATTCATATATGCCAGCCTTCCCCTGCTGCTGCCGTTTAGATGTCTTGGGCAACAATTCCCATGTGGAGAGCATCAGTTTGGAGAGGGCTGTCATCAATTCTGTTATTGAGAAACTATGCTGCCAACATGGAGCTGCTGAAAATAAAAGAAGGAGCCACCAGCATGTTCACATTTATGGAAGAAAAGTACAAGGAGGATAAGCTCTCAAGAAACTAGGAGATCCCAGACCATGACTTTAGGTCACATGTTTTCAATACACTTTCAATGGCACTTGCACAAGGATCCCTAACATGGAGCCCACAGGTACCTGGTGTTCTGTCCCTTACCCCAGCATTTTACTGTATACAGTCATCGTTTTGTATGAAATGCATACCACATCCTAGCAGGTCTGCATAGGCTTCAACAAAAGAGAGCCAAATATCCTCATTAAGTATCCATGTTGCCCTACTGAAAGTACTGTAAGGTGCTCAACTGAACACATTACAGGGGAAAGCATTTATCCTTCCCATGTGTAATATCTTTTAAAAAGCTGCGGAGAAGTCATTTCTTCTTCCATTAAATTCTGTGAAGCAGGTAAATAGCTTCAAAGTGCGCGTATGCTAGTGCATATTAAAAACAGCTGCTGTGCAGAATGTATCTATGTAGTAATCTCTTCCCAAAAAGAAGCAGCCACTGAACATTACTAAAAGAAGAAGCATTAGTTGCATTGCAGTGGCAGCACTTGGCCAAATCCTTAGGTGTTGCAGTATGCAGGAGCCACAAAGCAAAACATTTTGCTGAGTAAGATGCAGTTCAAGATCCAGCGGCATGACAGGTAGACACTGAAGTGGTGATCCACTGATTATGCATTTTGTGGTGGTACCCACAGTGGTTTCTTAAGTTCTCAAATGTGCCCATGGGTCCAAAATTATAAGGAGAGCTGCTTCAGATGTATATGAGTTCCATGGTACTTAATCCTCAACCACCATTCCATTTTTATAACTGGCTCTACCTTCCTTATGGACTCTGATCATGGGCAGTTTTGCATTTTAAGCTCACTTAAATCATAGCACTCTAATGACTACAGGAAAAAAAATGGAGTTTGCTACTGCTCTCCCTACTTCCTCGCTACCTGCTACTCCATTGCACATGGGATGGGTTAAGCTGAAATGGCTAACTGGGAGTTAGAAAAGCAGGGGTAAGAATGCACAGGGGCATTAGTCGATCTTTACCTGATGTGCAGAGGCAGAAAGCAGAGGTAAGGAGAAGAGCAGAAGTGGTTTTCCAATCGTGTTGCCCGGAAAATCCAGGGGTGCACCAGAAGCTCATTCTGGGGTTCTCAATGAGAAGAATAATGTGACTTAAGTGGCAAAGCAGATGTAAATTACTTGCCTTAGACCTGTGACTTCTAAATAGCTGCAGGCACAATCCTATGCATGTTTAGATAATTAAAAGCTGTACAGGTCCCAGAATGCCCAGCCAGCTATAGTGAAAGCTGTAGGACTTTCTTCTGTCTGTATATGCACAGAATTGCACCCTTGGTCTGCAATCCTAGAATTCACTTCACTGTGTAGACAAGTACAGGGTTGTGCCAGCAACATTATTTGGAAAGTCTGGGTTAAAGAAACAAAGAGAGCAGGAGAAGGAGAGAAACTGATTAGGAAACAGGCAAAGGAGGGGAAAGGGGGGATCTCACCCATTGTAAAGCAGCAGAAGACAGAGTTGGAAACAAGAGAAGGGGAGCTGAGCTGCTGGTTCTCCACGCCACTACCAATTTCCCGCTCCTGCTGTCTGCAGCTCCTCTTAAATGAATGTCTTCTGGATGGACTATCACCAGTGGCAGTGAAACAGATTGGAGTTTAGAGCTACCTTCCTCCAGCTAGTACCCCCCAGGTGCATTCACCATGCTGTGTATGGATGATGGGAGATTCAATTCAACACATCTAAAAGGCATCCAGTTAGGTAAGGTTGAAGTGGATCCTTGCTTGGCTCAGGAATGACTTGCCCTTAGCGAGCTGGGTTCACCAGCAGGAGCTGCTCAGGGTCACCTGGTTCCATCTAAAGCAGACTCTTACCTTCCATAATCCTGCCTTGGCTTGATGATGAAGAAAGAGGAACCCAGTCTCTCTGCAAGTGCTTCTCCTTTTATAGGGGAAAGGAGGCAAAGCTCAAGCTCCAATTAACTGCTACGAAAGCTCCAGCAATCCAAATAAGCTGCATTTATTGGCAGAATAACTGTAAGAGCCAAGCAGTTTCAAATATGAAGGCAGATGATGAACAGCCTGGGCGTGGGCTCTCCACCAGCCCAAGGAAATCCAAGTGGTTTTGCTGTGTACCCACAAAACCATCTTGAGAGTACTTTTAAAAAAAAATAATCATAGTAGCTCTGAAAACATATTTCAACATTGAGATGGGTGTAGCTAAACATGATACTTGAGAATTAAGAGTAACAAACAGATCCTTATCGCAGCATGGATAGATTCCATCTAGCTTTGCTAAAACCTCTGGCCATGCTGAGGTCATTTATGACCTGCAGTTTCCCTATGTCCCCTTAAGGATGCTGTCTGACAAGTGTTGAAAAGGAGCCCTTTTACCCACGTGCTCGAGTTCCCGTCTGTTTTAGAGGGCAAGACTGCTCTTCAACTATCTGGGCATGATAGTGCCGGGAAGGGGAGGAGCTCAGGAAGGGCCCTGCAGCCCATAAAGCGCCGGCGGTGACTAGGCTGGCCGGCCTGCCCGGGAGAACCAGCACGCCGGACGGGCCCACCTCCTTCCGCACCGCCTGGACCATCACGTCGCCGCTCTGCTGCAATGCCACCTGCAGCCGCCGGCTACCACACCACCCTGCCAGAGGCCAGGACCACTGGCCCAGGACCAGGACCCGGCTCCGGCCTGCCTCCCCCGCATGGGTGAGAGACACACCGGGAAGGGGTGGAGCTCGAGGAGGGCCCTGCAGCCCATAAAGCACCGGCGGCGACCGGGACCGGCAGCCGAAGGGTGATGGCCAAAGGGCGGTCACCACCGTTTGGGAGCCGTTCAGGGGCCAAGCGGGGGGCTGGGCTGGCCAGGGGCCATGTTTTAATTGGTTTTAATTGCTGGTTTTAGATTGTTTTAATTGGGTTTTAATTGGTGCATCCTCGTGCTTATTAGGATGTTGCCTGGGGAGCGTGGGGCCGCCGCCATTGGGGTGGTGATGGGCAATGGGCGTTATGGCGTTGGGGGTCTAACAGGTCTGCATAACCATCTGTCCCTCTTTCTGGTTATTCCCCCAGCCAGCGGGTTCCAGGTAGACTTGTCAACTGCCCCCTGGGCCTGTCGGTGCTGCTGCTTAATGCCAGGTCGGTCCAAAATAAGGTAACACTCATTCATGACTTGATCATGGATGAGAGGGCCAACCTGGCTTGCATAACAGAGACCTGGGCAGGTGAGGTGGGGGAAAGTTTCCCTCCCACAACTGTGCCCGCCTGGGTACCTGGTCCAGCACCAACCATGCCTGGAGGGGAGGGGAGGGGGGGTTGCTCTGGTTTATCGAGCTTCTATTTCCCTTGTGGGGCTTCCTGTCCTCTCGAGACCGGGGCTGGATTGCCTCCACTTGGTGTTGAGCGACCGAGACAGACTGGGGATTCTGTTGGTGTACTGTGCACACTTCTGCCCAACAGACTCCCTGCCTGAGCTGACGGAGATTGCCTCGGACCTGGTGCTGAAGACTCCCAGGAGGTTGGTCCTGGGGGACTTCAATCTCCATGCCGAGACAGTTCTAACCAGGGCGGCTCAGGACTTCATGGCCTCCATGGCAGCCATGGGACTGTCTCAACACGTCATAGGCCCGACCCATGAACGCGGACGCACTCTGGACCTGGTTTTCTCGACTGGGCAGGAAGAGGGTGATCTTAGGGTGAGGAATTTAAGTTTGATGCCCTTGTCATGGTCAGATCACTTCCTCATAAGGTTTGAGCTTGAGAGCGGCCTTTCCCTCTGCAAGGGTGAGGACCCGATTGTATTGGTCCGCCCCTGGAGCCGGATGGATCCTGATGGATTCCTGGAAGCTCTGGGGGATTTTCCGGTTGACAAGGCTGGTGCTCCTGTCGATGCCCTGGTTGAACTGTGGAATGAGATGACCAGGGCTATTGACACGATCGCTCCCAAGCGTCCTCTCCCGCCTGGCAGAGCCCATTCATCTCTGTGGTATACGCCTGAATTACGGGTGATGAAGCAGGTTGGGAGATGTCTAGAGCGTAGGTGGAGGAGATCACGGGGTGATTCAGATCGAACACACTTGAGAGCCCATTATCGGGCCTATGCTGTGGCGGTGAGGATGGCGAAGAAGAAATTCTTCTCCGTTTCCATTGCCTCCTCACAATGCCGTCCGGCAGAGCTCTTTCGGGTGGTGCAGGGGCTGTTACATCTGGGCCCGAAGAGAGATCTGGTGCCACCCTCGAAGGCCCACTGTGATGATTTTGCCAAGCATTTTAGGGAGAAAATCACTCGGATTCTCCACGAGCTTGACTCTGCTATTGAATCAGATTTCACTGGGGAGCTGCCATAGACGCCGTCGAGTCCACAATTAATGGATGAGTTTCAGTTGTTGCGGCTGGATAATGTGGACAAGGTGCTTGGACAAGTATGTCCTACCACTTGCTTACTAGACCCATGCCCATCTTGGCTACTTAAGAAAGCCAAGGACAGGATTGTGACCTAGATCCTGGAGGTGGTCAACGCCTCTTTAAGAGACAGCTGAGTACCTGCCCCTTTAAAGGAGGTGGTAGTCTGGCCAGTCCTAAAGAAGGCATCCCTGGATCCAGAGGTGGCCGCCAATTATAGGCCGGTGGCCAACCTCCCATTCCTGGGCAAGGTGCTAGAGTGGGTGGTGGCGGGACAACTCCAAGCACTCTTGGATGAAACTGATTATCTGGTCCCATTTCAGTCCAGCTTCAGACCCGGGTATGGCACTGAATCTGCCTTGGTTGCCCTGTATGATGACCTGTTCAGGGAGAGAGACAGGGGGAGTGTGTCCCTGTTAGTTCTCCTGGACCTCTCAGCAGCTTTCGATACCATCGACCATGGTATCCTTCTGAATAGGCTGGTGGGATTGGGAGTTGGAGGCATCGCTTGGCGGTGGTTCCGCTCCTATCTCAATAGCCGATTTTAGAAGGTGGTGCTGGGGGACTATGGCTCTGTGCCATGGCAGTTATGCCATGGAGTTCTGCAGGGGTCCGTTTTGTTCCCTTTGCTTTTTAACATCTACATGAAACCGCTGGGTCAGGAGGTGTGGGCTGCAGAATCATCAGTACGCTGATGATACCCAGCTCTACCTCTCGTTTTCCACCAACCCAGGTGAGGCAGTGGCTGTGCTGAACCAGTGCCTGGCCGAGGTAATGGGCTGGATGAGGGCCAATAAACTGAAGCTCAATCCAGACAAGACGGAGGTCCTGTTGGTGGGCAGATCAGACCTCGGGATGGGGGACTTGGGCCTTGTCCTAAATGGGGTTGCACTCCCTCTGAGGGACAAGGTTCGCAGCTTAGGAGTGCTTCTCGACGCTGAGCTGTCTTTGGAAGCTCAGGTGATGGTGGTGGTGAGGAGCACCTTCCTTCAGCTTCAGCTGATACATCAGCTGCATCCCTTCCTAGAGCATGACTGCCTGGTGACAGTGACACACACGCTGGTAACTTCCTGATTAGATTTCTGTAAAGCGCTCTACGTGGGGCTACCCTTGAAGACGGTCCGGATACTTCAATTGGTGCAGAATAGAGCTGCCAGGTTGCTGACGGGAACTGGGCGTTGTTCTCATATAACCCCAATTCTCTGTCAGCTCCACTGGCTCCCGATTGAAGTCAGGGCCCAATTCAAGGTGTTGGTTATGACCTATAAAGCCCTAAACGGCTTGGGATCTGGTTATCTAAAGGAACGCTTGCACCCATATATGCCCTCCCGCCCCTTTAGGTCAGCAGCAGATGCCCTTCTCTGGGAACCCTCTGTGAATGAGATTAGGAGGGTGAGCACCCAGAGGAGGGCTTTCTCTGCAGTGGTGCCCCATCTATGGAATGCGCTCCCCAGAGAGGTCTGCCTGACACTGACATTATTTGTTTTTCAGCACCAGGCTAAGACCTTTTTATTTAAAACTTATTTTAACAGTTAATTATTTATTAACTAGGGATTTTTTTTAATTATCCAAGAATGCACTGGGGGTGTTATTTATTGTATAATTTAGTATTTATTTATTTTATTACTTCTGTATTTATTTATGTGTTGTGAGCCGCCCCGAGGCTTTGTTGCGATGGGGGGGGCATAGAAATGTTTTAAATAAATAAATAAATAAATAAATAAATAGTGAACTGTGGTGGAATGCATCCAAGCGGCAGCCTGGGAAAGAGAGGCTGAGACCCAGGCAGACCCACTTCCTTAGACAGAGCCTTCTTGCCAGCAGCCGGTGTAAAGCAGAACTCACCTGAGCACATGGGGAGTGCGTTTGCTCATCACACTATTGCCTTCACCTTGCACTCGCTCTAGATTTTGGGAGGCCTCTGGACAAGACACCCTCAGTGGGCTGCCCTTCCGCAGTGAGTCTTCTACCTAACCAGCACTGTTACTGTTATTTCCAATCAGTTACTTCTGGCTGTTACCATCAAAGAGAAGGTAAGCAGTGGCATCTTCCTCACCTGAAGGAAGCAACTCAAGGAGGCATTTGTCAGTGGAACCCTCTTGGCATGTAGTCCTTTGGCAGATGCCTGGCCACACCCTTGCTGAGAGCTGCGTCTTATCCAGCCTTCCATGTTATCAGAGTCAAAGGAAATGAGCACAGGGAAAATGGGCACTATGGTTATGCTAAGTGCCCTTTAACTCATGGTTTTGGTTTGTCAACAGGAGAGCTGGTGTGGCACAATGGTTGGAGCACTGGACCGGCTCCTGGGAAGTCTGGGCTGTCATATGCACCCAGCCATGAAGCTCATGGGCTGCCTTTGGGCCAGACACTAAGTTTTAGGTTCTCCCACTTCACAGGGTTTGTGTGAAGATAAAATGGAAAGGAGGAAGAGAATTGTTTAAGGCACCATGAGTTTCATGCAGTAAAAAAGCTGGGATATAATTGTAATGAATAAATAAGCCCCATATGCATCAAAAGTCCCTTTGTTTTACAGACACATCAAGCTGGCGCCATCAGACTGAAGAACTTGGCAAGCTCTTCTCCGCCAGTATACTTAGTTACAGAGAAAAGGGTAGAAGCTGAAACATTCTTGGCTTTGCTAGTTGTTTAGATGAAAACGGGATAAGTTGTGGAATCCATTGACAGGCAAATTTATCTTCAAGTCCCTAACAAGAATTTGACCTTTGGGTTTTTCTTTCTTCCTTCTTCTTTTCTAACTGAAAACAGAAAGTGAAACTGACCTTGAATCACTCTTGTCACTCTTCATGCTCCAGAAAGCTATTCTAGCTGCCCCAGAAGGATCTACTAGGGTGGTCAGATAGTGGTCCTCTAGGTTAGAGGGCTGGCAGGGACAGTCCTCTCTTTGAAGGCATCCTTTGCTTAATGGGCAGTTGAGCCCAAGTCTAGTTTAAAGTCATACAGAGCTATAAGGAGAGAAAGCAGTCAGAAGGGGCTGGGTACTTGCCCACCCACAGTGTGCCCCTGAACTGATGGAGCATGCTGGTCACCCTTCTGCACCATGGAGTGGAATCTTGCATTTCTGTTCATATTGTATTTTTATGCTTACATTTTGCTGGAGGAGAGCTTTGCAAGGTCTATGGACTGACAGAACGATGAACAAGTGGGTCCGAGATCAAATCAAGCCAAAGCTCTCCCTGGAAGCAAAAATCCCATAAAGGAAACAAACCACAGCCTTTCATTTACAAAAGCTGAGCGGGACTGTCACGGGCAGAACATTTTGGAAGGCCTTCATTCATAGGGCTGCCATAGATCAGAGATGACTCGGCAGCATGTAACAACAATATGTTTACAGAAGCAGCTATAAATATAAAGTTACATATATTCATCTTGTGCAAATCAGAGTCTTCTTTGGTCCTTTCCAAGGGTTCCTTCTGTTTTGGCGAAGCACAAGCAACCCTCAGAGTGTCTTCCTTCAGAGAGGACAGGCTTCTACTTAAAACCATCCTCTGAAGATCTGTCCAGCCCACATCTCGTTTAAAGATAAAGCAGGACAAGAAGTGAGCGAGGTGGCCATGAGCTTGCCCATTCACATTCAGCACCCAAGTGACAAATTGAGCAGACACACTGGTCATTAAATAAACACAACAGTTGTGCTTACAGTGCTTTTTGTCCATCACCAGAGTACTGGGAAGTTGCTGCAGGGTCCTGTTGAAAGTATCAGGAAATTAGCAGCCCTGGGGAATGAACTCTTGCATCCGTAAAGAGACGTTGTTGCCTCGAACCTCAGCAGCTTTATTGGTGAGAACAACCCAGGAAAACCCCTTTGCAGAGACAAACCTACAATAGAGTTGTCAGGTAGAGGTATGGCCACCAACCCAGCACAGGCAGAGTTTTTTATAAGTTGTAGGTCATGTACACAGTTTCAAGGCAGTGATGAGATTCTGAATGGGTGAGAAGGCAAGGACAATGGGGAATAATACAGAAACATTGAGGAATGATTATAGGCATCAGGGAAAAAACATAATGACCCACTGAAGGCTTGGTTAATAGATAACAAATAAAACAGTTAGGAGTTACACAAATCTAGCAGGTTTAAAATGGTGTGGTTTTTATAGGGTTCCCAGGGCTGCCTGCTTTTCCCAGGTGTGTGGAACTGGATAAAGTTCTAGTCCCTTTGAGTGGAGTGGAGCAAGGGCAGATTTCGTGTTACAGGGCACGCAAAAACATATCTTTTTATTTGAGGATTTATTTGGACTTTCCCAACCAAGGCAAGAACTGTCGGAGCACCAATGTGTGTCTCATGAGCAATCTATGGGGAAAGTGGTGCGTGGGTTGATGCCCAACCAAAGCTGTTGGTGGGGACAACCCACTGCGCAAATGCATCCCTGCCTGATTCTCCAGATCCAAATGATCTCCTCTAGAGGGCCAACTATGTGGCTCCCCGTCCCCGCAGGTAAAAGCAGCTGGCAGGATGTGCAAATCAGAGCAGAGGCACTGTGGTGGGAAATGGTTCGCGCTTCCTTCCCATGTTATATTTCTGGTTTGAATGGCACAGGCGATTGCTTCAAGCAAACCGACACAACTGTTGGATTGTGTTCACCCTGAGTGAGGCGATGCTTGCTGGGCATGGCCCCTTTCCTGATGCAATCCCTATAGCCTGACCACACTGTTCCCCCAATGGGGGCCTTGCCAGGGCACCGAGACTGGTTTGAATGTCTGTCCCATAGCCTGTGCTTCCTCCCTGGCTCCATACTGCATGGGCTACAAAGCCAGGTGCTGATTAGGGAAGACTGGTAGTAGCTGAAGATGTTACCACAGACTTCAGTTACATTTCAATTAATGCAAATGGATGAATGTGTGGTTTTTTTTAAAAAATACCCTGATATGCCAGCCTCCTGGCTCCCATGGTATGCCTGCCATGTTTCAGGTTACAAAGTTTCAGGGTCTTGGCAATATGGCACTGGCAGGTGGACAGGTGGACAGACAGACATCCTCTCCTATTATTGATAGTCAAAGACAGATGTACGCAGATCATCAATGAGCAAACTGGACAAGGATATCAAGTGCATCAATCAAAACTCAGGACTGACAGCTAGCTTTAATTTTATTACTTCCATTGCTTGACAGGGACATTAGCAGTAGTGAGTCATTTTTGCTGAAAATGAAGCGCAGCAAGTGAAATTCCTGGGGACTTCTGGATGGCATGGCACATGGATAGGCCTCTGTGCAGTTAGCAGATGGCTTCAGGCTCTCTGACTTCTTTTTCTTGGCTGTGACATTCATCCTTCAATCTGCATGTTCAGAAAGATGCTACTGGGCGTGATATCACCTAAATGTTCCAAAACGATGCAGGCTTGGGACAAAGCATCAGTTCAACTTGGCAGCTCTTTGGTAAGCAATTGGAGAATTTTGAATTATAAAATCACAGAACATTGGAATGGAAGGGGCCAGAAGGCCACCAGCTCTAACCCCCTGCTCCTTGCAGGACACCAAGTTAAACCATCCCTCTCAGATGTCTGTCCAGTTGCATCGTGAATGCCTCTGGTGTGGGAGAGCCAGCAGCTTCCCTAGGTCATTGTTGTACTACTCTAAAAGGCGGGAGATTTTCCCTGAAATCTAGTCAGAATCTGATTTCCTGTGGCTTAAGCCCATTATTCCATGCTCTGCACTCTGGGATGATCAAGAACAGATCCTGCACTTCCTTTGTGTGAAGTACTTGCAAGGTGCTATCACATCTCCCCTTAGCCTCTATTCTTGTAGATAAGCATGCCCAGTTCTTTCTCTCTCTCATCACAAGGCCCTATTTCCAGTCCCTGGATCATCCTTGTTGCCCTCTGAACCTTTTTCAGCTTGTCTGCATTTTTCTTAAACTGTGGTGCCCAGAACTGGATGCAGTACTCCAGATGAGGCCTAACCAGTGCTGAATAAAGGGGAACTAGGATTTCACAGGATTTGGAAGAGATGGTTCTATTAGTGTGGTCTAAAATAGCATTTGCCCTTTTTGCAGCCACATCACATTGTTGAATCATGTTCAGCTTGTGACCTACAACAATTCCAAGATCCTTCTCACTTGCAGAACAAAGCAAAGGTCCTGGAATCTGCTTCTGTACAATCCTTTGTGATTGGGGATAGAAGGTAGATGCCTTGCCTGGGGAGGACAGTGGGCAGCGAAGGGTTTGCAGCTGCTGTGGTTTTAGAGGTCACTAGGAAAGGAAGATAAAAAAAGACTTACAGCCTGATCCCGCAAACCTCCTGATGCTGCTGGTAGAACCATGGAGGCAACCTAAGCATGCATACTTGGAAGCAAGTCTGAATAACTGTGAATCATGACTGAATAAACATGACTAGGACCAGGATATAGAGCAGCTTCCTCCTATACTAATTGTATAACTATATATCTTCAATTAAACTAAAGCAACATCCAAACCAGAGGTTCAGAACCTCAGGCCTGAGGTCCTGATCTGCCCCTCCTGGGGTCCAATCTTCTCTCTGAGAAGGATCCAACCCACCCTTCTCTCCCTGACCCTTTCTCACAATCCCTTAGTGGCTTCCTGGCTTTGTGCAGTGTTTTCCCAATGCCAAAAGGTTAAAATGTCTGTCCTAAGACTTTGTTACAGGCAGGAAGAGCTAAAAACATTTTACGCTAAAATACACTGGCATTGTGTCATGCCCTGATCCCTTTACTCTCTCCTCCTTTGGCCTTTGATGCAGCGCAGCATGGAAGCTTCTTCAAAAAGGATTTTGGCCATTCAGTTGAAAGAGGTTGAAGACAACTTGATCCAACTCATAAGAGGAGGGTAAACATGGGAAACATTCCTATAGATTAAGGAAGGAAAGGCCATGCTCAGGGGTTCACAGCTGCACTGAGCTTCTGATGACCTCTGCTGCGAAGATGGACTTTGGCTTCATCATTTATATCCTTCTCCAGTCCAACTGGATTGGAAGCCACACCTAGATTGTATCCAGGTTCAGGATGGACATTGCTCAGAAAACCATTTTTGGAGCAATCAGCCATGAATTTTCTTTTGCGGGGATAATTGTTGGGAGCCCACCCCTGAGGTCTATTCTTTCCCAGCTGCTGTTTGCCCTCCAAGGCACTCTTTATGGCAAATAGCTAGCACCTTGGAGGCCAATTAACAGTCTTGAGGAAATGTTTGATGTTTGGCCTCTCTGTGTATCAAGAACACATTTTTGTTAGGACTTGCCTTCTCTTCAAAATTAAATGGACAGACTAAAAATGCAATAAAAAGACCCTGCCCCCCATGAAAACATGAATACATGCCCTCCCTGTAAGCTGTAATCTCCAGGCCACACAAGAGTTTTTAAATGAATGGCTCTTCAGTTCTTCAGTTGCAATAGTAGAAGGGGCAACTTACTCATGTTAGAAGTCCTTGGCCTTCCAAGCAAGAAGGACCTCAGCAGTATTCTTCACAGACTTCCCACTGGGTAGCTTCAGGTCATCCGAATGATCCCCATTGAAGTTTCCACATGGGGCACAGAGTTTCCCTGCAAGGGCCACCTGGACTTTCACTGTCACCTGCCCATCAGGACGAATGTGGACCTGCATCTCAGAGGCCTGGTCAATCAGGATTCCATCCACGACCTTTCTCACAGACACAGCTTTGGAGACTTTCTGTGGTAGCTTTACTGAGAGTCCATTTATCTGGAACACAGAAAGATTAGGGCATGGGGTGACCTGTTGAGTAAAGAATGTGGGGAACATGATTGATGAACCCCCTGGCTTTACACCCTGGGAGGTGGGAAGATGGTAGCGAACAGCATCAGAGCCTCCCCTCTTTTTTCTCCCCACTTCTCCTCTCCCCCTCCCCCCATCATTTATATGTGAAGGGGCAGCAGGAGCTGTCAATTAATGATTACTTTAAAAAAGGTGAACTTGCATATTGCTCACTGGATGAGTACAACAAAAGAGCATCAAAAGGGACCATTTGCTTGCATGTTTTTCCTTTCCATCTCCTCCTACTTCTACAAGAGTTGTGGAATCATGTTCCCAGTGCGACAGGAACTATGATGTGTTTATTAGCACATGCTCCTCCTGCAATGAAAGCACAGTTGGGGCTCCTCCAGAAAAAGACAGGGCTCCAGCGTGGCTTTCCTCACATGGATCTCCTGAGTCCCAGTGCAGCAACAACGACTATTGACTCTGACTTAAGCAAACCAAAGCTTAAAGTGCCTTGCAGATGAAACATGTCTTTAAAAATAGATGCATGCTGAGTTTTACCGGTGGACTTAGGAACCTCCCGTGCTGCTCTTTCTGACATTCCCTTACCCATATCTTATTATTCTTTTTCACAGTGATGGAGGCTTCCCGGAAATAAACATATACGGCTTTCCCAGCTGCCAGCTCATCGTCACAATCCTGTCCAATGCTCACTGCCACCCTGAACCAGCTGGCGGCATTTTCATCGCATACGGAGGCAATGTCATAAACTCCACTGCAGAGGTACTTTCCTGAGGCACCGTCAAAGGAAGTGAGCTGGCCCTCTGCTGAGAGTTTGCACTCTCCTTCCTTGCGCTCACAGTTGCGCACTCCATTCCTAAGCCCACAGATCTCGTTGTCCTGGCAGCTGGTCTCCTCACAGGTGACTTGGTTGGAAGCCCTACAGGTGCATTGCTCTGTGCAGTTCCTTGAAAGGACGCTGTTTCCAGCCTGTTGGGAAATTCCCAGCAAAAGTTTATGGTTGAGACAATTGGAGAAAAATATGAACTTTATAAAAGACATTTCCTTCTTTTCCTGCTTTTAAATCAGTGGATTTAAAAGATGCATGTGTGGCTGCCGCAGCAAAACATTTCTGCAAAGCAGCTTATGTAAAATCTAGGTACACCATCTGCCCCAGCTGAAACAAGTGGGAATATCATAGTGGGGACCCAGTTGCTAAGTCTTACCGCAATGTAGACACCATCCCGCACGCAGCCACATTTGTCTATCGGCACACAGACATCTCCGTCAAACATGTAGCCATCATTGCACTGGCAGCCCTCAAAGCAATTCTTTCTGCAATGGACCGGAGTGTACAAACTGGCACAGGTGAAGTCACAAAGTTTGGCGCATGGCTCGTAGTGGCTGTTAGCTGGGCAGGTGAGGGCTGGGTGGAGATGGTGAAGAGGGTGAAGGTGAAGATGAAGCCAGCAAAGTGAAGCTTAGCCCACACGTTCCTAACGTCCCCAAGCTGGATTGTACAAAATGTCACCATGGCAGGGTGTCTTCCCCCACTCCCATTTCAGAGAAATATAGCACAGGACTTTCTAATACTTGGCATTGCATTCATCCCAATGAAAAGAACTGTACTTTAAAAAAAATAGTTGCTATTCATTCTTACATTCATATTGAGTGTGATTCTATTTCTCTTTTTCTGACACATGTGTCAAGAAAGCACCATAGCCGGCCTTATGATGTTATCTCAATCATGCCCCAAATACAACGGAATAGTGTTTAGGGTAAATTCAAGACAGAGGTATGGGCAAATTGAGAAGTTCACACTCCAATGTTCAGAAACAGAATGCTAGACATGCATGCTATGCAGAATACTATACTATAAAGAGCTGCAAATTGTGGACTAGAGGGTAAAGAGGTTGCGGGGTTTCTAGATATAGAATCTAGTCCCTAATATTGTTGTGGCACCTTTAGGGGTAGCGTAGGAGAGGAATTTTGCCCATTGTAGCTTCGGTGACCAGGGACCTAGGCAGCATAGCTCAGCCATCTGCTCTGATCACTTGCTTGGGGAAGCCCTTTTTGAGAAAAGTAGAGAAGACTTACGACAGAATGAGGCTGTTCTCCAATGCATTATCTTTGCTTCAGCTGCTTGGCACGCGGCTACATAGGCTTGAAGGCTCTGGCAGATGGAATCTTGTGCCCCCTTGGCTGCATACATATCATACAGACAGTTCTCAAAGTACACAGCAGGGCTGACCAATGAGTGACAGTCACTGAATGGGCCTGCCTCAGACTTAATCATTCCACAGGAAGTCTTGTCCCCATATATTATTGCCTGGTCTGCATTATATTCAGGGAGTTCCTCAACACATCCATCAGCACAACTGACTCCAGCAACAGGGACATTCCATGAGGCTCCAAACTCTTTCACATTTTCGGTCAAAGTTCCATTGGGCATCATGAAATCATCACTGATGTCATTATTGAAGTTGCCACCAAGACCATTCACTTGTTCCTCAAGACCAAGGGGAAGAGTTATTCTGAGATATGAGGTGGTATCATAAAAGATAGTCAGACCAGAAAGTAAGCTCATAGTTATTCCTGATCCTTCTTGGATGATCTGGAAACCAGAAAATTTCTCCGCTGTGGATGATTTCCTATCATTGCTGTTGAGTGGCAAATAGTAAAATTCTCCATCCAGCTATATCAACGCCAACAGCAAAAGAATAAAGAATATTAATGGGGTATTAGGTCTTCTCACTTACACAGGCAAGCACAGACATAGACACATATTCATGCACGTGTGCAAATGCTATTTGCAAACCAGTGTTCCACAGAAAGGTGTTAAACATGATGGGCACATACAATTTGGGATGAGGGGAAATTGGAATCTGGTTGCATAACTGTATTTGTGGGTTTCTAAAGTTGTAATGCACTTGATACATAGAAAAATGCATGTATCAGGATAACCAAAATGGGCATATTAAGGAAAAATACTCAACATGTGCATTAAATATGAAGATATCATTTGCAGAGAAAAGATGTATTTTAAGAGAAAGTATATCAATGTCATGTGGACCTTAAAACAATAATGAGAGATCAGACTGAACAAACTTGGAAAAATGAGAAATTGAACAGAAATAAATATGACCAATTAATCCATCCCTACATACCATAACTTTCCCTTTCATTCCTCTGTGCATGACAACTGTATGTCCATTAATGTAGACCACAACAGACTTCAGTAGAATGATGCCATCATCCTGCTTCTCATATTCCACCAGCACAGAGAACCTCATCCCCTGGGTATCCTTGCTAGATACATTGACAAAGGTGTACATGCCAGAGCCACGGAAGTCAAAACTCCGTCCATCAAAGGAAATATAATGGAGATTGCCGAATGTTTCAGCTGTTCCATATCCCAGAGGGTAGCAGGCCTGGATGCCATTCTGCACCTTGCACTCCTCATGTGGTCCGCAGGAGAACTGCTGGCACTTGATGGCGCCAATGTCAGTGCATTGGCATGTCTCCTGGCAAGAGGAGGTGGGAATGAACTCCTCTCCCTTCTTGTAGTATCTGCCCTCATGCATGCAGCCGCACTCAGTAAGAAGGACACACTCATCCCCACTGCGGATGAATCCGGAGTCACAGAAACAGCCTTCCACACAGGGACTCTCACACGTTTCTGATGCCGAAAGCTGATTACAGGTAGCGGGGCAGCCACTTCCACAGATTTCATAGTGGGAATTAAGGGGACAAGGAAAAGCTGGAAGAGAAGAGTGAGGAGAATTTCTCTGACCTTTGCAGGAACACTGAATAGATATTACCATCAAGACACCTTGTTTTGCATTCAGAGGGGTGGGTGGGCTTACACTCTTCTATGCACATTTCTCTTGGTGAGAGTTTGTATTTCTCACCAAATATAATATTTGCAAGGTTGGTATTATGATTTCTAAGTCCCATCCTAAAAGTGTTTATTAGGAAATATATCTCATGTATTTCAAGTCAGTTGGCCTAGTACTGCATCTGCTTCCTCAGATGTGGAAAAGACATCTCTGAAGTAGCTGTATCGGACAAATGAGGCATGGACAGAGTCAGCTTGCACCTTCTTTGTCCTCTCTCAGTGGTGTAGAACCTCAGCCCTTGGGCAAAATCTTTTCCTCCAGGGTTCCTCATACAGCCCACCTCCTTCTCCTGGCCTCGCCCCTTTCCCTTTACAGCCACTTAGCTGGAGGTTCTTGCCTTTTGCATGGGTTTGTCCCCATCCCAAAAGATTGAAAAGCCCTTCCTGAGTCTTAGCTATTGACAGTAAGATCTGTAATATGCAGGTGTTTTGGTGGCCTATGCCATTTGCCTTTGGCCCCACTCACTCCTAAAAGCTTCTCTGGGGCCTTTAAGGGCTTCTCTGAAATGAAAACATCACTCAGGCTGAAACTGGTGCTCCCCCCCTGCTCTAGCCAGAGAGAGAATGTCTCTGTTATGGAAGTGGTTTCTCTGGCAGGACGTGCATCTTCTAAAAACAGTGTGCTTTTTCTTCAGATGGATGCAAGCACGATTAAGCAAATAATTGCTGTTCATCCAGTCACTAGAAGGTTCCTTTTATTGGGTACTAAGCCTGGAATCATCTAGATCCCTGTCAGTGTATGTTTGTGAGTCTATTTGTGTCCAGTGCTAGGGGTGAGAATGAAACATTCAAGGTGCTGTGCATCTAAGTGACTCCAATATGGTGCAAACTCTAATGCTGCAATTGCTACTTTATGTTTATGGAGCAATTCAGATGAAAAGTTTTGCAACATTCTGCATTTTTGCACTCATACCTCAAGGAGATTTGGGGTGTATAAAAATGAAAGTGAGCATGATATTAACACTGGGGTGCCATTACAGACTCAGGAACCAACCCTAAATAGCAATATTGGGCAGGTTGTGGTCCTTCAGTTGTAAGATGGCAACACCTGCCAGTCTTCAAGACTGATTATGAAATTGCAGTCCAACTACACCCAGAGGATCACATGTTCCCTATCCTTGTGGTAAGTATGTATGTATGTATTATCCTGTCCTATACATAGAAGTCTCAGGTATATTTCTGTGTGGCAAACAATAATTCTTACTGAAAGTTCACATTTTATGCAAGACACTGGAACCCCCACCAGATTAAAAATCAAAATTAAATCAGGGTGAGGGTGGCCCTAATATTCAAGCAGATTTAGCAAGCAACACTTACTGCAAAATGTGGATAGTCTCCACTCCCCAATCTGGATGCCCTGAGCCTGGCAGTCCGTCACATAGGCACCGATGGCTTTACAGAGGTTGTCCCGGTGACCCCTGTTCAAGCAAGTATCAAAGACACAGTCATCAAAGTAGTATGTTGGGTCAATGACTGCATGGCATTGCCTGAATGGCCCATTCTTTTGGATGAGAATCCCGCAGTAACCTGCACCTTTGTACATGAGCTCATCTACTGGACTGCACACTGGGCAATTGTTGCCACATCCTGCTGAGCAACCTGGGACCTCCCTCAGCTTCCAGCTATTTGCAAACTGTACTATATCTGTTGCTGGACCACCATCCCGTGTCTCAAAGTCATCACTGGAGTCGTGGTTGGCGTTGCCACAGAGTCCACACACAGAATCAGCATAAATGTCCGGAACTGTGACCCGGGCATGACTGTGCCAGTCAAAACTGACTCTCACATCGAAGTCTGTCTTAATGAAGCCATAAACTCCAATGATGCCAGCTTTCAATTTATTTTCATAGTAGAATGGCAGATCTGTAGAGATTCCATTGACCTGGAAAACATATAGCAGATGCCTTCAAAAGCTTTCAGGGAGTTCAGAACCAAGGATTCAGTTTGGTTATAATTAGTAGCAGAACAGTTCACAGAAAATGATGTGAGCCGCCCCGAGGCTTCGGTGAATGGGGCGGCATAAAAATGTTTTAATAAATAAATAAAATAAATAAAAATGAGTTGCCTTATCAGATTTATTGAACTCTGGTGGCCCAAGCTGGATAGGATTGCTTGCCGCTTGTCAGCAATGAGTTTGTCCTATGAAGATAAAGCATCTACTTTCCATTGCTTTTCAGAAGCATTTGGCAGCCTCTTTTCCAAAGTTATCTATGGTATCCTCTCCTGGCTTGGGTTACTGGGCAGCTTACAAGCATAATAATAAACTGGGAGAGACTTCCTCTACTTCTGAGAAGGTGAAAAAGGCCTTCTCATAGATTAAACTCCACTACAAGCAAACTTCTCCTTCATGGATCACTGCCTTGTTGTGGCGAAGGGGCTTGCATAACTCAATGAAGCTATGAGCTATGCCGTGCAGGGTCACCCAAGATGGACAGGTCATAGCAGAGAGCTCTGACAAAACATGATCCACTGGAGAAGGAAATGGCAACCCACTCCAGTACCCTTGCCATGAAAACCCCATGGACAGTACCAAAAGGCAAAAAGATATGATGTTAGAAGATGAGCCCCTCAGGTCAGAAGGTGTCCAATATGCTACTGGGGAAGAGGGCTAGTACTAGTAGTACCAGAAAGAATGAAGCGACTGGGTCAAAGCCGAAAGGACACTCAATTGCCAATGTATCTGGTGGTGAAAGGAGAGTCCGCTGCTGCAAAGATCTATACTCCATAGAA
Organism: Varanus komodoensis; assembly: GCF_004798865.1. NCBI lineage: Eukaryota > Metazoa > Chordata > Lepidosauria > Squamata > Varanidae > Varanus > Varanus komodoensis. The sequence goes on along the minus strand of NW_025335759.1, from coordinate 367,521 downwards.
ACCTGGAATGTAAGATCCATGAATCAAGGCAAGTTGGATGTGGTCAAACAAGAGATGACAAGACTGAACATCAATATCTTAGGAATCAGTGAACTAAAATGGACAGGAATGGGAGAATTTAATTCAGATGACCATCAGGTATACTACTGCGGGAAGAATCCCTCAGAAGAAATGGAGTAGCCTTCATAGTCAATAAAAGAGTAGGAAAAGCAGTACTGGGATACAATTTCCAAAATGACAGAATGATCTCAGTTCGAATCCAAGGCAATCCATTCAACATCACAATAATCCAAGTCTATGCCCCAGCCACTGGTCCTGAAGAGGCTGAAGTTGACCAGTTCTATGAAGGCCTACAACACCTTCTAGAATTAACTCCAAAAAATGATGTCCTTATCATCATGGGGGATTGGAATCCTAAAGTAGGAAGCCAAAAGATAACTGGAATAACAGGCAGGTTGGGCCTTGGAGTACAAAATGAAGCAGGACACAGGCTGGTAGAATTTTGTCAAGAGAATACGACGGTCATAGCAAACACTCTTTTCCAACAACCCAAGGGACGACTCTACACATGGACATCAGACCAGACGGTCAACACAGAAATCAGATTGACTATGTGCACTGCAGCCAAAGATGGAGAAGCTCTATACAGTCAGTAAAAACTAGACCAGGAGCTGACTGTAGCTCAGATCATGAGCTTCTGGTTGCAAAATTTAGGCTTAAGTTGAAGAAAGTAGGGAAAAGCACTAGGCCATTCATGTAAGACCTACATCATATCCCTGATGAATATACAGTAGAGGTGACAAATAGATTTAAGGAATTAGATCTGATAGAGTGCCTGAAGAACTATGGACGGAGGTTCACAACATCGTACAAGAAGCAGCAACTGAAGCTAACCCAAAGAAAAAGAAATGCAAGAAAGCAAAATGGCTGTCTGAGGAAGCTTTACAAATAGCTGAGGAAAGAAGGGAAGCGAAAGGCAAGGGAGAAAGAGAAAGATACAAACAACTGAATGCAGAATTCCAGAGAATAGCTAGAAGAGATAAGAAAGCCTTCTTAAATGAACAGTGCAAAGAAATAGAAGAAAACAATAGAAGAGGGAGGACCAGAGATCTCTTCAAGAAAATTGGAGATATGAAGGGAATGTTTCATGCAAAGATGGGCATGATAAAGGACCAAAATGGCAGGGACCTAACAGAGGCAGAAGAAATTAAGAAGAGGTGGCAAGATTACACAGAAGAACTGTACAAGAAAGAGCTTAACGTCCCTGATAACCACGAAGGGGTGGTCACTGACCCCGAGACAGACATCCTGGAATATGAAGTCAAATGGGCCTTAGGAAGTCTGAGCAACAACAAAGCTAGTGGAGGTGACAGTATTACAGCTGAGCTATTCAAAATCCTAAAAGACGATGCAGTAAAAGTGCTACACTCAATATGCCAGCAAATTTGGAAAACTCAATAGTGGCCACAGCATTGGAAAAGGTCAGTTTACATTCCGATCCCAAAGAAGGGCAATGCCAAAGAATGTTCAAACTACTGCACCATTGCACTCATTTCACATGCTAGCAAAGTTATGTTCAAAACCCTACAGCAGTATGTGGACCGATAAGTACCAGAAGTACAGGCAGGATTTCGAAGAGGGAGAGGAACTAGAGATAAAATTGCCAACATACGCTGGATCATGGAGAAAGCTAGGGAGTTCCAGAAAAACATCTACTTCTGCTTCATTGACTATGCTAAAGCCTTTGATTGTGTGGATCACAAAAAATTGTGGCAAGTTCTTAAAGAGATGGGAGTACCAGACCATCTTATATGTCTCTTGAGAAACCTATATGCAGGTCAAGAAGTAACAGTGAGAACTGGACACGGAACCACTGATTGGTTCAAAATTGAGAAAGGAGTTTGGCAAGGCTGTATACTGTCGCCCTGTCTATTTAACTTATATGCAGAACACATCATGAGAAAGGTGGGGCTAGATGAATCACCAGTTGGAATTAAGATTGCTGGGAGAAATATCAACAACCTCAGATATGCAGATGATAACACTCTCATGGCAGAAAGTGGAGAGGAACTAAAGAGCCTCTTGATGCAGGAGAAGGAGGAGAGCACAAAAGTTGGCTTGAAACTCAACATTAAGAAAAGTAAGATCATGGCATCCGGTCCTCTCACTTCCTGGCAAATAGATGGGGAAGAAATGGAGGTAGGGACAGATTTTATTTTCCTGGGCTCCAAGATCACCGCAGATGGGGACTGCAGCCAAGAAATTAAAAGATGCTTGCTCCCGGGGAGGAAAGCTATGGCAAATCTAGACAGCATACTAAAAAGCAGAGACATCACCCTGCCAACAAAAGTGCGTATAGTCAAGGCTATGGTTTTCCCAGTTGCAATGTATGGCTGTGAAAGCTGGACCATAAGGAAGGTTGAGTGCAAAAGGATTGAGGCCTTTGAATTGTGGTGCTGGAGGAAACTCCTGCGAGTCCCTTGGACTGCAAGGCGATCAAACTGATCAGTCCTAGAGGAGATCAACCCTGACTGCTCTTTAGAAGGCCAGATGCTGAAGATGAAACTCAAATAATTTGGCCACCTAATGAGAAGGAAGGACTCCCTGGAGAAGAGTCTAATGCTGGGAAGAATAGATGGCAAAAGAAGAAGGGTCCGGATGGCAGAGAATGAGGTGGCTGGATGGAGTCACTGAAGCAGTTGGTGTGAGCTTAAGTGGACTCCGGGGGATGGTAGAGGACAGGAAGGCCTGGAGGAATGTTGTCCATGGGATCGCGATTGGTCAGGCATGACTTCGTGACTAACAACAACAACAAGCAAACTTATGTTTCCTTGACTGTATAGCCCATGGATCTAGTTTCTCCTGCTCTCCTGCTTATTTCCTTTATGCAAGTGGAGCTCAGACTCTCCTGCCTATCAGTCCTACATGAAATTTTCAGAGACCCATTTTCTCCTTGACTGCTTGTTTTTCATTTCCATCTCTCTATTGTGCAGTGTTTCTTTGGGTCCTTGCTTTTCAAATGGCCAGCTGCATTGTCCCTTCACAGATCCTGTCCCATGTCGAGTCTCCTTCCCTCCTTCCCTCCCTATCATGCCTAGTTTCTGGACCCTAAGGTCTCTCCTTGGTGCTCTCTTTTCTTGGTCCTTACTTCCCTGGTCCCTTTACTCTTTTCCTTACACCTCCCTCTTCACTACCTGTAAAGTTGCCCATTATTCCCACATATTGATTTCCTGCTGAAATGAAAGAGGGCTTTTGGCTTTGTTTGCACACATTTGTACTTAGTGGCAAAGTTTCTGACATGGATTAGCAGAGCTGGAATGCTGCTCAGGGAAGCAAAGATGCCCTAACCTTCTTTTGCTTTACACCTCTTATTCTATACCATCCTACATTTATTCTTCATCTACTTCACCTCTGAGTTTCTTGCACCTTAGATTCTATCTTTCTCACAAGATCTTCTCAGTGTTCAACTGAGATCACCAGAGATCTGCCCCAGAGATCTAATTCTGCTCATAAGGTATGCATGGGAGTTTTAACACCAAACAAATTGAACAAATTCCCTTATATCATAGAAGTAACTCCCTCTGGTCTTGAGGAGTGGCACACTAGCTAGTCCTCTCACAGATTTCATGTTCCCAAACATTCACATTGCTCAATACTTGTACCTGGATCTTCTTTGGGTACTCCTGGCTCAGGCTGATGGTCATGTTGTAGACCTCCAGAGTCACCACCTTGGTGTAGGACACTGCCTTACTGCCTCGGTTGTTGTTCTCCACAGAGACCAAAAACGGAGTGAGGCTGGGGTGCTCAGTGCAGAGCCCCACCATCTGATAAACACAGGTTCCCATGAAATCATATTTCTTTCCATCAAAAGTGGTATAGTGTGGCTCCCCAAAGGCTGTGCAGGTGGTGTAGCTGACCACATGACAACCCCGGACTCCATTGACCATGACACATTTCTTATTGTCCTTGCAGGAGGACCTGAGGCATAAAGTCCGTCCTGACTTGGGATCACACTTGCAGTGAGTATGGCAGGCCTCATCGGCCCAGAACTCCTCCCCTGCCTTGTAGGTCAGGCCGTTGTAAGTGCAGCTGCAGCTCTCCTCTGGGACACACCTCTCGTCACTGAGGACGTAGCCATCATCACACTGGCAGGTTTCTACACAGGATGTGGTGCACCTGGCAGGGGCCAATCGGTCAGCGCAAGTAGCTGGGCACGCACTTCCACAGGACTCATAGTGGCTGTTCTCAGGGCAGAGCAGCTTGATTGGGCTTGTGGTCGGGGCAGGATCTGGAAGAAATATTGATCAAAACCGGTCAGGTGACTTCTCAGGATCACTAATCTAATGAGAGGTTTGTTTTGATGGAGATAACTGCATCTATATCATACTCCTTCACAGTTTAATCCTCAAAAGCCATGCCAATTCAGAGCATGCACATCTCAGAGGAACTCAGATACCGCACACACAATGCAGTAAGTTGCAAGGAGCTATGTTGCAAAATTCAAGATTTTCAGGATGGGACAGAAAAGTGGGTGTTTGGGAACCACCCTGTCTTCTGGGTTTCTCTCCAGTGGAGATGAGCACTAAGAAAGAAAGAGAGGACGTATCTGACAATATGCTCTTTGCTGAGCAATTATTCATTGTGTGGTCTACTTTTTTATTTATTGTAATTTCTTGGAGGTATGTGTCTCAGGCTGTTTGCATAAAACCAGAATTCTATTTTCAGAGTCTGAGGACTGCTTTCTAGCTGACACTTTTCCATCCAAGAGATCCAGGTATGGACAGGGGTGCATCCATTTCATTCCATGATGCAGGTGATTTTTAGCAAAATGAAACAAAACAAAATGAAATGAAAAGAAACACACCAGGAAGGAATGGTTTAAGTGTCCTGGGCAGGTCTTCTACTAGAAATCACAGAAGCCACAGAAGCCTTCATGTGTCTGATCATCATGTCTATTTTGGACCCCTTGGAAATTTCTGTCTAACTTTGCAGATAAACTTTCCAAATGCTAAAGGCAGGACAGCTGTTATAATCTCAAATTATTATTGGATGAAAGATGTGCTGATAGCTTGAAACTGAGAGATATGCCATCATCTTGTATTTCCTTGTCCCAGACTGGGCCTTAGAGTCCTTTAAAATATGTTGGTACATGTTCACAAATCCTTAAAGAACTCATGACCAAGAAATTACGCTTGCTGCCTATTAGCTGCCAAAGCAAGTTTAAAGTTTCCTTTCTAGTACAGAAAGGCCTAAGCAACTTGGGGCCAGGAGACATGAGAGAACACCCTCTCCTTGCCAACCTCAAATGTTATGCTCTTGGTGGCTCTGCATAGACCTGTTACCCAGTTGCAGTTCAATTTTGAACAGTAGCACCTTTTCCGTGGAACTGGAGGTCAACCAGACTCATTCTTTTTGCCACCTTCTGAAAATATTTCTATTTCAGGAAGTCTAACTGAGCTAACCAGCTACAATTTTACCCAAATAGTTTTGCTGATCTTATTGTTAAGGCATGGCTTTTATTTGCCTGAATTATCTTTTATTGTTCACTGTTCCAAAACTGTCCTACTGCAATAGAGTGTGGTAAACATAATGCAAGACAATAAATTAGAAGTAAATTAAGAATAGTGCCAACTCTGGAACTCCCTCGTATTGCAACCTAATCAGGCACCAGGATCTTGGCACCTACTAAAAGCACACTTTTTCTAACAGGCATTTGCATCTTGCCCTGTGTCCATCTTTTAAATAAGTGATTCATAAATATTGATGCTTGGATGAATGCAGGGAATGTTACGATCCTGTTTTTGACCTTTCAACCCAAGATCCCAGGAGAATTAATTGCATCTGGAAAACGAGAAAATGAGTCATAGTCTTGGTTTCCAGTATGTACAATGTGAGCATACTTACCAAATGAGCCAAAAGGTGCTGGGGCAAAGCCATAGCCCTCATAGTTTCGGCTGCCAAAGACCAAGACACCAAAGTTTGTGTCAGGATGCTTAAGGGAGCTGGTTCCAGTTGTCCCATCCCACGTATATTCGGCCCATGAGTACTGCGAACCAGGGATCTCTCTCCACTGAAAGCCTCTGATTGTTGATTTGTCCCTGGTAATACGACTGACTTCAGAGCTCTTTGCTATAATGGCAACGTTGTTATCAAACTTTTCCATTCCATCAATGTAGTAGGATAGGCCATAGCTTGTTATCGGGGGAATGTTGATGAGGAATGGGTCATAGCCAATGTCCCCTATCTTGACACCAGTGAAGAACAAAAGGACCTGAATCGCCTCATTGGCAGAGATATAAAATGCCTCAGGGTACTGGACCTCAAACTGGCTGACTTCCCCAGCAACCATGTCCTGGAAGCTTTTCAGTAGCCCTGACTGGTAATGAATGCGAGTGCTTTCAGAAGCAATCACATACACAAGATCAGGATTTCTTTGCACAGAGATGGGGGGAACAAGGAAGGTGGTGCCCCAGTTGGAGACAGGCAGGAGCTGTTCGGCAACATGGTCACAATAATAATTCTGCTGGACGCAAGCGTGCCCAGTCAAGACTGCCACTGGTTCTGATGCCTGAATCTTGGTGCCAGACAGGTCATCTGAGCTTTGCAGCTGGACTGCTTGGAAAGCAGCAAGGATAACAGTGAGTTTGCTCCCTGATGCATAGGACCTTCCCTTGAAGATCACATTCCCAGTCAGAAAAACTTCAACTGTTGCTGTATTCTTCCAGGCTATGACTGCAAATTCTTTTAAGTAGTTCGTTCTCCTTGTGCCAAGTGGGGTTACGATATAATACAGTGTGCCAAGAGCATGGACGGGGTAGACGGTCATGCTTGCAATGGAATATAACTTCCTGTTCACTGAGACAACAGAAATGTCATGGTCAGCCTGGATCAATATAGAGTCATCAAATGTTTTGCTGCCTTGCATCTCAGCTGTCACTGGAACCGGCACAGCCAGCACTTCACCTTCTCGGACAGAAACCATTTTCCGGGTGGAGGCTCTGACCTTTGTTACCGTTACCAGGGTAGAGTTATGGTAACCAGTGAGGAGCAGCTTCAGACTTGTTTCGGAGGGTGATCTTGTCTCAAAATTCTCCATGAAGCCCGTGATGAATTGTTTTCCTTGCAATGCTGCTCTGCCCTGAGCTGAAGGGAGGAGAACAGAAGAGACCTGTAGAAACAAAACTAGGCAGGCAAGAGCAATCAAATATCAAAACAGATTAGGTATCAGAGACTAGAGGGCAGAATCAGATGCCCCGGCATCTTAGGGAAAGATGGAGGTGGAAGACTGAATACTTTCCTTGTGATTTCCTCCTCCATCTCCCTTCGCAAGGATGCAATCAGGACTATCACATCTGCTTTCCTAGTTGTATGACCATGGGTAGCTTTGGAATTAAACATGTGCATCGCACTTCACCATCACATGTGCTTATGACTGATTTGGCTGCTTCTACCAGAATATTTACTTTCAGTACCAGAAAGCCATTTAATGTCTTCCCATGGAAGCCTGGATACATAAGGGGAGTGAAATTCTAGTGATGATTAAAGAAATGCATTCCATTGAGTTGAGTTGGGTTGTGGGGTGAAAGAAGAGAAGATTGTTTATTTCCAGTTCATTGGACTCCTATTTGACATCTTGGGGATGCAAGAAGAACATGAGAATTTATACTGAGTGAAACCTTTCATCCATCAATGCAGCATTGTTAACACTGAATGGCAGTGTCTCTCCATCTTTTCAGGCAAGAGTTCTTCCAGTCTTACCTGAGGATGACTGGAATCCATGACCATGAGCATGCCTAGTTCATGTTCTACCACTGCAGCCCTTCCCCAAGAAGAAGGAGCAAAGGGAAGGATCCACTGTTTTCAATACAATTCAATCTTCTGTTTCCCATTATGTCTCAATGGAAGACCCAGTCTGGCTGTAAGCTTCATGCATCATCTTTGCTGGGATAAGCTTTAATACTGGGGAGGCAGTGGGGGGGGGGGGAGGTTGGGTTGAGTCGCCATGTTTTTCTTGAAAGAAATTAAGGTTGCTTCCAAATAGAGGGGCCCTAGTGTGGGAAATAATGATGTGTAGTGATTCCACCTTGTCTTCCATAACAGGTTTTTTGTGGCAAGAAAAATGATGGGAGAAGCAATGGAAAAATGTGGAAGCATTACACAGGCAGAAGGTACCCTTGTCTGGACATTTATACAGTTCTGTGAACTGAGACAGGGCAACCTCATTTGAAAGTATCCTGACTTGAGTGAATCAAATATATACCTTTTGAAAGCAAATATCATTCTTCGAAAGCATTAGAAGGTGCGTTTTCCCATTATGTTAATTTTAACTAGTTTTAAGGTGGGTTTTATTTACTGGTAGTTGGATGCTGTGCTCTATTTTATTTTGTGTTGCTTTTACCCTCATATTGTAAAACCGTCCCAAGACGCTTGTAGTAGGTGGTATATAAAAGCTTTAAATAAATAAATCCATCTTTCTGTTCCTTTACTACACTGAGAGAATGTGGAAATTTTCCCTTTGGGATATTAAAAAGCCCAGTACTCACATAGCTATCCTAAAAGCAGAGGGGGCAGGGGTGTTTAGGGTACCAAGCTTACTCACAACTCAGTAGCATTAACCCAGCCAGAAGGAGCAGGTTCTTCATCATGGCAATGGCTGCAAAAGAAGAAATTGGAGAAGAGATGCTATTAAAAGCTCTGGCTTGCTTGTTGCATATGACTGTGCTGCTGTTTTCCACAACCTGGTGCCTTCCAAATAGTTTGGATTTCAACTCCAGTAGTCCTGTTCAGCGTAGCTGATAGTCATGAATTCTTGCGAGCTGCAGTCCAAAACATCTGGACAGTTCCAGGTTAAGGAATGCTGGTTTAACGCCCCACAGTCCACTTCTCCAATCTATAGCTCCACATCATGAGTGTTACAAAGATTTCCTAAAAAAAAATGTCATTTGGATTGAAATAGAGCGGGTGGCTCATAACAGCTGCCTGACACAGAGAATTACCAACAGGAGGAGCTTCTCCCAGTACAGAGATGCAGTGACAGAACACTTTGTACATGCAAAAAGGTGGCTTCTCTCATCTGGAAAATAATGGGAGGAGTGCTTTGGAGCTCCAGCTTCATTTCACAAGAGCTCTGGCAGCCAGGACAGTTCCTTCCATTTGCACAGCTTTAAAGATTTCAGATTAGATCTTGCGCAAAAATGTGCATATGCAGTGTCTCAATGAACACATAGAAAGGGAGAGGCAGTTTAGCAGTGCTGGATCCAGAGTTTGGAGGGCACTTGGACAAGACTCCTTCAGTGGATGCCTCCCTTCAGTGAATCAGCTTTCCCATGCCTTGGTCACAAGCTCCCATTTCATTTCACTTCACTTCACTTCATTTCACTTCACTTCACTTCACTTCACTTTTTCTTAAATCTCTGTCCTTCCCCATAGCCAAAACCCTCTGCACCATCCACTGCATACTAAAACTAAATATCAAACTTTTTTGCATGCAAAAATATAAAACAGTCAAAAGCCATGTTAAAAACGATTGACAATTAAAACACCTGCTCCTGCTGGAATTGCATAGAGCAGAGTTCATGGGGCTGAGTTATATCCCTTGGAGATGGCCATCCAAGTAGGAGCAAAGCCACTGCAGTGCAGGACCTCCCATTTAAGCTCAGATTGTCACCCCAGAAGGAATCAAAGCTCAATAGTATCAGAAGGTGCTGAAAGATCAAGGAAAATCAACAAGACCACCCTCCTCCATTTCTTTCCTGATCTAGGTCATCATACAAAGTGCCAAGATTCTTTCTGTCTCAAAATTTAGGCCAAACCCCAAATGAAATGGATCCAGATAAATGACCTCATCAAGACCTTTTGGAGTTGGTCAAGAACCATAACTCAAGGACCTTGGCAGGAAAGGAACATTTGTCACTTGAAAGATGATAGATCCTCCTGGTCCAAACAGGATTCCCTTAGTGGTGTTCTTGCTCTCACCTCTTTCAGGTAGCCCAGAAGCACTCCCTCTTGCAAGCAGGCATGAATAGCGTCCCTGGCCCAAAGAAATGACATCCCATGAAAAGCTGATCAGCACAGAAACACATCCTTTCCTCTTTAGACTGAGTTTTGCCCACACTAACTAGTTCCTGTGCCCGCCAATGGGAAGTGGCTATTAAACTAAGATGCAGGTTGCTCAGCTCCTCTTTGTTGACTCGGTTCAGTAGGAACAGCTGATGAGTATGAAACAAAGAGAAGCAGTCCAATGGAGTGGCTCAGTGGTTGATCCAGGGTTAAACAGACCTGGTTGCAAAGCTGCGCTCTGATAGGAACTTCAGTGCATAACCTTGGGACAGTCACCATCTCCTTGTCCAACCCAACCCTCCGGGTTATTGTGAGAATAAAATGGGGTGGTGGGGAGACATGCACTGTAGATTAGAGGTAGGCAGACTCTGGGCTTAAGGGACCTATTTTGTTTTTTGTACTAAAACCACAAGCTTCTCCAGCTGCAGAATTAAAGAATCCAGAGCCCGGGAAAGTTTCATTTCAAAATGGTTCATTTCATTTTTGGTTACCCTGAAGCGTCCCTCATTTATGCAATGCACCATACGTCTCTGTCTGCTGGGTACCTTCCAGAGGTATTGAATTAAAAGTCTCACCAACCCCGGCTGGTGGGGATGATGGAAGTTGTAGTCCAGAAGCTCTGGACAGCATTCAAGGGTATCATATCAAGGAGAGGGTACAGTACAATTTAGGATAGGAGTGGGGTCATTTCTCTGATAATTGAGAATCAGAAATCCTTGTTGATTTACTGTAAACCTGCCAGAGATCTTCCAGTGGATCCAGATCTATCTTCTGCCCACCCAGATGCACACCACTCTTCAGAGGAAGGGTAGGTACAAATGCAGAGAATCAGCAGAGTCAATAAGAATGCTGAAGCCCATCCACACCAGCTTCTTACCTTTGGTGTTTAAGAGTCTTCTCCTGCTTGGATGAAGGAGAGAGAGCAGAAAGCAGAGTTGTCCTCTCCCTTTGTCTTTCTCTCTCTGCCACTTACTTCCCTTTTATAGGGTCAAATAATGAAGACCTCATTCCTCAGAATGGGCCAGGAAGCGATCACAGTCCACTGTGTATTGGGACTGTGTATTGGCAGCAAATGCAAGAGCCCCAGAATGGCTGGAGTTACTGGAAGGGGTGAAAAAAACCCAAACAAACTGGATTAATCTCATTGAACTTTCTGCAAGTCTGGCTGCTTTATACGTCTGTCTTGAGCAGCTGAGGCCCTACCTGACAATTTCCAGAGGCAGAAGCAGCTGCTGCTATTGTGGAAAAAGGGACTGGATTCCATCTCCTTGAAGAACACATACTCACCCAAGATAACTTTTATCAGGGATGACCCTGCCATTTAGCAGAGTCAAGCAGTCGCGTCAAACACTAGAGGATGGGAGGAGGCAGCAGACAGAATTGGGGTGGTATGCAACCTGCACTGCACCCTGCAAGCCACCATGGTGTCCTCAGCCCTGGGGAGGCCATTAGCATGAGAGCAGAACAGGACCCCTGCTTGATCAGACCAAATATGAATCTAGTTGAGCATTCAGTTCTCTCCATGGTCAACCAGCTGCCCACAGGATCCCACTTATTTATTACCTATTTATTTAGAGTTTTTGTATGCCATCCCATCGCTGAATGCCCCGGGATGGCTCACATAAATAGACAAACATAATACCAAAAAATACAAATTATACAAATTAAAAACCCAATTCATTCAGGCTGCAAGTTAAAACCTATAGATAATATTAAACATTATTAAAATATTGTTTAAATAAAAAGGTCTTCACCTGGCACCTAAAAACAAATAAAGACGGCACCAGGCAGACCTCTCTGGGGAGCGCATTCCACAGATGGGGCGCCACTGCAGAGAAGGCCCTCTTCCGGGTACTTTGCCTCCTGATGTCTTTCACGGAGGTCTCCCGGAGGAGGGCCTCTGCCGCCAATTTCAAGGGGTGGGAGGGCCAATATGGAAGCAGGCATTCCTTCAAGTATCTAGGTCCCAAGTCGTTAAGGGCTTTGTAGGTGATAACCAACACCTTGAATTGAGCCCAGACTTCGATGCGAAGCCAGTGAGGCTGGTAGAGGACTGGGGTTATGTGACAATACATTACAGAAATCCAACCAGGAAGTAACCAATGCGTGCGTCACTGTCACTAGGCAATCGTCCTCCAGGTAGGGACGCAGCTGATATATTAGCCGCAGCTAAAGGAAAGTGCTCCTCACCACCGCAGTCACTTGAGCTTCCAAGGACACCTCCAGGTTGAGGAGAACTCCCAAGCTGTGCATCCTGTCCTTCAGAGGGAGTGCAACCCCATTCAGGACAAGGTCCAAGTCACCTACCCAGGAGCTCAGACCACCCACCAACAGGATCTCCATCTTGTCTGGATTGAGCTTCAGTTTATTGGCCCTCATCCAGCCCATTACTTCGGCCAGGCACCAGTTCAGTACAGCCACTGCCTCACCTGGACTGGTTAAAAAAGAGGTAGAGCTGGGTATCATCAGCATACTGATGATTCCACAGCCCACACCCCCTGATGACCTCTCCCAGCGGTTTCATGTAGCTGTTGAATAGCAAGGGGGACAAAATAGCTGCCATGGCACAGAGCCACAGTCCCCCAGCACCACCTTCTGGAATTGGCCATCAAGGTAGGAGCAGAACCACTGCCAAGCAGTGCTTCCTACTCCCAGTCTCATTAGCCTATCCAGAAGGATATCATGGTCGATGGTATCGAAAGCCACTGAAAGGTCCAGGAGGACCAATAGGGACACACTCCCCCTGTCTCTCTCCCTACACAGGTCATCATACAGGGCGACCAAGGCAGATTCAGTACTGTACCCGGGTCTGAAGCCGGACTGAAATGGATCCAGATAATCAGTCTCATCCAAGAGAGCTTGGAGTTGTCCCACCACCACCCGTTCCAACATCTTGCCCAAGAACGGGATGTTGGCCACTGGTCTATAATTGGCGGCCATCTCTGGATCCAAGGACACCTTCTTTAGGACCGGCCTGATCACCGCCTCCTTTAGAGGGACAGGCACCCGGCCGTCCCTCAGAGGCATTGATGACCTCCAGGATCCAGGCACCAATCCCGTGTTTGGCTTTGGTCAGTAGCCAAGATGGGCAAGGGTCAAGTAAACAGGTGGTAAGATGTACTTGTCCAAGCACCTTGTCCACATCATCAGGCCGCAACAACTGAAACTCATCCAACAATATGTGACCAGACAGCGACATTGGCACCTCCCCTAGAGAATCTCAATCACTAGTGGAGTCCAGCTCGTGACGAATCTGAGTGATTTTCTCCTTAAAGTGCTGGGCAAAGTCATCACAGCGGGCCACCGAGGGCGGCATAGGATCTTTCCTGGGGCCAGGATGTACCAGCCCCTGTACCACCCAAAAGAGCTCCACTGGACAGCACTGTGAGGCGACAATGGAAGTGGAGAAGAATTTCTTCTTCGCCGCCCTCACCGCCACAGCATAGGTGGGGACCTATGTTGTAGGACCAGAGTGCATGAAGGACCAGAGTGCACTTGTAGGACCAGAGTGCATGAAGACTCTCCCATGCGTGTTCCCTTTGATACTGGGCATAGACTATAGCCATCCGAAATAGCAGCCCTCCTATCAGCTGTGTTGAAGCAAGATCCAGCAATTGCTCTGACTGGCTTGTGGGCATGGATGGGAGGAGGTGCCATATCACCATTCAATTCAGACTGTGAAGTATCTTTTCCTGGGCATGGACTTGGTCTTTTTGGTTGGCATGACCCTGGCCCCTGGTCAAAAAATTCACTTTGTTCTGAGAAAGGCAGTAAGAGCAAAAGGTCTGAACTAATAAAATTAAGAAGTGTTGCTCCATGGAAGTCCCTTTGATGTCTAAGTCACTAGATAATCCACAATGGTGCCTTTAAGCTGACCAGGACAGAGTCTTGGTGGGAAACAAGGTCCAATCTGAAAGCCAACATAGATCAGCTGCAAAACATCATCTGACTACCCCTTGGGATGCCTCTTCTGTATCTCTCTACCTATTTCCCAGATGCGCTGTTTTTGTAATGCTCTGCCAGCTATCTTGAATTCTATCAGGTAGCCAGAAAGTCAGTGGAGGAGCCAGGAATCTCCTCGAGGTTTCCTGTCATTCACCAGAGAAGAATGTTCAGTCCTTGTATTCTATTTCACCCTGAACCCAGTCCCACTTGGTGCACTCTGTCTTGGGGCAACCCAGGAATCAATTGGTTCCCACTCTTGTCATTCGGGGTTCTTGTCTCAGTACCTTCTCTGTTTCCTCCAGTGTCTGGATGTCATGTGCCTGCTGGAGAAATCCTCCTCAGAGGTCCCAGAAACAAATAACACAGAAAAGCACCCCATGCCAGGATCCTGGGCTACTTTGGGGGGATGGCTATAGATCCTTACCTGGAAGAAGCTGAGTAAACACCTGCCCCCTGAGAACGGCAGCATCTCAAGAGGCAAGCCGACAGAACCTCATGAAGAGTGCCTGTTCGTAAGAAAAGTCTTTCATGAATAAAGGGCTCTCTTCACAAGGAGAACTTCTTCTAATGTGCTGCAGCTCAGTCCTCACTGGAGCTTTGGAAACTCCAGATAATAACCCTCTTGAGACCTGTGGATTGCTGCAACAGCAATTCATTTCAGTTTATTTATTTCAGTTTACAGTCACTGGAAACTGTTCCTTCTTGCATGCAAGCTCTTGATAAGATCTTGCTTTTGGATCTGCCTTTTTTCTTAGATGGGTATTCCTGTGGTTTGACCTTTTGCTTTTTAATTGACTTTGCTAAATGTATCTGATCCTAGTTTGTTCCAGGGCCCAGCCCAACCCAGCCATAGCAGGCCATTGGCAGGGTGGTCTGGGAGCCATATTTCTTCATTTCCAACCTTTATCTACTGCTCCTCATATTAACAGATTTCCCAACAGTGGGCAATGAAGATAAAATTGTTTTGTGCTCCATCATGGAGTAGCTGTGGGCCACCCACATTTATACTCAGGTACCAAAAATGGTGGGGAAAGGAATAATAAAGCAAAATGACATATTTTTCTGGAGCAAGTACAGAACCCAAATACATTAAAACAAGCTAGTCTGAACCCATTTTTGCATTGCATATCACCTCTTGTTGCCATTCTATTTGCAAAGCAAATTCAGATGTGTTTCTGGTTCTCCTTAATTTCAGGTGTGATGGAAGCTACACCAGAAGGTTTTGGGAGTTCTGTGGAGCCTATGGGATGCAAGTTGCTTATCCCTTGTCTAAGAGAAGCCTTGATTTTAGGCTCTCTGTTCCAAATTCTGGTTTTGAAAATTGATTGTTTTGGCTCAGAAGTTCCTAAATATTGTTTTAGCATTTGTTCAGTTTCCCCATCTTTAGTTTGAAGGCTTGTTTGCTTTGGAGCAAAGACTGTGGTGCACACAGCATGATCTTGGATCTGAAGATTACTACCCCAGTTTGAAACTGTAGTCAAAAATTGGGGGATCAGGAAGTAGCTTGCACCTGCTGAATTGCCACGTTTCTGTGGAAGTGAGATCCTTCACATTCCTCTTAAAAATAAGCATTTTGGCTCTATTTCCTTTTACTCCTTGATCTAGAATTGGTGCAATGCCTCTATTTTCCACCACCAACCAGGCGCCTCTGCAGACAGTCTTCCAAAGTCCACTTTGCCATTTTCATAGCACCTTCTTCACCCCTTAGTTGCCAAATGCCAATTCCCCCAAGGTTAGAACAATTAGCACAGGCCCATGTGCTGGGGTTGGGAGTAGAAGTGGGCAGGTTGACACATTACCAACGTTTTTTTCTGTTCAGTAGAATATTTGTGGAAAAGTTTTGTAATATTGATCTTTCACAACTGTCCTCATTTTGAAGTAGCTATTTCCTCCTCTTTACTGTAGTACAATACACAGTCAGCTCTGTGAACAGGTTGCCTTGGAAAAGATTCCTCTATTTCATGTTTATCATAACAAGTATACTCATGAAGGCTGATATGGAGGAACACTGTTTTCCCATTTGCCTTAACCATTTAACATAAGCTTGTGGGGCTTTGGCTGATCCCAACTTCAAGAAGTTGCTGCTGCTACTTCTCAGGGAGGGTGTCTTGGGTAGTTGATAGCTCTTCAATGTGGGCAGATAGCATAGAAACATTAAAACAGAGCAAATCAGAAGGGGTCTCCCGGGCCATCTAGTCTGACCCCCAGCTCCAGCAGGCTCCATTCATGACATGCCTACCACGTGCATGTCCAGCCTATCCTTGCACACCCTCACCAATGGGGCCTCAACCACCTCCCGTGGAAGCCCATTCCATATCCTCGGGGTCCTAACTGTCAGGAAGTACTTCTTGGAATCCAAATTGAACCTTTGTTCCCTGAGCTTTGCTCCATTGGAGGACATCCTGCCCTCCTCTGTAGGGGAGAACAGGTCTCCACCCACCTCCTCACCTCCTCAATATGTCGCCAACAGTTCCCCTCAGAGTCTCCTCTTCTCCAGGCTGAAAAGACCCAGTTCTCCCAGTCTCGCCTCATATGGCTTTTCCCTGCAATCCAGCCACCAACCTTGTGGCCCTTCGCTGCACTGACTCTAACCTGGCTATATCCTTCCTGTAAGGAGGGGCCCAGAACTGAACACAATACTCCAGTTGCAAGCACACCAGAGTTGTGTAGAGTGGTAGTAATACCTCTCTTGATCTAGAAGCCACGCTTCTGGCTTTGCAACCAAGGGTGGCATTTGCCCTCTTGACCACCGCGTCACACTGCCAGTTTATGTTTAGCCTGCAGTTAACCAGTACCCTGAGATCCCTTTCACAAGTGCTGCTCTCCAGCCACTTGTCCCCTAACCTGTACTTATGACACCTATTCCTATGCCCCAAGTGAAAGACCTTGCACTTATCCACATTGAACGCCATCCTGTTGTCTCCTGGCCACTTCCATAGTCTGTCCAGATCCTTTTGGATCTGGAGTACCTGCTCCTCAGCTGTGCCACTGCCCCTGTTTTAGTGTCGTCTGCAAATTTGATCAGCAGACTGTTCACCCCTTCTTCCATGTCATTGATGAAAAGATTGAACAGGATTGGCCTCAGGATAGAGCCCTGGAAGGTGCTGCTTGTCACTGGCCCCCATCCTGATGATTCCCCACTAATGGTTACCCTCTGCTTTTGGTCAGTCAACCATGCCCTAATCCACCGGACAGTGCATCAGTCTATCCCAAAACTCCTCAATTTCTCAACCAGGATATCATGAGGCACTTTGTCAAAGGACTTGCTGAAATCCAGGTAAACCACATCCAGTGTGTCCCCTCCGTCCAGCCACCTTGAAACCTTGTCATAGAATTCCACAAGGTTTGTCTGGCAGCCTGTTATAGGTGCCTATAAAACTAAAGCTGCAGAGTCAGCTTAGCACCCTCCTTAAAAAAAAAGTGGTCTTCTGTCACTGCAAAGTTTAAATATTTGAAACAACATTCGTTAGAGTACAATTGTAAACTATTCCCTAAGGAACTGTTGCCTGTTAGGTAGGATATAAATCTAATACATAAATAACTTTAATGATAATAACCAGCTTCTTCCAAAGCTTATCTTCTGCTGCAAAGCCTATCCTTGCACATATGTACATATAGACAACAGAGCATTCAGCACAGAGAATGTTCAAGGCCAATTAATGCATTCCATTGAGAGCCAGCTGCGTGCAAAGTCCTGTTTAAGGCCTTTTTGTCCATTGATGGCTTACTTATCTCTTGCATTCTTATGCTGACTTGCTAGGCCCAGTTTCACTAGTTGCATGACTTATGCAAGTAAAGTGGTGGAGTGTGAAAACTCAGCATGATATTCCCAATTGCCACATCCACAAGGACACTCTGTAGTTACAACTGTTCTCTCTCCCTCTTCCTCTCTCCAAACATCCATCCATCCATACATTTGATACACACACACACACCTTTTTTATTATTGCTATTCAAAGGACCTAACTTGTTTAAAACTTCATCAAAATCAAAAATCCCACCATCAGGTTTGAGGCATGAGTGAAAATTGATACATCATTATCAGAAAGAAACTTTCATTGTACTCAGTGCCACTTCCTTCTCAATGAGTAGATCCAATCTGTAGAACACATTCCTTTTTGGCAAAAGAACGTTGGCCATCTTAACTGCAATCTTTGGCTTTCAATTAGCTGCACAAGCAACAGCTGCTTTAAACCTGTAAAACTGCTTTAAACTACTAATGTGAAGGAGGGACTGCATCAAAGAAGTGGCCAGCCTCTGCTTAATTATTTCCCTCATTCTCTAACATTTTCTGTGTTCTTCTGTTCCTCAGAAGCCTTCTTATTACCTCATTCACTGGCCGGAGCAAGGAGGGTTCATCTATTACATCAGCATTCAGCCAGATGACATCACTGCTTCTGGAAAAGTCCTGAAACACTACATCACTCCCAGTTGCCCCTGGCCACCTTCTTCTATTCAGGGCAATCCTACTAGCCTGTGCAGGTGTAACCTTCAGATAATGCAATTGCCTTCTCGTGCACTTCCACTAATAAAGCAGGAAGCAAAACGGTACCCATAGAAACTATGCATAATAAAGCAACACAGACAAACCCTCCCACAGCATCCATGGCAACCTGGCCATGAGGCACCAATTACGCCCTCACACACGCATTGCATCTGCATGGCAGGCAAGCACCAGGAACTGATCTCTGGGTGAACACCTGACGTCATCCTCTGCAGCACAGACATGGCCTCATCCTTGCAACCCAAGCGTGGCCACACAGTGCAAGCACCGTGGTGATGGGCAGAGAAGAGGCATCCTGCACTGGCCAGGTTAATCTTATTGCTGCATTGCACTTATACCCCACTTTGCTTGCTCTTGCATGGAACACGGGTGGCTTATAAGGCACTCCTCTCCATGTTGTGCTCACAGCAACAAGGCTGGGAGGGAGGTTAGGCTGAGAATCCATTGCTGGCCCAAAGTCACTCAATGAGTGTTCATGGATAAGAGGAGACTAGGACCTGGACCTCCTGAGCCCCAGTCCAGAGCTCTAACTGCTGTGCCACCCTAGCTTTCACAAGGCTCCTTTGCTTGCTTCGCCACGCTTTAATGGAAGATTGAGGCACTGGAACTCCTTGCAACCACGCTCTGCCCCAGAATGCAGTGAACTATCTATACCAAGTGATTAGAATGAATGGACAGTCATGAGCTGCTGAAGGGCAAAGTAGAGGTTAACATCATAGAAATTGACTGCATAGACTTGAGACTACATCAGAGAAGGAAAGAGAGGGACACAACACATCCCCAAACAACATATGACTAGCAGCTCATGATTTTCCAGGAGTTTCATTCCTCAGCATCAGGGAGAAGGTTCTGTCTCAAAGTCAATAAACCAGTTGTAGCAGCTTGTAGCTTTCTCAGGGTAGACTTTTCTAAGCCAAATCTGTTTCGTTGCCCAATCTGCATACACAAGTGCATTGCAACAGGGATTGCTCACAACAAAATAGGTTCACTCGGAAAATCCATGTTTTCTCTAGCTACTGTGAGGATTGCAGGTAAGTGCCGGGGGTGGCAGAAAAGGTCAGCATCCCTGCTGAGCACAAAGTCCTGGTGCTTGAGTACTGCAGGCTCTGGCTCTGCCCAAGCACCTGGAAGCCCAGACAGCAACTGCTTAGCAAGTACCTCGCTTGCTAAGAGACAATGCCAGACAACAACACACCACCTAGCATTCTTGGAGCCTCTGGCTATGGCTGATGGGAATTGTAGTCCCGGGCATCTGAAGTCCTCCAGCAAGGAGATGGCTGCCCTAAGGAGAAGGGTCCAAGACTAACATAGATGCAAGTGCTGGAACTCTCCCAACAGCACAGCATCTAGAAACGCAAGTGTCAGGAGCCCACTGCTCACTGGAAATGGCTGGGCTTTTGCAAGCATTCCAGCTGACCATTTGCGAAAGCCGGAGGGTCACGGAGTGGGGAGGCCTCTGGAGGGTGGCGAGAGCAAGGCTCCTCCAACACCTGGAGCTGGCACTGGAGGTGGTGGGGGACACTCTGTTTACAAGGGGAGAAGGCCCCTGCATGGCTCCTCATAGCAGAACGCAAACCTGGCCCAGGGGAGTTAGAACGGGGCATTTGCATTCTGGAGAGCTCTCTTCTCCCCCTCATGCTCTATAAACCCCCAGACTGGGGCTGGCCACTGCCGCTTCCACTGGAAATGGTCTACCCATCCAGCCTACAGCCAGAAATGTTGGGTCTGCGGGACAGGCCTGGCTCATTGCACACGTTGCCTCCCAGCAACCTTCAGCTCCTCCCCACTGTCTCGGCTGTCACTCGTTGAGTGGCGTGTGGGCACCGAAGCAACAGGCAACTGCCCCCGTCACGCCCCACCCTTGACCTGCTCTGCTTGCCCTTCTGGGGCAGTTGCTGTCACTGTCTTTCCAGTGGCTTCCCATGTTCTCTAGCCATGAAAACCAGCATGACGGGAGTCCAGTGGGCTACGCACCTTACTACACATTCCTGGCAGTGTACCTGGTCTGCTAGCAAAGTGAAGGGTTAGGCTGTGTGTTGATGAATGCACACAAGGGGGCTTACCTTCTGGGGTGCCTGCAATCTTTCCTATCACCCCCCCAACCTCATGCATGCCCACCCATCCTTCCCAAACTCCACCCATAGTCCTGGCAGCAACAAGCCCATGTCCTGCCTTAATGCCAGGATACCGGCACTGCCATGGTACAATGTGGGTGTTGACCTGTGATGCTGGTGCATCTTCAGGCTCTGTTGCAGCTTGATTTAACAGCAATCCAAGGCTATTCCAGCAGGTATCGCCAGGCCAGGTGTGTGCTGCCCAGTAAGTAGCTTCTAAACCCCAGTGTCATTCAAGAAAATGAATGCTGTTCTCAGTAAAATTAATGTTGCAACAAATCCAACACAATGGAAAGCATTCCTGTGGCAATATGTTCGAGATCAACCTTCCCCAAACAAACACCCTCCAGCTGTGTCAGATCACACTTCCAGCCATTCTTGATCTGCTGACCATGTTGTGGTGCAACACATCTGAAAGCTGCCAGATTGAGGAAGGCTGCTTGACTTGCTGAACAATATATTTCTGAATGCCTTTGCACAAATTACAATAAAACAAAAGACTGTTTACTGGAGGGATTTGTGTAGCAACAGGGTCAAGCCTAGGGCATTGTGTGGTCGGTAAAATACTTTTTCAGTTCAATCTATTGCAACACCAGGGTTTACACAACTCATTATCAAACAGACTGGTGAAGTTTTATGGAACTGTGTTCTCTGAAGGCCTTTGTGAGCATAAAGCTCCCCGTGGCTCGAAGATGTTCAGCAAGTGATCATCTCTGCATTGTCCCTTTTTGGGGAACTGAAGGATACATTTCAAGGGTGGAACAGAGCACTGCAGGGAATTGGGAAACTGAATGCGTGCTGCAGTTGCAACCAAAATTGTGCACACATCCACATACCTATGTCTCAACTGTGGATAGAGATCATTTTTTGGCATATGTGTTTTCTCCAAGTGCCTCCACAGCGAGTTTTTCGACAAACTGCTTTCCAAAATGCAACTCTGTAGCGCCTTGTGGAGCCCACTCTGGAGGAACTTGGACAGGATCGGGTAGGGGGTGGCAAGCCCCCATGCCAGCAGCTTCTTTGGGTTTTAAAGGGAGTGCTCATGTCATTCCAGCCTGCCCGCACTTTTCCAAGTGTGGGCAGCCCAGGGGCACAAGGAACCCCCTAAAAGTGAAGATCAAGCCAAAGTAGGAGTTTGCAGCGGGGTGAAAACAAGGGACAAAGAAACTCTTCTCTGGCGAGGATTAAAATCCAAGCTGAACAAAGGTGCTGATGATTTCCTCTGTATTTAAACCACCAAAGCTTTCATTCCAAAGCAGAAATATGCAGACTTTGTCAGCATTCCTACTTTCAGGGAGATTTTGGTGATGCTTCTCTGGAACTTAAACCTATGTGCAAGATGCATGCATCTTGCTAGCCCTCAAGCATCTAAGTACAATACCTGTGCATTAACGATGAGCTTTGCACACTCAGTGAGATGTATTTTGAACTGCCAATGTATGGGAGCTTAGGAGAAATCCTCTCATGTTGTTTTCACTGAAAAGGACACACAGAGACTTTTTTTCAAGTTCACATCAGATGACTAGAACCAGGTTGCTGTATATTGATACTTTTTTCGGTTGTTCAAACATAAAGCAATGAACTGCTTTGGTTGCTGTATTTTTTTTCTGTTAAGGAGTATGGAATCCTGTCACTTCTCATATTGCTCTTTAGATAATAAATGCTGAATATATTTGAGTTATTATTATTGCATTGCATAGATATCTTTTCTTTTTTCCTCCTAAGAACCCAAGTTGGCTTATATAGTACCAATTTAACCTCCCAACAACAAGCACATGAGGTAGGTTATCCTGAGAATGAGTGCCTGGCTCAGAGTCGCTCATGGGTCTTCATGGCTGAGAAGAGGCTGGAACCAGGATCTCCTGGGCCCCTTGTCCAACGCTCTGACTACCACACCACTGCGGTTCACATGAGCTATCTGTGATAACTCCCTCTAGCTTAGATCAACTTAGCTTATTGCTTAGGTCATTTCACGAAAGGTGATTGCTGATAGGACAGGGGCCCATGGGGGAATGCTGAGGTAGATGTGGCCAGTGTTAGCCTGCAGCCTTAAGCCAAATCAATAACCATCTGTCAAAGATCGCTCTATTTGCTTCCTTTTCTTGACACCCCAGATCAGAGGGTGCTACCTCACTTTTCTAATGGTACAACTGGCCTTGTCCATACTTCCCCAGAATAGCCTGCTATTTTTGGTAGCATGTTCCAAGGTTCGCTGCATTTGTTGCAGCACAAGTATGTGCATCTGATGTAGCAGACTCTAAGTGTGTTTCCCTTTAAGGTGCCAAAAATATGTTCGTCATCCAGTTTCTGGTCAAGCACTGCTCCTATATTGCCTTCGCCAGAAGTATGGAGAATAACTTTTGAAAAAAAAACCATAGCAGTGCATGCTACACCATCGAGATATATGATCCAAGGGCTAATTGTGTCACATCTATCTTGGACAAGTGCCGCCTGTTATTTTTGAAACTTGCTGAATAGGTATTCCAGGAAACATTTCCAGAGTCCTTATCAGGCATGTATTGAGCAACAGCTGATGGTGAAATTGTGCAGTGGAGGCTCAACAAGCTTTTGCGCAATCTGATTCAATGTGCACTCTCTTTGATGGGGCCTGATCCTGGGCTGCCATGTCTCTGGTTCCAGGAGGCAGCTCTTGATGCGTATCATTTTCCATGACTGACTTGCCAACTTCCTTTACCACTGGTTGAGCTGCCTACAGCTCATGTGGAGTTGGGATGGGAGGTTTCCCAGCACCAGGAGTAGTATTAAAGTTCTTCCAGGAGAGAGGAGACAGGCGGGTCTTCATGGCAGCAGCTTGAGAGCATGTAGTCCGAACCCCTCCCTAAAGCAGGCTCTGCAATGGTGAGGCCTCTGTGGAAACTTACAGAATCACAGAGTTGGAAGGGGAGAAGAAGGCTATCAGGTCCAACCCCCTCCTGCTGCAGGATGCCAGTTTCCACCATCCCACTCGGATGGCTGTCTGGTTTCTTTTTGAATGTCTCCAGTGTGGGGGATCCCACTGCCTCTCAGGGAAGCTGGTTCCACTGTTGCATTGCTCTAACCTTTCCTGGCATCTAGCCTGAATATGGGTTGTCAGTTGGATATAAAACAATGCTTCCTTATTGTTGCATGTTATTTTCGTCATATTCTGAACAGAGTACCTTGATGGACTAACCTGGGAAGTATTGGGGTTGGCATCTGGTGTTCCTTTACGCTTGAGGCAGCCTTGTAAAGGTCAGGCCAAGTCTGGGGAGATCGTGGCAGAGAGACTTTCTGGCATAGTTTTAGCATTATATCAATACATCTAAGTAATCAGAGCCATTTTCCTTTGTTTGTTCATCCTCAGTAATCTTTGTCTTGAATACATTGCTGATGTAGCTGGAGGAACTGGAAGAAATCTCAGATTAAGTCATCCACATTTGAAAAGAACGTAGATATTGGCGCCTCCATCTGGCAGTAAAAGTTCCATCTAATGAGTGGAGAACAGTCGGAGTGCAAGGTTCTTGAAAGACAGGCCGGGGTGAGGTGGGGGGCGTCTGAAGCAACTCCTACCCTGCCTGACCATGGGCTACCCTGGTGGGTCCAACAACATCTGCAGGATCACACATTGTCCCACCCTACTGTGATAAACACGTAGCAGAGGGAATGCTGGCAGCAGATCAGTGGCCTACCCTGCTGTTCCGAAGAGGAAAACAAATGTGTCAAAGGAAATCCCCTCTTCTGTTATAGACAATGGGGACAAAGATGTTCCAATATGAAGCATGAAAGAGCAAAGTAGCATCCAAAAAACATGCACTTTCTGGGACATTTGAATGATATTTTCTCATTATAAGATTAACAAATCCTCTTGGGGAACTTTTCTGTTTGGCGGGACATGTGCCAAGAGTAAATTTCCAGTTCCTGGTGCAAAATTCAAGAGAAAAAAGCCTTGGTACAATCAGCTGAACTTTGCTGCCTCTTCCCTTGGGATGGGATTATTCTGGTCTGGAGGCTAGTAGTGATGTAGGAGAAATTCAACAGTTCTAAAATGTTGTGTGAACTGAACACATTCAGACTTTCTGGGCTGCTCAGAAGACTAGGATACACTGAGATTCACACTTTACAGAACTCTGCTATCCATTTCACAACTCAGTGAAAATGCGTACATTTGAGGTAAGTGTGAGCGTTAAGTGCATATCAGGGGAAAATATGCACAGGGTATGTCACACCATGCTTGCAAAAGAAGTGTGCATATTAGGAAAAATACATCCAAGAATGCATTTATTGGTAAAAGGGCACACAAAATGTGCTGAAGCATTGTGCAGCTGCCTCTTTCTTTTAAATGAATTTTGCTGCATTCACAAATTGATGGGAGCAAGGCTGCCACGAATTTGGGGTCAGGGAAATGAGAAATTCGGTGTAACCAAAATGTGCTGATTCATCCTTCTCTGTGTGGGTTGAATGCCCTGCAGTGGAGCAGCGTCTGTTTGGAGTATGGGATGGGCCATTCTTTGCTGGGGCTGGCCCAACTTGCAAGTGTTTTGATACTTCAAGACCTGCTGCCCTTCTTTTGCCGCCTGTCCCATGAGGCTTTCCCCAGCTCTCCTTGCTTGATTCATTCATGGGATCTGAATCAAGACCAGCACTTTTAGTTATGCCTACCCAGCTCCTTATGTATTGGAGAGAATTTTGTGTCCCCCCAACAAAAAATTCCTAAATATATGTTTGCTATTATCGATGCAGTATTGATAGAATACTTCGACAGAGGAGAAATTAATTTCCAAAAGGAACCTGTAATGAAGTTTTCATGGGCTGGGTTTAGATATCTTGGACTTATCATACTGAGCAGGTGGCCAAGGAATGAGCACCAGTGTCCTGTTTTTCATTGTAGCATCCTCAGCTTCTTATGCTTCAGCTGGAAAATGTCATAAGGTAGTTATGCCAATGGGGATGTATCAGACCAAGAAATGCAGCACGCTAAGGGGAAAGCTGTGGTTAGGCAAGCTCAAGAAACAATAAAGTATAAAACATGCTGGTCAGGTTCACATGTCACGGCACAAAACAGTGTGTGCTTTCCATGGCTTGCCTTTTGTCACCAGAACCTACACAGCAGACAGCCATAGTCTCCATGCAAATGTGGTTTCCGTGCTCCCAGCCACTGAGAATGAGGCTGAACAAGGGAAGCCCATTCCAGGAGGGCAGAAACCTGCCAGGCAAACAGAAGACTGAGTTTTGTGGTGGCAGCAAAATGGGAGCCAACCTGCCAAAGCAGTTGATGCTGTTGCATCATAAACTCCCCGCGAAAGCAAACAAATGTAAAGAAAGAGGTTTTGCTACAAAGCTCACATGTAGGTGAACACTACCTATAAGAAACTTATACCGAATACCTCCTCTCCCTGGAGAAATTTGGTGAAATTGTCTCCTCAGTTCCTCTGCCCATAAGCATGGCAGAGAATGTTGGATGGCCATTTATGCACAGGGCTAATGGGGTGCATCTCATAGGGGTGTTGCTTGCTTTCAAGACCTAAGTGAGAAGATCTCATGTCAGTTTGGGATAAAGGCACACCTGTCATCCGACAGCTGGGCAGGCAACATGGTACCCTCCAGATGTTTGGGACTAGAATTCACTTTTGTTCTAGCCACCATGGCCAACAGTAAAGGATTATGGGAACTGTAGTTCAACATATCTGCAGGGTGCTGTATTGCCTACCCTTGCCTTACAGGAAATTTGAGAAGTACAAGTAAATATTAGCATCCGTGTTTTTAAGGCTGGGTTAGAGCTAAGGTCCACTGGTTTTAAAATGTTTGCATATGCATAAAGACTAATCAAGGAACAAGCTGTAGATTGAAAGTGTAGGTATCAGGTGAGACAATAAAGCAAATACCTTGCTATTGACTAATGATGTGTCAATGTGCATAAAAACATGATCAAACAGGCTTTATTTACCTTTACAAAGAAGCCAGGTAAATTTACTTACCTGGCAAAGAAGTCCTATTGTTAAAAAAAAAAATCAGACAAGATGCTTAGCTGTAAATTTTGGGAATTACAAAAAAGAAGATACCACACTTCTGTTGAAAGCACATCTTGTACAAACAAATTTCCAGATCAAATAATACTCCTTTTAGAGGCTGGAGGGACATTTTGCAATTCAAAGCTGTGGCTGCACTTTGTGGAGAGTAATTTTGCAACTGAAAGCTGGGTTGCACAACTGGAAGCAGTGGCCGCACTGTGATTGTGCTTTGCCAGAATGAAGAAGAAATGCATTTGGTTTGTACCGTAATACAACAACACCTATGGTGTATTTTGCAAGCTGATTTGTTAACCTGAATGTGATTCCCTTCCATTTCTGCCACTGATCTGGATTTTGCCATGCAAGTGGAACACTGCATATAAAAATTTGAACATTAGGGGAAATTATGCACAAAACTCTACTTATTAAGAAAAGCAATGGACAAAACTACATAGCAATTTTCAGGACTATAAAATACTCACAAAATGTGTACAAATTGCTTAACACAATTGGAAATGCGATGGATAGACTTGCATTTGAAAAAATACCAAATATCATAGTAAAAAAGATGGTGCAATACTACCTCATGGTGTATCTTCAGCATCTGGCCTGCATTCCCTCTTTGGAAATAACTTGGAAAAATCCTCTGGGGCCATCAGACATTTTGGATTTCCAGCTCCAAGGTCAGAGACAATCCAATTTCCTCCTCACAGCCAGCTTGAAAAGAGCAATGCTGGCTGCCTTTCCAAGGATGGGACGCATATCTTTAGAAGGGACAAAGGAGGAGGTCTTGGTGGACAGGGAGAAGAAGAGACTCTAGAGGATGGGACATGAACGATTCTGACCATTCTGAGCTTCAGCTTCTCTCCCCCCCAGCTTACCTAGCAAAAATGCAGAGCAGGAGGACAGGAAGGTGAAGATCACCTCATTACTCCTCCCACCCCCATTGCAGAAGATGTGTGAGGACCTCCACACTGGTTTTCAGTGCCCAGGGTGCAGCCCTGGCTCCTCCCCTTAGCAAAATATAGAATCATAAAACAGTAGAAGTGGAAGGGGCCATGAAGGCCATCGGGTCCAATCTCCCACTGTTGCAGGACACCAAGTTACAGCATTCCATTCAGATGACTGTCAGTTTCTTTTTGAATGTCTCTAGTGTGGGAGAGCCCACCACCTTTCCAGGCAGCTGGCTCCACTGTCACATTGCTCTGACACTGAGGAAGCCATTCCTGATATCTAGCCTGGATCTGGGTTGTCACAGCTTGACTTGATCATTCTGTGCCCTGCACCCTGGTATCAGCAAGAGGAGATCTTGAAGAGTAGCAAAGAGTAGCACTGTCCAGACAACTGGGTGCAAGAGGAGGCTGAGGGCCTCCTGTTTAAGTTCAGTTCAACTCTGGCATAAAGACATAAAGGAAAATCACACTGGTGGAGGTGGAGCAGGGGATCACCTATCTGTGTTTCCAGCATATCTAGGAGATATCAGGACGCATGTTATTGGACAGCGGAAAGTATCAGTAAGGCTGTATCAGGATCATGCAGCACATCAGCAGAAAGGAAAAGCAAACATGGCATCAGTACAGCAACTAGAAGGGCCTGTACTCATCTGTTTCTCACCGAGCGAGGAAGCCTGGAGAGCAGGAAGTGATGGGGAGCAGAATTCCCCAGATGCACTGATGCCTCGTTAGGGCTGCTGAACTGAGCATGGGGTATTTATTTATTATTTATTTTTATTTATTAAAACATTTTTATGCCGCCCCATTCGCCGAAGCCTCGGGGCGGCTTACAACAATAAATTAAAAGTAATTATAATATAAATTACAATAAATATGAACATTAAATTAAAAATACAAAAATACAATATAAAATAAGCCAGAAGGCAGCAGAAGTTGTGCGGGGAGGAGAAGGAAATACTATGTCCTTACTAGAGAAGGAAATACTACTAGGAGAAGGAAATACTACTAGGAGAAGGAAATACTATGTGATGGGGGGGATGAGGAGGAACTCCCAAGCATGAGGGGTAGGGAAGGTACATAGGGAGTAAAGAGGGTGGGTGAGGACCAGTGCTTAGGGGCAGGAGGTGGGGTGAGTGGAAGTGAATTCAAGATGGTCTGGTATTGCCCACCATCCTTTCTCTGGGGATTTGGTGGGCTGTTGGTGCTTTGCTGCTGAACACTTCTGGACAGGTCATTTAGACACAACAGAAGAGGCAGAAAACTATAGAAGCAGGACAGCAAACTGTAAGCAAGATGAATTTCATCCTGAAACAGCAGAGAAAGCAGCAGGAGCAGAGGGCAAAGGGGACTGGAAAGAGAATTTCAGGTTTATTTCCTGAGAGCCAGCACTTCTCTGGTCCATTCCTGGCAAGCTGGTGGCAAGTTATACCGGTGATATTGCAACTCTGTTTGCTCCCATCACAGAATTTAAGGGTAAATTGCAAGACTACTCAAAAAACATAGAAAGGAGGAATCTGAATAGCATGGGTTGGGTTGGGTTTGTGAGCTCAATTAATTACATAATTTACATTCCACCTTACAAGATACAGATCCTTCTAAGGCAACTTACAAGTAGCATCTAAAGGCATTCAAAAAATCGCAATCAGTGGTATCAAAATGGAAAGATTCTGCTGTAGATCTGATGGTCACTCGCCCTACTGAGGGAGGGGGAAGTATTGTTCTAGTTGGGACAGGAAGGAACATTTGATGTTCTCTTTGCCCAACTCCTCTTCCAGAACCCTTCCGCTAGATTATTTCCCTCTTCACTGTCAGGGCAGTGAAAAGGTAAGTAGATGGATGGAAGAGAAGCACCAAGATGCTCACCTCTGACTAAGGACTAATATCCAAGCTGGAGAAGGTTGATTACCTTTGTATTTAAGCTACCCGAATTTGAATTCTGGGCCTAGAAATTAAAAGGTTTGCCAGCCCCTCTACTTTTAGGAAGGGTTTAGTGATGTATTTTAAAAATATGGTAGTATGTGGACATGTTTGTCACAGTTCCGAACATTTGTCTGCTCCACAACTCTCTGGTGGATAAACCTGGGCAGAAAAGCAATACAGCTTTTATTTTGAGCTTTATGAGAGCCCTCCATGATGGTGACCCTATTTGGGGAAAGGAGTTCAAAACCATGGATAGCTCCTATAAAGCTCAAAATAAAGGCCACAGTGGCCAAACAGCCTACCGACACAGGAGTTATCAACCTTGACTAGTACATAAGCAAGTCCATGCAATGAATATGCACTCATGCGACAGGAGTACTTACTGCCATTGCAATATTTCTTCCTAAAAGCCACCCTAAGCCCACTCCTGGCAAGCAGATGGCCAGCAGTGGAAAGGTTGCCCACCTGATTCCCTGGAATCCTTTCCATGGTGCTAACTTGGGTTGTGATGGGGAAAGGGCATGGGGGGTCCACTGGACAGTCAAGCTGAAACAAACCCTGACACCTTCCTCCACAGCAACACTCCTGACTCCCATCTTTCACAGGCCAGGCAGGAGTGAGTCCACATGTGATGGTAGGCATGTCCTGAGCGGAGCTGGCTGGAGCCAGGGGTCAGACTAGATGGCCTGGCAGGCCCCTTCTGACTCTCTGTTTCTCTGTTTCTGTGTTTCTATGATGATAGGATGATGCGCCCACAATATGATGTGATCAATGGCACCTTCAGGTGCAGGGACACCGCAGCGTCCTGCATTGCGTGAGCCACTCGGACTGGTAAGCAAAGCAGCAACTGCAAGCTATTGGATATGGGATTGGAGCTTCTTAATTAAATGTCATGCCCATGGGAAACTGGCGTGCCAGCAAGAACAGTGCCAGACTGAGAATTTCCTGAAGGTACCCTGTTTTCTCTTATCTTTAATGTGAAGGAGATTGCGAATATCTTACTGTCCCTTTTATGCAATGTGAAATGGTATAGTCCTAAGGTGCTTGCACCACCTCCTTAAAACAAAAATATCCTCCTACCTATCAGCTACAACTCTGTCTCACACTTCCATCTCCTTTTGGCCCCTTCTATTTCTTTCATCCATTTTATCACACGTCTGGAACAGACAATCCCTATTTATCAAATTGCATGTCTATCAAGCAATTTCTTAAGTGCAGCCTTCAAGATCTACTTCCTCAGCAAAGCCTTTCTTGGACACCATCCCAGTGACTCGTTGCAGGCCCCTCCGCTTCAGCCTGCCTCTCTCAGATCTCATCACTGCTATTCCTCTTCCGTTGAATGGCTTCGTGATGCTCCACCACTCACCTTTTCCCATCAGGTGGAAATAATATACCTCTGACTGGGCCCATCTCCCTGGAACACACTGAGCAAAGGGGGAATGGAGCTTGGTGCCAAGCCCATTTGCCTCTCTGTAGGTTATGAACATTTCCTGGTTGCTGTGATGTGACTCATCTATTGTGGTGTGGATCCATTTCTCACAAAGAGAAATTCGATACAGTTAAAATATTGAAATGGCTTGCTGTTTGGCTACTGCCCCCTTCCCTTTCTGAGAATGTTTGTTCTCGTGTGAGAAAGAAGGGCTGTGCAAGTTAGTGTGCGTGTGCTTCTCTGTATGTATGTGTGTGTGTGTATATATATTAGATGCCCTTCCACATATGCTCTCCGGATGCACAGCAGCCTATGCGAACATACTTGCGCACATTAGTTTGAGCAGAAAGGAGCAGCTGGGATGCGGAGACTCTGTGCCTTTCTCCTCCTGGCAGTGGGTAAGTGCGGTACAGTACAACAGGCTCTTTTCTCTCTAAATGCAGATCAAGCCTGATTTTGCCTGTTGAAAAGGAGGTTAGAATTTGTGTAATGATGGTGCTCTACACCTGTCTTCTAAGGAAGAAGAGACAATCACCAATGCTGCACCTCTCAATTAAAAATGTATATGGTGGCTTAGGGAGCAAGTCGATGGCTTCTTGGCATGGACTAGGGCTTTTCCAGAGCCCCAGCTCAGAGGTCCTGCAGCCTCGGAGATGGGACTCCGACGGCTGGATCTGCACCTGCTCCCTTTGTGGCTGGGGCAGGAAGGAGTGTGTGGACTGCCTTCTGAGCGTGGACGTGTGCCTGGGAAAGAGGGAACACTAGTGTTGCTGGAGCAGGAAGGAGAGACTGCTGTGGCCATCCACCCGTGCTGCATTCAAAGCTCCTGCCGTCTTATTCCCAGCACTCGATCTAGATAGCCAGAAATGGCCGTGTAAGTTTGGAGGTTTGCATGCATATATGGGGAGGACCAGCGGATTGGACCCAGGCTTAGAGCAGGCCCATTGAAATCAATGGAACTTAAATTAGTCTCATGGCTAAGTTCAGTTCTATTTATTTCAATATGACTATTTATTTCTAAGGGTGACTAAGTCTGAATCCAAGACACTGTTTGTTTTTAAATCACTGCATCTGACATCATTACATGCAAGTAACACCAAGCAACAAGCAGACAGATTTAAAAGATGTTGCCTTCCATTCAGAGGAGGTAGCATAAAAACTGATGTCTCTATATTTAAGTCTGAGAAATTCAGGCTGGAAATAAGACATCTGACATATAAAAATGATACAAGAGTGCCTGCAATTAGAGGGATGTCCACTTTGTGCAAGAATGCAGGTGTTAAAGTTATACAGAACTCTTTATCAGGTGGAATCGAAAGAAAGTGTGTTGCAATATATGAAGTCAGTCTTATTGCACAAGCAGGACCATTCAAGCTTGCAAGGCCTAGTTTTAGGTACTGCAGTTCAAAGGGGGACATAACAGGAAGCAGTGCAGGGTGGACTGCTGGGCTCGTGACTGGATGCATGTCAGCGTCCTCTTGCAGGGATCAGATGAAATGACATATCAGTTTATTTCCTATTCTACGGACCCATGTGGATGTTACGAAAAGCACCAACGTGAGTGCCCAATGAAGTCCTCCTGCTTTCCAGAGTAATGTCCAAAGGGAATGCCCATAAAAAGATGTGCCAAGTGAAAAGATGTGTCCATTTCCACTGCACCGATTCCCCCTTTTGACATTACAGTAAGAACAAAAGGCAGCCGCTGTATATAACATTGGAACATTGATTGGTTTTGACTGATGGTTTGCCTGGGTTTATATCCAGCCTAATGACTGAATGATCCTCAAGGCATCTTACAATAGATCATAATAACACAGGTACATAGACATACAGATGCATTCAAACCGCCAAACTCACATGACCAAGCAACATTTAACTCATGGTTGGATGGATGGGGCGAGAGTATGACCCCCTTCAGCTCTCCAGTCCCGGGAAGGGTGGTGGCTGGATCTGAGCACTCATGCTGGCTGGGAGGTGAACCAAAGTTCTGCACAGCTGCTGCTTCTGTGGGCAGTAGATACGGTCAGGATGACCTTTGGCTGCTTTGCTGGTCTTACGGGAAGGAGAAGAGCAGCAAAGAAAGTACTTCCCTTCCCCTTTGCAGTCATAACCCCTTCTGCATGTTTGATTTATTCTGCTCTGTGTAACCAAGCTTATTCTTTGGGAGATATTTATTTGACTTCAAAAAGAGTCCGTGTCGTTCTTACGTGGATCCAGTCCAATGTGCACAGAAAAGGAAGGATTTGCTTTCTCATACTCATTCGCTGCCTGAAATTCCATGTAACTCTCATTGCAGTGGCTTAAAAAAAGGAATGGAAATGCTTTCTTTGAGTGAATCAAGGATTTCTTTCTTCCAGTTTTAATTTCAGGTGGAGGCACTGGAATTTTAAGAAGCAAATGGATTGCAGGGATGGCAGGTTTATTCTTCCCCTTCTGGTGCCCATTGGTACCAGTCAGGATCATACACACTTACTGTAAAGTAAAAAGAGGAGAACTGGGGAAGGAAGGAAGGAAGGAAGGAAGGAAGGAAGGAAGGAAGGAAGGATGGAAGGAGATTATGCATTGCTAGGCATCAGCTCCACTACCTAGCTGCCCATGCTGGGTGCTGAAGTTGGCGCTGCACCAGCTCCCATCACAGTCTGCCAATGGTGTCTCCTCTAGTAGGTGCTTGTCCTTTCTCCAGGCTTTAAGGCCCTAGGTCATGGCCAAAGTCCAGCCACTGAGTCCTGGACCGTCTTCCTTTGATCCCTCCCCTTTGTGACTGATGTGCAATGTATCCGCTAAAGCAGACCTGGCTGTTCATCCACCTGCCCACCAATTGCCAGCCGCATCTTCTTCTACTTCCTTTCTTCAGGTGAACAACAATGGTGTGGTCTCCTTCGGCGTGCAAGTCTCGCAGTACACGCCTGATCCTTTCCCCTTGGATGATGGGTGTCCCTTCGTGGCCCCATATTGGGGTGATGTTGACAATACTAAAAGTGGAGATGTCTTTTGGAGGCAGACTAAAGACCCAGCAATTCTCAGTCGCTGCACCAGAGACATCAATCAGTACTTCCCTGAGATCTCTTTCACAGCAGAGTGGGCTTTCATTGCTACCTGGGACCGGGTGCCCTTCTTCGGATCTCTTTCAGATAAGGTGGGGCTCTCAGGCAGTTGCCTTCAGTGGTAACCTTTACCTGTTCTCCCAACTACACAGGAATGGCTTTCTGTGAGGAGCAACACACATGTTGCAGGAAGCATATGTAAAAAGGCCCAATGCTTCGCAGGGATGGTGGTGTTATGGAGAAGAGGCATTCCCACATATCAGATGGCCTCTTCCAATCCCCAGAAGCAGAAAAACTGTGTAAGCTCCCCTCCAAAATGAGGATGGAGATTGGCATTGCATTTTACAAAATGCTAAATGGATGCAAAGGTAGAACTAGGCATATAGATGCAAGACATGCATATAAATGGAAATATAGAAATAAGTTCTGTCATTTGCATAAAAATGCAATGCATCTCCTGAATGTAGGAAATGCTGTAGCCAGGCAGCCAGTGTGCCTGCCAAGTGCGGACAGACCCTCCCCACTCTCCCTCCTTAGGGCTCTTTATTTTTAATTTAGACTTAGACTGAACAGCTCTTCCAATACAAGATGACCTTGTACAATTGAAATAAAGGCCTGTCCTCTGCACAGCAGGACACTTGGCCACCCAGGAGAGAACTGGCCCACCCATGAAGTAAAGTGAGGCACTTGGTTACTGTTGCAAGCAAAGCAACTGATGCACATTGCATGCTTCTTAAGTGCTCTTCACCCGTATGTCCATTGCCTTCTTTCTGCAGGTCAACACCTTCCAGGCTGTCTTGACCACCGATGAAAAAATATCCTTCATCTTGATGAACTATTTTGACATCCAGTGGACCACAGGGATAGGAAGTGGAGGGGATCTTCTGACAGGCCTTGGAGGAACTCCGGCACAGGTACCTCCAGACAGGTCTTGCATGGTACAGCAAATATTACTCTGGGCAGTTCTGGACCAAGGAATCAAAGTAACAGAGTAACTTCCTTTCTGGTGTCCAGCCAATGGGTGCTGGGGTAGCCTCTTCTTTTTCCACTGATCACTCCTAGCATGATTGACTTTTTGAGTGAGTCAGCTCTTAGGACATGGCCAAAGTGTGACAATCTTTGTTTGGCAATCTTGGCTCCAAGTGATATTTTTGGAGATTCTCGGTCTAGAACTTCGCTGTTTGTGATTTTTGCAGTTCAAAAACATCCAGCTTCTTCTATCTGCCTTGTTCAGAGTCCAAGTTCACAGCCATATGTAGCAAATGGAAAAATTATTGCATTGACTAATCTGTAAGACTGGAAAATACATGGGTTTTTACCTTCATGTGACTGTTCCCTGCTCCCTTCTCCCAGGCTGGATTTGACAGTGGAGACAAAAAAAATTATTACAACATCCCAGGTTCTCGCACCCCTGAAATCCTCAACATTGGAGAAACCAGCAATGTGAATGTGCCTGGGCGCTGGGTGTTCCAAGTGGATGAA
This sequence comes from Varanus komodoensis, assembly GCF_004798865.1. Lineage (NCBI taxonomy): Eukaryota > Metazoa > Chordata > Lepidosauria > Squamata > Varanidae > Varanus > Varanus komodoensis. The sequence goes on along the minus strand of NW_025335759.1, from coordinate 332,084 downwards.
TTAATTGGAGTCCCCACTGAGAAAATGGAGTGTTTGCAGTAAGTAAGCAGCAAGACAGCGCTGCACTCTGTTCCTTTATTAATTATGTCTGTGAATACTTTACTAGATCTCACAGTTGAAAGAAATCTGTGTTGCATTAAAAAATGTGCACAGTAGTCTTTATTCACAGGTGCGCAGGAAGGTGCCTATGCCAGATCAAACAATGGCACCCTCTCTCTGGGGTCTTGGACTGAGGTCTCTCCCATGGTCTGTTACCTAATTCTTTTATCTGGAGCAACCAGGGATTGAACCTTGGATCCTCTGCATTTGAATCCTGCCTTTCATTCCATTCCTGACAGATTCAAATAACCATGAAACTGAAGCATTTGGATTTAAAGCCATTGCTGGGTTTAGACACTCTGATAACCCACATTCAGTGGTTGAGTATGGTTTGTCATTGCACTGCGTTGCAGCTGAAACAAGGGTTATTATGTTTGAGCCCAGTTGTGCTAATTAACTATGGTTTGTTAACCACAAACAACCTGCAGTTCACGACCCAGCAATGAACTGAACTTTTCATAGCCATTCCATGCTTAACAAACCATGGTTTGTTAGCATAACTGGGTTTACACAACACAAAAAGAGACCAGGGCAACCAAGTCTGGGAAAGAAAGTGGGATTCCAAATTTACACTTCTTTACAGAAATTTTCACATTTACTGTTGGGAAGCAGAAGAAAAAGAAAATGAAAGACATCAGCCCCTATTCGCATGAGAGTTGTTTTCCAGAAATGTGGCCAAATGGTTATGGAGGACTGCCCTCAGCAAAATAATGCTTGCCTTCTCCTGGAACGCCCTTGCACCCCTGGCTGGATGCTCCAAAGCCACCCTGGAGTGCAACAAGGTCTGCCAAGGTGTACTCATTCTTTACATAGTACACAAATGGGACCAGCTCACTTTAGATTCAAGGACTCTGTTTCGCTTCAGACAATATTTACATAGTTGTGTGCAAAGGATAAAACCTTCCGGAGAAAGAACCAGTTATGACCAGTTATGTTATACTTGACCATACACTAAAGTACACAACATCTAATGCATTCGTGAAGCAAACTCTAGCCCAGGAGAACTTGTGCAGTCGCTTTCCGGGCTGAATAAGAATCTCTCCCAAGAGACTAAGCAAACAGGGCATGGCTTCTTGATTTTGCTTTCCCAGTTGTTCATATGTCATAAGTGAGTTAAAAACCCCACATATGCTTATGCTTTCCCAGTTGTTCATATGTCATAAGTGAGTTAAAAACCCCACATATGCTTATGCTTTCCCAGTTGTTCGTATGTCATAAGTGAGTTAAAAATCCCACATATGGTTACTCAGAATAAAGCCCCATAGGACTCACTCCTTGATCAGTGTGTTTAGATTATGTGGACCTGGACATGGGTGGGACATATTGGGGAAGGCTGTTAAAAACGTCTCTGAGCTGATAAAACTGCTATGGGGAGTGGGAGGGATGCAAACTTCCTTCCAGTGCCAATGTTGCCTTCTCTTTTTACCAGGTGAAAGCTCTTCTCATTCAGAGGATCTCCTCCTTAGTCACCAGCAACAAGGCAGGACATACTCAAATTCTTTCAAGCATTCCTCTGCTGCCCCCTACAGGCAGGGAGGTTTCTGGAACTGCTGTTAACACCAATAAATGATCCTGCACACATTGCTGCTGTCCTTTGTCCATTTCCTGGGTGACAGAAGCTGGGCAAGAAAGAGGAAGACAAGGAATGCATGAGAACGTGTGCGTGTGCGGACTTGTGAATGCTTTTCATGGGCAGAGGAGTGCCAAGCTTACTTCACAGAAGGCATGTCCCCCCAACTTTCTTCTCCTAACCACAAGTGTGTGTTTGGGTGGGGACTCTGGTAACTCAATAGTAAGGAAATTTTGCACTTGCTGGGAACACCCTATCATAGCCAGTCCATTCTAGGTGGAGCCGTTAATTTTCTTCCCCTGACAGAGTTCTTATACTAGTCTTCCTTATCTGGGTGCCCTCCAGATATTTTGGATTTCAACTCCCAACACCCTCAGCCATCATAGCTAATGGGCAAGGATGCTGGGAGCTGTAGTCTAAACCATTTGGAGGATGCCAGGTTGGAGAAGGCTATTTATGCCTTCAGAGATTGGCACTTCTTTCTCTACGGTTAACCCCTATAGTGCAGTTTACTCCTATACTGTGTGTGTGTGTGGGGGGGGCGGGTTAGGGTTAGGGTTAACACCTGTTGAAGTTCTGCCATTCATTTGGGTAGAGAAAGCCAAACAGAAGCAGGTAGCTGCCCTGATTCCTTCCAGGTATGCACCCTGGCTTTGAAAAGTGGTTCCAGGTGTTGAGTCAGTCCCTTTGAGATGCATGGACTCAATTACTGCCATTTCTATGTGTGTTTTGATGCCACCAGTGAGCTAATGTTTACACCCGAGATTATGTAGAGCTTAAGCAGGATGTATGACTGCTGAGTGAGGAGGGCCAGAAACAAGGCTTCACAGGATTATAGCCAGGCAGTAGCGATTATAAGGTCACCCATCACTGCTGTGCCAAAATTCTGCATGCAGATCCCTGTAATTCTGCTAGGCACATTTTGGTGGCAATTCAGAAAGTGACATTTCAAGGTTCATGCTTGCTAAGCAAAACAGCTGAGGAACTCAAATAGCAACCATTAGAACCAAATGTTTCTCACTGATGTTAGTAAATTTTCCCTGGATTCTGGGAGAGATGAAGCAAAGTGCCTGTCCCCAGGGCATCTCCTAAAGGATGGGTGAGCAACACAAAGTTTGATGTATCAGCAGACATCTAGGGGAGTTGCACCATGGGCAGAGAACCATGGCTGAGACCCACCCAGGCCTCACGGGCCTCCAAGCAAGCCAACTTTGACAAGTTTTCCAACAAGGAAAGCTGGCCGGTCAGGGCTTCCAAGCAAGCCAAGTTGATATGCCTAAGGAGAGCCAGAAAAGTTGCCACTTGAAGGTCTGGGTTTTTGAGCAAGCCAAATCTGATGCTTCGGCTGTCAGCAGTGAGAGTTGCCTCCCTGAACTGGGGCAGGTCTGGTGAGGTCCACCCATGGGGCTGGGCTGCCCCATTCAAAGCAAATCTGACCCACTAGAGGATGTCCAGAAGTCACCCTCTGGGCTGGGGCAGCGCAGCCAAGGTTCATCCACATGCCAGGGCCTCTGAATGAGCCAAACTAGACACATCAGCTGCCAGATGTGAAACCTGATGCATATAATCCTCTGAATTCACAATCCAAAAGCATTGGATTATGCTACAACTCTGCAAGAATAATTACTCCTACATACACAAATGCCCTGAAAGACAGGTTCGTTTTAGACCAGCTTTCAGCCTGGGAGTCAGACTTCATAAAGAGTTTTCCCTCATTATTTCTACTTTTCTTTGTCATCATCAACTAACCAACCCCTGAACTGCAATGAACATCAATTCCAAAATTACCTTTGCTTTTCCATTCTTTCCATCCTTTTTGCTGGTCTTTATTAATCTTAATTTCTCCAAATTGAGGCAGTTTACTGTTCATACTGTGACAACTTATACGTGTCTACTCAGAAGTGCCTGCTTTAAATGAAGCTTTCTCCCAGGGAAATGTGTATAAGGGTTACCTCTTGAGGCATACGAGAACTTTTCTACACCTGCCAAAGTCCATGCAGTGTTGGCTGAAGCCACAATCCTGTGTGTGCACAGTGCAGACACAAAAATCCCAATGCCTACAAATCCCAATGTTCCCTGTCTTGCATAGAAGATGCAGGGAGATGAAGGACTTTTTTAAAGCTAAACATGCAAGGGATTGACTTAACTTCACTTTTAATATCCTTAATTTGCAAAACTCACCCTTCCGTCCATAAGAAAAAATATTTATTCCACTACATGGGGTGATGAGTTCACCAAGAAAAGGTGTGTATACTCTCACCAAACAACTGCTTCTTAATCAGCGTTAATAGGGTTACAATCCAGAAACTATTCTTCCTTTCAATTCCCCCTGACCTCATTTTTTACAATTACTTTCCACCAGTGTGTGTGTGTGTGTGTGTGTGTGTGTCCGTGTGTGTCCATTTGTCTGTTTGTGTGTACACCTGTAAGGCACAGGATAACATTTCACACATTTTATGAAATAGTGTGTACTCCATTGCAGTACATGTAATAATAAATGAGTCCCTTAGGTGCCACGAGGGTGTAGTGCCTTTGCAACAGCATAATACAGCTATACCTCTGCAAATAAAGACAGACAACAAGGTCAGCTTGTTTAGTTCCTTATTCAGAAAACGAATGACTGAAAATGTGTCCATTTATGAAAATATTATACAAAAATTTCTGAAAGCGAGATAATATTTACATACTGTACAAGTAGCATTTTCCTTACCTGTGCATTCATATATTGTTGCAAATTGTATCAAACATAATTCCAAAGATATTTAGTGTTTCTTTTTCTTCTTTTTCTTTCCCTTTCTTTCCTCCTTCTTGTTACTTTCATGGGTTCTCCCTTAGTTATGTATTATATTTGCTACATTTCGTTTCTTCAATTATTCAGACAGTTCTGAATTACCTAATTCCCCCTAAACCACTTTTAAGATATGCCTAAACAAACATTCTTCATTAGCAAAATCTTTCTCCACATTCATTCCAACTGTTCTGTGCAGTTCATGATAGCCATGTTATTTGACTGAGTTTAATAAAACAGCAGTGCTTGCTTCTTATGCAATAGGTATAGATTTAATCTTCTTGCTCTTGGCTTTGCAGTTTGAAATGGCAGCCCAGGACTGGTGGATCAGCAGCAGAAGATTGGGGTATTTCAGGATGAAGGCAAGAAGGTGGCTGAGGAGCAGCATTGCTTGGGGTTAAGTTCTGATAAACCACCAAAACCTGGAGACAGGAACAGTCCATGAGTCAGTTTTGCAATACATTTACTGGGCAGCTCAGAGTCTAAATTTATTGTGCTAGCTATGTTAGACATAACCTGAATTGTACAGGGCTGAAATGGTAGTCAGGGCTGGATCTTTTCTGAACTAATAAAATAAAATTCTGCACCAAGCACTGTGGATTTCTGTAGCTACTACAAAATGGCAAGAATTTGTGCAATGTCCCTCTGTTGTACAATGTTGTGCATTTTTTCACTTTTTTTCTTTGTCATGGGAAGAGGGGCACAGAGCACTTGGCTTCAGAAATTTCAAGTATTTATTTGTAAGTATAAGGACCAGAAACATGTTTTCCGCTGAACGCTTAATGGTACTTCCAGATCTAGCACTAAGAATCAGGAAACATTGTGCAGATACCAACATTAAAGCTCTCCAGCGAATAAGGCAAGGCCCATTGCACAATAAATACCTAGTCCAGAAAGCACCCATAGAGATTATAGCTAAAGAATTGGGGCTGCTTGTTAATACTCTTCATGACACTCCACCCAAGATTTGGTCCAAACAAGTTGATTTTCTACCACACCATTTCCTCCCCCTTTCCCTTTTCTCAGTCCTCAGATCAGGCAGCTATTTGATGAGGCTCGGGAAAAGGGCTTACAGCACAGGAAAGCCGCGGCTGTATCAACCAGAATGCTATGTGGACATTGGCTGCTGGTGACTGGGTGGCCATTTTGAGTGGATAGCTGCCAATCAGGTGATGACAACTGTGAGCAGTGGTTAGCTATACAGGGTAATAACTTCCTCGGCATGCATTGCCATAGGATTAGTCCAGGAACACAGCTTTAATCCCAAACTGAAACATAAAACCATTTCTTTGTAAACCACATTTCTTAATTGTTCTCTTTTTCTTTAGGTCTCTTTCCCTTAAAAGAAAAACTTCCTCATCAACATCACTGCCACCAGCACAAAATGGTAACGCTGCTTTTGATGCAGCCCATGACTGGTTTGGACACAACCCCAGTCTGGACTGGGATCACGCCATCCACATGAATACAATACAATAGTCTAACAGAGGTAAGGGGACCCATTTCTTATTCTTATTTCTTATTCTCCTGGGTTGATCTTTCACATCACCCAATATTATTATTATTATTATTATTATTATTATTATTATTATTATTATTATTATAACATTTCAATACAAGCAAGCCTATCAACAGCTCAGCTACTATTTCAAAAAAGAAAGATCTGATATGGGTCTTATTATCTGCATCTTAATATTTAAATTTATTTTTATGTCTTAAAGCTTAACTAATACTCTTAAGCAATTTAGGATAGCTAATAAGCAGTGTGATGATCTGAGACCAATAATAAGGATTTATTATAATTAGTTATAATATAATTGGTAAATTAATCAGTCTTAAAGAAATTTGAAGCTATACTGTTTTAATGTTTCAGTAATTGAGATCTTTTTTTATTTTTTTAGTGTTCAGTACATTTATTTGTTATTCTTCATTAATCTTCACAGACTCCAGTATGTTGATATTGGTAATTTTGATGGGATTTTTCTAAAGTCTTTCTATAGTCTTGGAAAAAACACATTGAATATGATGCATTTAATATTTGAGTAATACAATCCATTACTGAGGAAGTGGGAAAGCCATTAGAATATTCTGTTCTCTGATAGGATATTGCTAATCCGAAATGTGTGTGAAAAGACCTCTACACCTGTGAGCAGGTCAGTGGATTCAGTCTGCAGATATGGAAGCATAGCAACTCCCGAGGATAAATCCCATTTTGCTTGGCAAAAGGAGCACGCAGATGGAAAGATAAACACTGATTCATACGGATCAACACTTTGACAACAAATAGGACCTGCTCCTGAGTCTCTTTGTCTAAACCAGCTACTGAATTCCACTCCTGGTTCAAGGTTACCGTTTCAGAGTAGGCATTCTGGCACAGAGTCTTGCACCCAAAGGCAGCAGTGGACAGGGTAATGCAGGCCTCGAGGACAGTAAACAATAGAAGAACAATTTGTATTGCAAACTCAGTATTCTGTCAACAGAGATCCCAGCAAAAACAAAGAAATTACTCTCCAGTGCAACACCCACACACCCACACACAGAACATTCACTGGGAACAGAGGGAAAGCATGCAAGACTGCCAGCAATTCATGAGACCTCTACTGTTTTAAGTGCATAGTTCGTTTTTTAATTAGGTCTAGTTTTTAATTAAAACGATTTGGATGTTAAACCCTTTTCTATTTTTGTATATTGGGATTTTAGCTGTTTGAATTTGCAGAGTGGAATTTTATACTCTGATTTATTGTATTTGCATTTTTCTTGTATCTTTTGTATTTGAATAATTGTTGCCAACCAGCCAGAGAGCTTTGGCTATTCAGCTATATAGAAATCCATTAAATAATTGAATGAATTAATAAATAAGAAGGAAGCACATAGAACTTCAGCAGTCCCAAAGCAAATTTATCAGCACTGTATCCTATCCTTCTTATTCACATTCCTTAGAACTCCTTTAGTTATATCAACCTATATAAAGAATGATGCTGGTGACACCATGAAGAATATTCTCCCATTAGCGACAGGACCCACTGGAAGATAAGATGCCCCTTTTCTTCTTGTCTTACTGAGGTACACTTACCACTGGGACAATTGTAGTACAGTAACAATTCTGAACTAAGTGTGAATCGAGACTCTTGCAATCATGCAGGAAAAATGATTCTTGGTTGGGGGTTCTCATAAAAGCCATCTGGATCGGTAATGCAAGAATAGCTGCCACGGCACTCACTACATTCGTTCCCAGCCTTTTACCTAGTGGTGACAAAGAGCTGTTTTAATATGGGATGTTGACTCCATTGAGCCCCAGCTGCTCTCTCAACAATAATAAAACCGAGGCCTGGTATCTCTCCTGCTACTTGGATCTTCTGGAAAGAGTCTGAAGAAGCATTCTGCAGTGACCTCTCTTGATGAAGAAAAGTTTCTGAACTCTGAACCTGGAATAAGAAAGTGGGACATATCCAGAGTGGCATGAGCCTTTAGTTCCACTTGTAGTAGATTGTCTGGCAATCACTGAGCCCTGATGGGGAATAGAATGCCTGGAATTTCACTGGATCAGCCTTCACCATCCCTGGGAACTCTCCTACACTATCAGATACTGACCAGCAGTCTCTAGCGAGCTCCTATTTGCATATGTGCATATTGGTCCCAAACTGGCTTATCTGACTGACCAGATCAAGAAAAAAATCTTGGCAGATGTTTGTACTTCTGGTCTCATGGAACCGAAGAACTCACATAAACAGGTGACTCTTACAGAGATTCACTACCTGGCGCTATCTCTCTGTCTTACCCACACTAGTCCAACACGTCTTCTGGCTTAATTCCACCTGTCGGACCTCACAAGGAGATCCATACAGCTGGCTCAACCAGAACAGTTTCAAACCAGGAAAGAGTCTTAAATGACAAGCAACAAACACCATGACTTCTAGGCTCTATCTTATTTTTTCTTATGACATCCCAACATTCCTTAAATAAGTTTGTTACCAGTGACATCTTGAGCTTCCTGGCAGCTGCCACAGAGAGAGAGCCTGAAATAATGGACTATAAGAGATGAGAAAAAGAGGTCAGAGGCGATGAACACAATTCAGAAGGACTATTCCCCCTGCCACCCACTGCTCTGGTTTTGTGCCCTCAGTCATAAAAAGGCACCTGTTATACTGACCGTTGGCAAGCAAAGGCACAAAGGCGAGCAAACAGATCCATATGAATCCAATGACAGATTCAAAGCTCCAGAACTACAGAATTGCTATCCAGTGGAGTGCAGAAGCAACGCCCCGCCTTCCCTATGCAGATGAGCATCTAGATGCTCCTGTGAACCCCCAGGGGCCCCTTGGCCAGTGGCATAGTGGAGTCAGGGTTATTAGCCAGGGACACTGACCTCCTGCCCCACCTGCAATGTTCACAGTAGTCCAGGGGAAGGGTTGAATGTTCCCAGTGCCGATATGCTGTTCGTTTGATAATGTAATTACCTGGGGGAAGCTTAATGGGTCCATTAAGACCAAATGCCTTTACAAATGACCTGCTGCTAGGAGATGAAGACGCATGGAATGGGTGTGTTGCTATGACTCAGCACAGCTCCCTGCCATTGCTTTCTCCCTCTCAGAATGTGTCCAGGGGGACTGTTGCAGTGAGCACCTGCTCTGCAGAATTTCCCATGACACCACTATTTGGGGCATCACTGCTTTTCATTCTAGGTTTGCTGAATTACCATTATTGATTCTATCCTTCCAGCAAAGAGCTCATTAACAGGACAGAAATCATCCTTTCTCCCTTTCACCAAATACTCAAAACAGGCTGCCAGATGTGTTGGACACCAGCTCACTTCAGCCCTGGCCAGGGGCTGTAGTCTGTAGGGTTTCAGGGGCACCAGGTTGGAGAAAGTCAAGCTAGACACAGAAATACGATTAGAGTCAAATCAGCCAGTGAGATTCCAGGTCAGAGGGCCTTAGAGACTGGGTCTTCTCAGTTCTTTGAGCACAACACCTCCCTCATTTGGTTCTTTTCCTATGCTCAAGATAGAGAATTGTCTAACACTTCCAGTTCGTCTATAGCTGAGTCCCCCATCTTCCATTCCTTGCATTCTGCAATTGCTAAATGACAACTATCCATTCTGGACCCAAGTCAGGGTAGCAGATGCACTCAAAGGCATGGAGATGGGATGGAAAATGGCATCAGCTTTTGTTATTAATTCTGCTTCTGAAATCCAGAAAGGAGATCAAGGGTACATGCAGATCAATAAAGCCCATCTCATTATTATTGGAATACATTTGCGGCTTCAATTTTTTCTTCAGGCATTCTTTCCTTGAGTTTGAGTGCATCCTCATGTCTAAAAGGACTAGAAACTTTCTCTTTCAAACAAAGTTATGGCTGAAAGTGCCACAAACTCTCTCCCCATAGCCAAATTCCATGTCTTCACACTGCAGATGCAAATTTATGAATGGGACTCAGCCCTGACTATGTGACAAGGCTGGTGTTGCCTTTTAATCTTTGAAGCCTGTTCTTCATCTCTCAGATTGTTCACTGGTTCTGTAGCTGGTGGCAGCCCCTCAGCAAAAACGGGACTGACGGGACTCTCTGAAGCATGGCAGTAGCTAAGCAATCCTTATTTTAACATGCAGTCCGTAACGCTGCAGTTCACTCACACAGTTAGGTAGATTACCAGGTTCCCAGTGCAAACTGATGCCAGGGAGGTCAGGAAGAACTGGCTGAGATACTCCACCATGAACAATACCAGCCCAAAAGCCAATGATGATAGTCCTATGAAGATCTGTGTGATCTGCAATGACAGCATCGAAGACAAGGTTAGTGTCACCTTACCTTGCCTTTCTGGATTAATGGAGGGACACTTTACATATGATGCTTGTCTGGAGATGGAGGGGGGCTCAGCTTTTTTGGCTCCACTGGTCTCAGAAGGCCGGGGGACTGCTGGGGGCACATATGCTCCATGGAAAGATGGAAGCAGATGGAAGCAGGCCCCATGAGTGTTGATGCCTTGATCATCTTCTGGGAAATGACTTCAGAGAGTTGATTCTTGGAGTTTCCTCCAGGAAGCAGAATCTCAAAAGCCAGTTCCATGACTCCAAGATCTAGAGGGACCTTGTCTGCAGCAGGATGCCACCTGCCCTTCAGCGGGAGTGGACACTGGAGATCACTTCACATGACTACTCAGCTCTTAATCTGTCCTTAGTCTGCATTCTTGCTTTGTAAATTTAAAAGGCATTAATAGCCAAGAGGATTCTATGGGAGAGGAACAAAAGAAAAATACTAGATCATGGGAGACTGATCTCAACCCACCCTTCTATCTCCAAGGCTATACATTATAGGGGGATAGCTTATATGGGACAAACTGCCTTTCAGGGAACTTTCTCTGCCACAATTGATGATCTTATCAAGGAAGCCCATCCTTCACCAGAATATACTCTGGCAGGTCTGCAGGATCACCAAGGAGAAACCACATGATTTGCCTAATTGCTCTTGCAATATGCAGGCTTCCGTGCCATGACAGCACAGTGAACAGCATGGCAGAGGTGCCTTCCCAACCGCCCATGGCTTGGAAGTCAGGTTCTTGGGTGGTTTGGAAGCCAATCTCTGTGCACCATGAGAGTATTAGGTGAATTGCTTGACATGCGACAGCAACTTGGGGATGGAGAAAAGAACCCACCATGGATTCTGCTGTCTAGAGATTGTAGGAACCTGCACTCTGGGTTGGATCCAACTCAGCCATTCCCCACCATGAAGCTCACAGTGAATGGGGTCCATCACTCACTCTCAGCTTAACCTACTCAGAGGGTTGCTATTGTGAGGATAAAAAGGAGCCATGGAAGCTGCTTTGGGTTCCTCACAATGCAATGCAACAACAATAATAATGTGATGATACCCATTGAAATCAATGATACTTGAGTTAATCATGCCTAACTGGAGTCTCATTGATTTCAGTGGATACCTTAAAGGAAAACTGCATCTGGATCTAGCTTTCTGAAAGCCACCAGGGCTCTAGATTATGCAAAGAAATTCCAAAAGGGGGTTAGATAGTCTTTAGTTGTCCATATTATCACCCACACAATATTGAAACAGCATTCTCAGGTGTTCTCTTACTCACCACCAGGGCCAGTGGCTCACCCAAATAAAACTTCTTTAGTGACTTTGGCACAGGATTCATCTGAGGAGATGAGAATGGTTGGGGCATAATTGGGATTGATGTAACCTCTCCAAAGCTCCCCGGATCCATGGTGATTTGGGGGATCAGCCCTTGCAGAATCACAAAACAGCAGTGCTGCTGGGCAGAAGAAATCAAAGAGGAAAGTAAGCAAGGAACTTAACAGAGGAAGAAACAACAGGGAACTGTTGTCACTTTTTAGAAGTGTTTAGCTCCTGGAAATGTTTAGCTCCCAGGTCAAGGAGTGTGGAGGGAGAACAGTTCAATATTTCTCCTTCAGACACTGTATTCATGTAAAACAGCTGCAAAACTTCAACACATGCCAGTTTTCTAGCACACCTGCTGAATTTTCACCTTGCTGTGGAAGTTTTACAGGCAATGGTGGGTAGGTGGAGGGAGAAAACCTAAAGGAAGATGGAAAACTCCCACTGGGTTAGTTGCTCCCTGAGACTATGGGTGCTTCTAGAGTAGAAGTTCCTAGAACTTCTAGTCAAAAAAATGTGCACGCTATTCCACCTTTGCTTCCGAAACAGATGTTCTTTGTAAGACAGGAGGCTGAAGAGAAGGGAAAAGGGGAAGGCTATGAATAGTGGATCTTGACAACAGGATTCTGCCTGGTGAATTGATATGAGTGTCCAATAATAGCTTTATCTGAAAGAGTGCTTTAGCACTGAATGGGGAAAGTTGCACTTCACAGCCTTCTCCTTTCAAGGCAATTCTTGAAAAGGCACAGGGGCATGTCTTTGGCTTTAGCAACTTAAGCCAGGATGACTTGTTGCTTTATGTACCATCAAGTTATCTCTGACATATGTCCTATCCATGACAGCCCTGCTCAGTTATTGTAAATTTGTGGTCAGGGCCTCCTTTACGGAGTCAACCCATCTCATCTGGTCTTCCTTTTCTTCTTCTGCCTTTGAGTTTCCAGAGCCTTATTGTCTTGTCCACAGAGTCTGACTTTCTCATGATGTGTCCGAGTTACGATGGGCTCAGTTTTGTCATGTTTACTTCTATGGAAAGCTCTGGCCGGATTTGATCCAGGACTCACTTGCTGGCCTTCCTGTCTGTCCAGGGTTAGCACTACACCGCAGAAGGGAATGGTAAAGCACTTCTGATTCTTCTTACCTTGAAACTCTTATGATGAAACAAAGATGACTTGGTTGTATTTTATTTTCTCTGCATTAAGGAATCATAGAATAGTAGAGACGGAAGGGCCTAGAGGGCCGTTGGGTCCAGCCCCCTGCTCAGTGCAGGACTCCCAGTTAAACCATCCCTCTCAGATGGGAGAAGAGGTTTCCTGCAGCCTCGAGTCCTTCTAGGGTTCTGGGAAAGAGTAAAGGGATAGGAAGGGAAGCAGTAAGAAGAAGCCCAGAAGCCATGGCAGGGAAGGATGTGGAGCACTGCCCCCTTGCATGTTGAGCTGCTCCCGAGAGGGCTCCAGCTGCTGCTGCTCCCCGCCTGTGCCGAGAATTGCAGCCTGATCTGCAGCAACGGAAAGAAATCGCGACCGCGCCGTTCCCCGGAGGATGCTCCGCTTTCTCCTTCAAGCGGATCAAGATACTGTTGAAGGCCTACGAGCTGGCAGCCAGCTCCCTGTTTGTCCCGGAAGCAGCGAGGTTTGGACCGAAGGTGGGGGGGGGGGGCGGGGGTTCTCCCGGGAGGAGAGTAGGCGAACCTCTGCCGTTATCCCGGGACCAGCCTGCGGGGAGCAGCGGCGCAGGACTCTGCTTTCCGCGCTTCTCTCCAGCGGGTCGTAATTGCCCCTTCCGGAAGACCAGGGCGCAGTGGAAGGCTTGCTTGGAGGCTGCAGCCGCGCTGGGGAGCCTGCCTTTCCCCAGGCGAGGTCCCGCAGCGTGGGGGTGGCGGAGAAGGGGACCTGGACCAGCCAGTGCAAGCCCCTTGAACACGCCCCCGGGCGCTCCTCGTCTCCCACCCACCTTCTAAGGGCTCTCGCGATGGAGCTGCGCGGTGCAAAGAGCGGCGGAGGCGCGGGGCCGCCCAGCTGGGCTGCGAAGGCTGCGAAAGTGGGGCCGGGAGAGGGGCCGGACCCACTCCCCCCGCCGCACACGCTCCTCCCCGCCGCGCAGCCCCTCGGAAGCACCGATCGTCTCGTTGCACGGTCCCTCCTCCTGCTCCTTCGCTCTTCCCCGCTTGCCTCGCTCGCTGTCCGTGCTGGCTCGAAGCCCCCGCTTTAAAGCCTTGATGAAATCCAGTTCCGCACTGCTAGTTCTGCACGTACTTCTCAAATGACACTGCCGGTTTGACCACGGCCCGATTTCCCCTTAGAAAGAGGGCTGCTCTTGGACTCTTTCTCCGGGCCCCAGAGGGACAGGAAAAATGCAAAAGTGCCCCCCCCCCCCCATGGAGCAACTTGAAAAGGATTCGGGTGCCCTCCACCCCACGCACGCTTCTTCCGTGGTCATGGCGACCCTCGACCTCCCCCTTCGGTTCCCCCGCTGCTCCTTTACATTATTCTGCCGTTATCTGGTGCCATTTAGTTTGCTGTCTTTAAAATGTACGCATGTATTTGCCTAGGAAGGGAACAGGCGAAAGGCCGAAAGTAATCTTACCGATCCATCCTGACCGCATACCTGCGGTACTTTCCATGCACGCCTCAAAAATTCCTGTCAACTATCAGGGCTAGAAACTTTAAATAAAAGTGGAAGAATCCTTGTTAATTATTATTTTAATTTCTGATTTCATTTAGGCTGCAATCTTGGGCAGTAATCATGTACCCGCAGTCCTTGGGGAATTGCTGTGCAAACTTTATTTTCCAATGGATTCTAAGTAGGATTTAAGTGTGTGTGTCCACGTGGAGGGGGAGGTGTTGGTAACAGAATTAATGCAGTAAGAAGGGGTGCACCCTAAAATTGAGATGCAGCAATTCATAGGAAAGGGAGATACGAGTATTTCAAATGTTTAAATTGTATTTTGGTGCAAGTTGTTTGCCATTTTGCCAAAGTGGGGATCCAGAAATAAGTCATACCTACTAAGGCATTGTGCAAGTGCTTCTGTGGAAGAAATCAAAGTTACAGACAAGAGAGTGCGATTACTGCAAACATATTGAAGAAAGAATGAGAGTTTTTTCTCTCCAGACGTAATCATAGCTTAGCATGCACCCACTGAAATCAGCAGAATTTTGCCATCGCCATGTTTTGGAGTGTGTGTGTGTCTATTAAATTATTTTTTCCCTCTGCTTTGGCTCTATTTAACTTGTTAACTTACTCGTGGATTTTATTATTGGTCTTCTGTATTTGTGAGTGTTATATTATGCTTTGTATCATTTTATGTTGTTCTGGATTTTAACATTATGTCAGCCACCCGGAGAGCCTATGGCTAGTGTGGTGTGATAGAAATCAATCAAATAAATAAATAAATCGGCATGCTCTGCATGCATCCTGAAAGGAGGTGCTCTTGTGATTTAGGGAATGTGGGACCCCCTGGACTTCCAGTTTGTTTCTCGTCTGGCCTTCAGAAATCCATCAAGCCAATTTTTCTCCAGCCACCATGTTCTGGAAATGTACACGAAACAGTTGCACGCTTGAGATCTGAGAACTGCATATCTGTAGCACTATTAGTTCAATTTGCATCTTTTGTGCAAATGAATGCTGTGACTTCAAAGTTGCGTAAATGGCTTTGCACTGTTTTAAATATGTCGCTGTATTTGCAAGTTCTTTATCTATCCCTCAGTGCGCATATTTCCTTGGTAATATCCTCGTCAGTTTAATCCTCCCAGGTGTCCTTGTTAGCTACGAGTAGCTCTATTGCCTAGAACCTGTCTCTGTCAATTTCATCTAGGCCCCCTGGCAGTCTGGCACCACCACTTGCAGCAGACAATTTTTAAAATTACTGCTATTTTTCAGCAAAGGATTTGTGCTAAGGGAGTCATGTTAGCCTCTTTCTTCCCACTCTCATACTTCCCACCAATAGTATGTGTGACTTTTTCTTTTAAAAAGGTCAGGATATACAAAGTATAGAGCCCAAAATTTATGCAAATTTCTTACCTTTTATTTTTTAAATGCATTCATGTAGAACATTAGTGTGAAGAATCCTAAACACACAATAAATGCCTCATGTTGAGAAACCCCATGGCTGGGTTCAGACAATACAATAAGCCATGGTGTTTTGTTTTGTTTTACCGTTGTTGGTCTGTTGTGCTGTCTGAGCCCAATCATGGTATTTCACCATGGTACATTTAATCTTTAGGCACCCTGATCCGTTCTATGGTTTCTCTGTTTCATTTTGGCTTGCCATGTTGTCCGAAGCCAGGATCAACTTGGTATGCAACTACTACAGAGCCCTCTGGAAAGAGTGGCAACTGTAGAAGCCGCTCCAGCCATCCAGTCTCTATGTGTGGACCAATGAGGAAGAGGCAGGGGGGATAGGCAGGCAGTGATGCACCTTGGGATTGAAATTCAGGCACAATAGCTGATGGGATCTATGCCAACAATGGCAGGACTGATCAGCAATTGTCATGTCATGTTGTGTGAACATAGCTAATGTCTAGGAGCCATAGGCTTGCTCCCTCCACCAGTCTGACCCAAGAAGTGGGAGAACAAAGGCATTTGATCAGTGAACAACAACCAAAGGAGTAATAATCTGTCTAAAACTAAACAGCAATGGGGCCAGTTTGCCCTCTTTTGCAAAAGAATGCCTCAGGTTTAGGTGTCCCGTAGAAAAGAACCCATCTTATATTCCTATCAATTTATTTATTCCTATTTAGCCGCTCTTGGTGGTGGGACATTGCAAACTTAAGGAATGAGTTAGTTTTTTGACCATCCTGACATCAGACTCTTTAAGCTCGTACTGCTTGATAGAATCAATACTTTGAACTGGGCCTGGAAACAAACTGGAAGCCAGTGCAGCATGTATAAGACTGGTGCAATATGGTTAACACAGCAAAAAGTATGTTATTGATTCATGGATACATTTTACATTTTCTTTTGTTTCTTGTTTCTGTTTAATGAAAATCACAATAAAAGCTAAAGGGGAAAAAGAAAAGAATGGTATTTGTGCCACATTTCTCATCAGATGCTGGGCACAGATCATTGTGGCCAGATAGCTTGTGGCAATCATCTTTAGAAACAGGTGAAATTCTTTCACATGACCAAATCCCTTGAGAAGAAGTTTCTACCCAGCAGTTTCTACCCAGAACCATCTCTGCTGCTCCAACTTCCCCTTTCTCAGCCCCTCTGTTTGGGGAAGACTTTTGCACTTATCAGCTTGCTGCTTGCCCACATGGCCATGGGCATCTCTATGGAGTGCCCTCTGGTCTGGGAGTGGTCTCCCTTCGAGGTCACTGCTCTCACTCTAGCAAAGCAGTGCCCAGATACTCACTGGGTCCAGCTCCTCATTCTCATGAGATGCTCTGATCAGGTAAAGCAGCTGAATGGTAACCCTATTCAGACTGTGTATAGACCCACCTACAAAAAAAATCAAAAAGTTTGCCCAAACTGAGCAGATTGAGATAAAAGCCACAACCAGCTCCCAAAGCTGGATCAAGAAGAATGTGGATTTTGTTCATTTCCCAGAATCCAGCCTTAGCTCTATTTGAGGTCAAAGTTTCCCAGCTGGGCATCACGGCTGCTGGCACATTGACCTGCACAGGCCCATTTATTTGACCTGGGAGTTGCAGAACACCCTTGCATCCTTAGTTCCGCTTGGAGATCCCCCCTTGCTTAATTCCCTCATTACACAACATTTATTTTGCAAAAATGTGATTTTAATCATGGTGCAATGAGGAATGCAAAACACCAAAGCCTCACTCTCCACCACAGAAAAATAGTTTTGAAATATCCTGCTGGTCTACTGAGTATGTCTTTCATCATGCACAATCGAACATTTCTGTTCCTCACCAGCTCATGCTCATTCTATTTTAAAAACTGCTTATCACCAATTTAACTAGAAACGATGAAGCTAACCAGCTTTTAGTTACCTAGATCTTCTTCCTCCACACACTTTTAATTATGTTACACACACCACGTTCCAGTCCTTTGATATGAAGTCATGTTATACATTTGTGTTATAAGACCAGCAATTTCAGATTTCTTTCTTTCTTAATTAATTCATTTATATACCACCCAATAAGGGAGACTTTCTGGGCAGTTAACAAAAGTGAAAATTAAACAAAAGAGGAAATGACACATGCACAACAATTAAAACTAAAAGAACAAAACCATAATTGCAATTGCCATTATTCAGCACAGAAGCACAGCAGTCCTTTAGGGGTAGTGCAACCACACCCAGAACAGGTTGAATTTCACCCAAATACACAGAATTTCACCCAAATAACAGCACCTTTGTCTTCAGACAAGACTGGATGAGGACCAACAAACTGAGGCTTACTCCAGAAAGGTCTCAGTTTGCCGGTCCTCATCCAGTCCATTACCATGCTCAGACACTGATTCAGAGTATTTGTTTATTTATTGCATTTATGTACCACCCCAACAGCCCAGAGGGCTCTCTGGGTGGTTTACAAACATTAAAACCCCACCAATCCTAAACAAGTAAATAAAATGGCTACACCACGACTGAGTATAAAATAACATGGTTACAATGAATTAAATAAATAAATATTCCACTAAAATTAATTAACTTTAAAATATTGGTCAAATAAAAACTGTCTCACCTGGGATTGAAGAAAAGGTGAGGTAGAGCTGGATGCCATCTGCATATTGGTGACACCTCCACCCACAGCTCCAGATAACTTCCCCCAGCAGTTTCATGTCACTGTTGAATAGCATAGGGGTTGAAATGGGACCCTGTGGTACTCCCTGGCATAGCTGGCATAGCAATGATCCCCCAGCAGCACATTCTGGAATTGCCCAGTCAAGTAGGAGTGGATGCAGTGCCTCGCACTCCTAGCCCAGCCTATCCAGAAGGATACCATCACTGATGGTATCAAAAACCACTGAGAGGTCCAGGAGAATCAACAGGGTTGAACTCCCTTGCCTTTCTCCCTTCCCTTGGCTGCCCTGTGGATATAAATAATCTGACTCAGTCAAGAGTGCCTGGATCTCTTCAGCCACCCGCTGCTCAAGCACTTTGCCCAGGAGGGGGATGTTGGCCCCTGGTCAATAGTTACCGACATCCTTTGGGTCCAGGTTAGGCTGTTTCTGGAGTGGCTTAATTACAGCCTCTTTTAGAAAGGCTGGCACTATTCCCACTCTCAAGGAGGAGTTCACAGCCTCCTGGGCCCGGGTTGAAATCCCTGCTTTAGTTGCTTTAATGAGCCATGAGGGGCGACGCTCAAGTACACAGGTGGAGGGCTGGACTTGACCATGCACCTGGTCCATATGCTTGGGCCTCAATAACTGAAGCTCATCCGATAAAACTGGACCAGCTTTGACTTTTGAGTCATTTAGGTTAAAATCCTGTACCGCCTGGGAGAGCATCCCAGGAACATGGGATTTTTCAAGTTCCCCTCCTGAAGACATAGACACTGCTACAACTTTGGGAAGGGAGACTTCACGTTATTGTCCTTCCACGTGCCTTCCCATGACCCTTGCAGTTGCAGTGGGAAGAACTGTGCTGTTTGCGTTCCAAAGTCACAAATGTGAGCTTTGATGACCTTGCAAAGGTAAAAAAGGGGCAAACTGGTAGGAGGGAAGGAGACAGGATCCATATCTGCAGAAGCTTCCGTACTCTGCCTCCAGTAGCATGACTCCTTTAGATGGTCCCTGAGGCCATCTAGAGGGAAAAATATTAAAAAGGAGAATCATAAATCTCCAGCCCAGCCAGGCCGCTATAGAGGCCTCCATCCATTATCGGGTAACCTAATCGGGGTGTACCATTGGGAACTTGAGGAGGGATTCCATTTGGCCCTGCTGGTTTGTTTCAGTTTCAGTTGAGGGGTGTTGCTTTGGAAAACTTCAATTGTCTTTTTCCCAACCAACGTCACCACGCGTTCAGAGCTCTCCTTGGTCCTGAAGTACTGGATTAGCACTACATGGTTCAATCTGCCATTTTGAGACCTGCATCTGCTGGGGTATCGCCATGTCTCCTTCAGGTTGTTCTCTGTTCTAGTTTGCTTCCTTTCTGACTTTGTTGTCTGTGTTAGAGTGGGATTCTCCTGCAGCTGTTTCCGCTTGTGGACCATGTGTGAGAAAAATAGCTGCTTTGGTCACACCTTCTCAAGGCCTGCTGACTGGTCTCCAGAAGAGAAGTTGGAGGAGGAAGAGGAGTCATGGGAGGGGCCACGGAATGTGGGCCATTTCCAGACATTGAGATAGAGAAGCAGAGATGCTTATCTTAAGGCCAGACTCCCCAGGTGGGCCGGTAGTCTCTGGGAATAACCAGGATGTACAGCTGGTGGGAGGGGACTTGGAACAGGGGAGTTTCCTAGACATAGACAGGTGGGCTTAGCTGTTGACACCATGGCACATCATCAACTGAGAAGGGTGGCCCAACTGGAGGATCGGCATGCAGAGAGGAGACATGTTCATTTTCAGAAGGCCCCTCCCAAAGGGATGGGTTGCAGGCATGCTAATAAGGAGAGTTGCTGGAGGTGAATACTAGACTGGGTTCATTGAAACAACCTGTGCGTGCTGAGAGAATCAGTCTGGATGTTTATGCATCTGGAAACCAGTTTGGCCCATAAAGAATGTTTTGGAAGGAAGGTCAGAGGCTTTGAATGTGCAAAGGGAGAAATCCTAGCTCATGATGCTCCATTTCTCTGTGTCAGTGGTTTGGAGATGAGAGCCCCATAATTTTGGCAAGAGTTCATCCATATGTAGATCCCTTAACTGAATAGAATACATACATACATACATCAATACATAAAATATCCTTACTCACTTTTATTCTATTTAGATACCAGCTGTCTTGTCACAAGGAACACAGGGTAGCTTACATAATCCCCCCTTTCATCCATTTTATACTCACAACAACTATGTAAGGCAACTCAGCCTGAGAGTCGAATTCTCCCTGTGAGTTTCATGGCTGCGAGGGGTCTAGAACCCAGATCTCTGACTCTAACTAACAAATCACTGATCAAATGCAGGAAAGGAAGTTGAAAGGTATGTCACAGGAAGGACATGGTGCATTGTGGGGCTTACACACTGGAGAGCAAGCATAGTTTCTGGTGATAAAATCCTCATGACAAGGGAGGGGAAGCAGCTTGTTATACAATAATTTCAGAAACAGAATTCTTGCGGTGGCCTTAAATGTCAAACAGAAGTCATGAATTCTTTGCTCCAGCAGAGATAGGTGCTGACTTCATCTGGTTTGATTTGGTAGGACAAAAATCACAGATTGAATCCCAGGGCCTTTAGCCATGTCTTGGTGCTGAATTAGGGTGTCACCTCTTTATACTCCTGACAGCTTCCTTGCCTTAAACAACTGATTCAACTTGGTTGGTTCCATGCCAGGAATAGGGTTATCTGCTGAATTTAACTGGAGCACATGGGGTGAGAATTTTGTTTTGATCCATTTTCCATGAGAATTTGCCAAAATAAATTGAGGCAAAGTTTAAGGACCAGACAATTTACACACTTCCAGTGCTTACAAGAAGATACCTATTCTGTGAGAACTGAGAACAATACCAACATGCTTCTTACCATGTATTGGGACGCACAGCAGCCTCTGAGCTTAGAGGCTGACAAGCACAGCGAAAGGAGGCCATATGGTATCCAGGGCACTCCATTTCTTTTTATATTTTGTTGCTCTTATATTGATCTGTTTTTGTGATTGAAATTGTTTTCAGTATTGTATTTTTAACCTCGTCTTAGATGTGAACTTAATGTTTCTTTGTGAATCAGATAGGGATTTCATTATTTTTAAGCCATTTACAAACATCACAAACACATTCAAATTCATTATCATCTCAGCTTCCAATTAAAAATGCAAGTTTCTAGCCATGATGGTGCAAATAGGCACTCTTCCTCTGATCCTGGAGGGAGTGCCTAGCCATCTGGACCAGAAGGCATTGATAGCCGCCTCTTCCATGAGCCACTTGCAGTGGTTAAGCTGGGGTAGTCCCTGGGGCCAAAGTCCAGGGCCCATGCAGCCCCTGGTGGGTGGTGCTGAATGACACCCAGTGGATCACAGTTGAGGAGTTCATCACTCCAGTTTGCTCCTATAATCCTGGTTAGTGCTGTAATTTAAGTGAGCTTCCAATGCCAAACTGCATGTTCTCAGAATATATTACAGGGAGAAAGCACTCTAACATATATGGAATTTATATGGTAGTTTTATATGGAATTTATATGGAACATATATGGTAGCTTTCATACCATAAAGCATGGAATGCTGTGCACACAGGGGAGAAGATAAATGAGAATGGTGCACTTCACAACGGAAGCAATACCAAAGCCTATCTCAAGGGGGTGCCATTAAACAATTCAGTGTCATTACATAGCTACCCAGAGCCGGTCTTGTGTGGCATAGTTGAATGAGCGCTGGACCAAAGCTTCGGACATCTGGTTTCTAGCCCACACCATTGTAACGCCATGCGGAAGTACATATTTTCAGGAAGTTCATGGTATGCTGGCGATCCCATTGAGATTATAACTTCTTCCCAAACATGGCCATGTATGCAAGGCCAATGAAAGCAAAGAATGCAATAAAGTCAGAAAACTTAGAAAAAACAGACCACGCCAAGACTTTATTTTGCAAGTACAGAAATTGAGACCTCATGGCATGGAAAGAACACAGACGGGTTTTATTTGGCACGGAACACCCACAGCATGCCCACAATCCATGTGCCAACACACGTCTCTGCTGACCTCAGGCTGCACAAAGAAAAGAATGAAGAATTCACAATTGTTCTGGCTGTAGAGAGGGGATTTGTTTAATGTAATGAAAATACAGCAGGGTGGGGCAGGAAGAGAATAGATCAGTAGGAGAGTTGTAAGGGGGCTATAAAGCCATCAAGGCTAGACCCCCGCTCCACTTCCACATGTGGTCACCCTTCCAGCTGAAGGCCCACTTCTTTCCAGCTTAGCAAAGGTGATGTGACATGTTTGTTCGATGGATAGTTACGCAGGCAGGACCAATGTTATGGGAGGAGGACAAGTTGGGCGTTGAGGAAGGGGGGGATGGATGGTGTGTGTTGTAGGTGGGGGGAAAATTAAGCAACCACCTCTCCATGGGAAAACAACAGAAAAGGTCCAATGATCCATCTACATCCAGACTGAGGCATCCTGCGGATGCGATGTGTTGTTAAGCCTGTGCCACATTATATGTTCTGAAAAGAAAGTGAACAAGGATCAGGGTATGAAATACTATGGGAATACATTGAGCAATGTACTTGATAATGCATTTACCCTGGCATTTAGCCTTTCACAAGGCAGAGACTGTTCAGACAACACAGTAACCCTACATTTAAGGGTTGGGAAAGGGTTGTCATTGAATCATGGGTTGTCATTGGAATGAGGACTGTTGTGATCTCAGAACATAACTGTGTTAACCACAAACAACCCATAGCTCAGAACCCAAGAAGAAGCCATGGGTTCCTTTCATGGGTTGTTTGTGCTTAACAAACCCTAGTTTGTTACCATGGCAGGGTCCTGACAGCAAGATAAATCACATTTCAACAATAACTCATGGTCCAGCAACCTATGTTTGATCCATATGAGACCCTTGAGTGTGGGGTCAGAGCTTGTCTTAACCCAGTCAAAATGTATTAGCAAAGGGGAAGAGAGAGGCACTACAGCTGTTCTCTCACCTTGTCTGCTTCTTCCCTCGGCATCGTGGGAATTTCCCATGTTTACCACCTGGAAGTGGAGAGAAAGAACTGCATGAACTTCATCTTCTACAGCCAGGAACCAGATAGAAAGTTGTGGGGCACTTAAGAGGTATTATCATTATCCCTTTTGATACTGCTTCCCCTAGGATGCTCAGAATCAGTGCTGGATTTTCTACCTAAAACTGATACTGCATTTTACAACCATAACAGCATGGGAAAATACAAAGCACATTGAGGTCATGACTCTATGGACACTAGACACTGCCTAAATAGCCGTAGGAAAGGTTGGAGTTCCAGCTTCAACCCTGGAAACACAGTTCAAGGTTGGAGCTGGAACTGGAACCTAAGATCACCCTCCCTCCAGTCAGTGGTTCTTCCACACCAGCTCTGGTCCCAAGCCCAGAAGGCTGACCTCTGAGCCCCCAGCGCCTAGGTGATCCAGGGAGATATGAGGAGGGAAGCTCTGCTGGGATATGTTGGACTTTGGCAGGCCTTCAGTCTATCCTGAGGATGGCCAACAGATGGCCAACATCAGCCGACAGAGTTCTCTGTGGGGCAAGCAAAGAACAGAAGCAACCTTTGCCTCCCTGTTCTTTTTATCCTTGATAGGATGCCCAAAAACCTCTGATTTCAGAGGGTTATGGGAAGCCAAACTGGATGACTTGGTAAGAGATTCTTAATGAAGCTTCCAGCAGCAAATGCCATGAGACATCAGGAGTAAGACCTTCATTTTGGTACGTTGAGTAGTTCATAAGTAATAGATATGTGTGCTATTTTTTAAAGAAGTTAAAGCCACAATTCTCATTAATTAGGTTTTAGCATATAAGCAATAAGCAAATATGCTTTCGGTGTTGTAGAGACTAATGGAAAAATAAAGAATTTACTTTCCCAAATCTGAAAAGGGAAATACAGACCCAAAATTAAATACAGACCCTTATGCAGACAGAATGCTTAACCCTGGTCACCTAAAGAGCTAACTTATGTTTAAAGAGTGGCCACAAACCGGATGTGAAATAAAGTTCAAAGCAGGCTTGAATATCATGGATAGACTGAAGCATCAAGAAAATCGTGATCAGCACTTGCAAAGTTACAAACACTTCTCACTAGTATCTCCCTGCCAATGCCTTTGTGGGGATTGGGTTTTCCCCAGTAGGCTAATATTCTTATTAAGCAAAATAGCAGGACATGAATCCAATACATACATGCATACACACGCTATTTCAATGGTTCACATGATCAACAGGGCCCACACTGGCTTAGTAAGGGGTCCAGTGATTGTGTGAACTGGCCCTTGGAATGTCTGGGGGTCTGAACCAGAGCTAATTTGCAACAGACCATACTTAATGCTAACCACGGGCAAGCATTCTTGGAACTCAAGAACAATAAAGGGAAGAGGAGAGTAACACGACAAGGTCACGGCGTGCTTTCACTACACGCCCCCACTTTTACACCCTGAGTCAAACCAGCTCCGCTTATGCTAGTCCTGCCATGCGTACAGGTGAGGATCAGGATGCCAAGGATGAAGAGGACTGCAGCAGCCACTAAACCCCATTTTCGCAGGGAGTAATAGTCTGCAAGGCAAAGAGAGACCATAAGCACTCCGTTCAGTGTGGTGCGGTGGTTAAGAGCACAGAGCTGGGACTCGGGCAATCTAGGTTCTAGTCCCTCCCCGGATATGGCGCCAGCGGGGTGCTTTGGACCAGTCACAGACTCTCAGCCTGACCTACGTCACAGGGCTGATATTGTGAAGGTAATGCTGAGGACAGGGGAAGGAGAATTATGTAAGCTACTTTGGGTTCTTTGCAAGAAAAAAGGGAGATATAAGCCTAGTGAATGAATAAATAAATCCATGCATCAGATGAAACATCAAGGTGGATCTGCAGTGGCTGAAACCATCAACAGACTTTGGGGAGGGGCTTAGGAGTTGCAGTCAGTTGGGATGCACGTGTGTAAGCTGATTCAAGGCAGTGTGCAAGAAATTGGCACCATAATAATGAAGAAGCCTTGGAGGGAAAATGTGTTTCCACCTCGTAACTCACCATAATGAAAGGCATCATCCTCATCCTCGCTCTTCTCAACACCTGAGAAAAATGAAGGAACATGAAACTGATGTGGACATGCAGGTGTCACTTGGGTGGGCACGCACATCCCAGGTTGCACTGGAGATTCATGACCCAAATACTGCCTGACTCACTACCCCTCTGTGGGTGGACATTTGCTAATGTCCGAAGAAAAATAAGGTCACCCTTCTTGCTGCAAAAGTAGGCACTAGAGGTTTCTTCTGAAGAGAAGAAAAGCAGATTGTGTCTTCCACCCCCTTGCTCAGCCTTGGACATACCAGTTCTCCTCTCTTGGTCAACTGATCGCTGTTGAGCTGAGGTAACTCCTGGAAAAGAAAACACAGGGTGGAGGAAGCTGAGGCAACAGGGCTTCCTTGGGCCTAGCCAGCAGGACCCTTGTATCAGTTCTGTCTCTCTCTGGCTGCCACACATGGGAGACCCAAATCCCAGGGACTAGGCTCTTATACTCACCTGCAGTGCTAGTAAATTTCACAATTGTGGAATTGAGGGTTTCAGCTGTTGTCACCGCAGCAGAAGAAATTGCTTCTTCTGTTGTTATCTGTTCTACAAGAGTAAACATTTAGAGATGGATCAAAATCACACAGAAAATGATTTTTCTGTGAATTTCCTCTTTCATGTCCTCCACCTACCATTGAACCAGTTTTCGGCATCCCTGCCCATGAATCAGGAGAACTTTGGGCATAACTGAGAATCCAGTTTGAAACCTGATTTTTTGAATTGTTGGAGTGGATTATGGATCCTGGCTTGTTTGGACACATTTGACTCTAATCTTGAGTTTGGAGTGGAAATTATGCAAAGCTGTCCCTTCCCAAGTTTGTTTACCCGCTTGAGAGAAGTAAGGAGCAAAGTATGCAGTTTAGTCACATGATGGATTATTAAGCTTAGATTCTTGGCTTATTATTGTAGGCAAAAATAGCGCACGCGAGACAGATTGAGAGAGAGATTGAGAGAGAGATGCTATGTACATTTTAACATTTTTTTAACATTTCTGAGAAATACTCCCTAATAATATTTTCTAAGAGATGTTCATTATTACCATTATGATGTCACCCATCAAAAATATTCCCTGGGCAATTAAGAGAATAAAAATAAACAAAACACAGTATTCAAAATACAATAGTTAAGACTAAGAAAAAGG
This sequence comes from Varanus komodoensis, assembly GCF_004798865.1. NCBI lineage: Eukaryota > Metazoa > Chordata > Lepidosauria > Squamata > Varanidae > Varanus > Varanus komodoensis. The sequence goes on along the minus strand of NW_025335759.1, from coordinate 305,581 downwards.
CAGCATAAAATGTTTCTTCTAGTGAACATTTAACAGGCATCCCAGATTAAGAATGGTTTGAATACAATCCTGTGCCTGCCTGGACAGAAAAAAGTCTTGCAACATCCACAGGACTGCACCCCTTCCTTGTTTATGTCTAACTTAAGAGCTGTATTAATGCAATGAAAAGTGAAAGCTCTAGATGTGTTGAAAATACAAGGTTGCTTAAAATGCCTGGGAGAATGAATAACAACACTGAGAGCCAGTGTCGTGGCTAAGGGTGCAGGGTTTTATATGATCTGGCCAGGGCAACTTCTTCTTCCTTCTCTTTTCTCCTCCTATATTCTTTATTTACTTATTTTATACTGTTAATTTTAATTTTTTATTATTATGTTTGTATCTCCGTGTATTTTTTGTATTTTTGTATTTAGTGGTAATTTATTATGTTCTATTGTATTTCAATGTATTTTATTGTGTTGTAAGCCGCCCCAAGGCTTCGGCAAGGGGCGGCATAGAAATGTTAATAATAATAATAATAATAATAATAATAATAATAATAATAATAATAATCCCTGCTCAGCCATGGAGCACACTGGGTGACCTTAGGCAAGCTAGGCTTTCAGCCCAATCCACCTCACAGGGTCGTTGTTGTGAGGATAAGATTGAGAGCAGGAGGAGTAATGTTCTGTAAGTCTCGTTGAGTTCCTTCAAAGGAAAAACTGTGGGGTATAACAATAATTAAATAAACATGCTGACATTCTGGAAACTAGATGCCTTCAGGATAGCCTCTCTGCAATGGCTATTCCGTACCTGTGGTGCGACTGCTGAAAAGGCCTGCTTTCCAGTGCTCACTCACACCACTCATTTGGCAAGGGGATCTCAGATTAAGGCCTCTGAAGATCTTAAGTTTCAGGTAGGGGCACATACGGAGGAGGGGCTTTTTCAGGTAACCGGGCCCGAAGGCCAAGGATGCTGTGAGTCACCTACCAGTTGTTCCATATTCTTGGGAGACATCCTCACTGACCCATGCAGTACTTGGATCTATGGCTGCAATACAAGACCATGACATGGAGAAGAAAGGGTGAGTGAGAAAAATCCACAAGTTCCTTTCTGCCTCCATCCAGAGAGGAATGCACACTCCCACTGGGAGCATGACCAAGGGTGTTTCTGCATCTTCGTGGCAGCAGGTTGAAAGAGGGATCAACATCCCACTTCAGCATCTGGTCAAACACATTTTGGAGGTCTTTATTTTGTTTCACGCACCTACCAAGCCCATCCGACCACCAGCAAGGGAGAAACAGAAGGTATACATGTGTAGACCATGGGCAATTAGACCACTTCCAAATCACTTTCAAAGAATCCCTTTTCTCCATCTCATAAGCCTCAATCTGTCAACATCACAAAGGAAGCCCTTGTGCTGTGGGAAAGAAACAGCAACTCCATCACTGTGCTCAAAGATCAAAGGGTTGTGCTTAAGATCTCACATAAATGCATGCCCTGAAGTCTTGCTGCATTTGTTTAAATATGGAAAGCAGCCTTACAAGATGGGAATTTAGAGCAGAGAAGTAGCCTAGGAAGGGAGCACCAATCCTATCCATGCCAACTGCTTATCATATCCCCAGCATGAATCCCCACTTCTTGTGGGGCTTAGAATGTGGCCCTGTGGGCACTTCTTCGTTTTTATTTTACCTAAATCTTTTGTATGCTGTGCCTTATGTGTGGCATCTCAGGACAGCTTATAATCATTAAAACAGCCACAGTAAAACAGCAATAAATAACAATTAAGCAAAAAATACAAATTAAATGATTTTGCCAGTAGGGGAGGTCCATCCATCAGGGGAAAGCCAGGCATGGTGCACTCCATTGGTCAGAGAGTAAACCGCAAGCCAAAAGACTCACTTATTGAAACCCAGGTGGGTTCTTGCTGCGTATTCCTGGTTTCCTCCAACTGTTCTGTAGCTGGGGCTGAAGTTCCTGGAACACACACAAGCGTTCAGTGGGCAACAGTCCCCTCCCTGTATGATTGCCAAAGTATTTCGTTCATTTCGTTTCATCCTACCCACCCCAGGGGTAGGACAGGGGTAGGATATCGTTCCCCACCCCATTCACTCCAGTAATTTATTCCCACAGCACTCCTGTGAGGTAGATCAAGCTGAGAAAGGGGGAAAGCTGAGCCCAAGCCAACTCTGCAAGCTTCACAGCTCACTGAGGGATTGAACTTAACTCTCTCTGATCGTGCTCTGACACAACCTTTTCCCACCGGGTGTCCTGCAGATAGGTTGGACAGCCCCTGTGTGGGACAGAAAGGCACCGTGGGTCCTGGAATAAAGCTTCCCACCATGACTCTAACCACTGCACCATACAAATAGATGGAAACCGAAAATTGGAAAGATTCAAGGAGAGGCAGCAGGAGGGGAAGCACATGTGAGCAAAGGGTCGCCTAATCCAGGGGAATCCCATGGTGCCAAGCTCAAGAGTACAGAAGATGGTGGGGCAGAAGGCCTAGCAAAGATCTGGGCCTCCAGATGAAAGATTTGGGGCTCTCACCCTGGTGGGCTGTTCCCCCAACACAGCCTCTGCTCCCTCCTGTGCTACAGCATTTTCAAACTTTTACCTTCTTTCCAGAGGTTTTGAAAGGCAGCTGTTGAGTGCAACTACCTGGATTTCAGGACTCAGCTGGGGGAGGCCTGCCCAGAGGAGACCCCGATCCATCTCCAGCCATGCTTGGCCTGTGAGTAACACTCACTGTAGGCCACCTGACAAGACCATGATAGAGAGACACGTGACTCACTAACCTACTGTGGCTCCACATACCATGTGAACCCAGTCTAGGCTTCTCCCAGTCTCTGCAGCAGAGCAGGTGTCCATGGTAAGAAGAATATTTTGGGCAAGGCCCACTCCTGTTCTGCATACCTGGCTATTTTCCAGAAAGAGTTTCAAGTTAGCTGGTGCAGCTGGTCAGGGCAAGGGTTTCCTAGAGCTTCTTTCCTAGAGCCAGGAGGGCTTCTGTCCTAACCGCTCTTTCCATGATGCGATGCTCAAAAGCCTCAAGGCAACTGGGAGATGCGTTCTGCCTCACATACACATAGAAGAGACACCTGGCCTGTGATACAGTTGTGTTGACTTCCCTGAACCCTTGAAAATACCATACAACATTTTGACTCATTTACTGTGGATTACTTTTTTGTATGCATGGTAAAATATTTCACAACAATAATGTCTTTACTATATTCCCCCCCTCAAATGTTCCTATTCCTTCCTTCCTTCCTTCCTTCCTTCCTTCCTTCCTTCCTTCCTTCATTCCTCTCTCCTCTCCTCTTGCCTTTTTCTTTCTTCCTTTCTGTCTTGGTAATTAAAAAGAGGAAAAAATGCTCTTGCAAATTCTCCCCCCTTCCGCACACACACATCTCGATATATAAACACACAGTTCCACCTACAGTTTTCCTACTTCAGGTCGCAGACTGCAAGATCTACCTGGATCAGGGCACAAGGCTGTTAATTGACTCTACCTACTTTTGGTTTCATCACTCAGCTGAGAGCTCAAAGCTACATGAGCAACATTTTTTGTTTTTTCTCTATGTCACTTTTACAGCAAAGTTGGGAAGCAAGTTAAAACTTGAGCATTGAGTTATTCCAATCAAAATTTCCATTTCCCTGCTTCTGATAACAGCAACGGAACAGTGATTTGCTTCCTGATTAATACTTTTGGTTTGCCTGGAATTTCAAAGTGCTTTGTTAGTCCTGCCTCCTCTTCCATTCCTGCCCAGCTGCACCACTGTGGTTTTAAAATTTGACTGTGCTAATCAGTAGAGAGTTAAAATGCTGGAAAGAATCCCGTGTCCATCCAGCCTAGACCCTCCCCAAACCAGAACGTCCCAACCAATATAATGGAGCCCAGAGGTTTCCAAATTTACAGAGGGGAACCGAACTGAAACTCAACCTGCAACTTGGGAGCAGTTTTTCGTTCACCTGTCACAGCAGTCTTCTTTTCTATATCCACCGCCCCCACCCTGCTAGTGAGCTCCTGAATCTTTTGCACCACTGACTGACCCACTAATAACTGATCAGGCTGCACAGTCAATTTGCCCATTAAGGGCTTCACATTGTGGAACATGTATGCTGAAACAGCACAGCCTTAAAAGCATGGCATTACATTGCATAAGAGATCCAAACCAGAGAAGCAAAACAGCAGGGCTTCTTTCTTTCTCACATCTTGGAAACTGTACTCTGAAGAATATTTGACATCTTTGCTAGGGGGCAGATCAAAGTTTAAGTCAAGAGCTGACCCAGGAACTGGCACCACCAGGGGACCCTTCCAGATCTTGCTGAATCATAATTCCAGATGACTCCTACACATCTGCTAATGTGGATGACTGCAGCTAATGGAGAACATGAGCCAGTGGGCTGGGGTGTTGGACTGGGGCTGGCGAGATCCAGGCTTCAGTCCACACTTAACCCATGAAGCCCACTGAATCACTGGATGGGCCATTCACTGACTCTCACCCTGATCTACCTCACAGGATTGTTGTGAGGATAAAATGGAGAGGAAGAGGAACAGATAAAAATGCCACTGACCCATCCTTACAGATATTAGCTATTGCACATAGCTGAAGAATACCTTGTGCATCTTACCTTGTGCATCCACTGTGATGGTGAGGCTCACGAGGAAAAGCAGCAAAAAGAGCTGAGAAAGAAGCGACAAAAAGCCATCTGTCAGTCATGCCGCAGGGTCAGGCTGTATCCCATCGCTGCTGTCCTGAACCTACGCCATAGCTGTCTCCTGCACTGCGGGCCACCGAGGGAGGAAGGCACAACTGCAAGCGAGGCACAGCCCTGCATCCAGACTGCCGAGCAGGGGTTCTAAATGGAGCCTGCAGCCACGCCAGCGTCAAAGAAGGTGTATGTTTGCTTAGATCAGCTGCCCCAACCTGCCACCCTCCAGATAATTTGGACTGCAACTTCCATCAGTCCCATCCAGCACAGTCCATGGTCAGGAATGTGAGGATTTGCCCAAATTTCTGGAAGGCTCCAGACTGAGGAAGGTTAGTTTATGCATTGACTGGAGTTGTAGCCCAGACTGCATTTGCTTGTCCGCTTGCAAGCATTAGAAGACCCTAATCATTTATTTTGATGCTAGTCCTCATTGTGGCTTACAGCATTTTTTAAAAATGTGATGGGTACACCAAAAACCACACACTTCAGCCAAAAGACAGACAGACAGACAGCACTGCAGGAGCAATTCTTTTCCCAGCCATCTTTTTGATTTTACTGCAATACAACCAAATAAAAATGAGATTTCCTGATGCATGCTGTTTGGCCAACATTTTGAATCAAACCAGAACAAGAGACCTAAGGAATATAAACACACACACACACACACACACACACACACACGGATCCTACCCTACATGTTGCCCAACACTGTTTTAGGGAACCGTCTCATCCACCTAATGGACATCTCTGACTCAACAGCTCTGATGAGATCTCAGGCTCTCAGTAGGTCCAGTCTTGGGAGCTGGAAAGATACTGACATTTCCCCACAGTGGAAGATGCACTTCTCCTTTTAGTCTGACGGGTGACGAGGTTGCAGCTTGCCAGAGGAAAACTCCAAAGGACGTGAGAGCCATGATGCAGCTGCCCGCGTCTGAGAAGGCAGCTCTGATCTGTCAGACTGCCAATGTCCTAGAAAGGAGCCTGTTGGAGTTTATCAAAACCTAGCAGGGCCCCTCATGCTGCCGGCATCACAAGGCCAGAGAGGTTTTTTTAGGCCGCTCCTCCTGGCTCCATTTCAAAAGGCTGTAGTTCCAGCATCACTGAAATTAACCATCCATCCCCTAACATTTAGCTATGTAACTGAGAAGTCAAATGTTGCTTTTCTTTCCCCCTCCCACATCCCACACACCAATGCGCCAAAGTTCGTTACTTTCCAGCCAGCCTGTTCTAAGAAGCAGAGCTTTGTCTGCATCTCAGACCAGAAGCAGCCCAGGGACTATAACCTGAACTTTTAGCTCAGGCAGGGGGAGGGAGATGGAGGACAAGAGACCCGTCAGCGCTATCCCCAGGTTTCTGGTTTCTTTCTGGTTTCTGGCCCGCAGCTCAGCCGTCCTGCTCGCCACAAGCCCACCTCCTCTCACCCCAGCCCCACCCTGGGACATGTGGTTCTCATTTCCACTGAGCCAAGGGGTGGCGTCTTCTGCCACCAATCCAGCCCAAAGGGTTAATCCCCAGCAGGAAATTTTCTCAGCTGACACATTGTTCCAGAAAGACACAGGAAGCCGTGGGGAAATGCAGTTCTTCTTAGCAGGGAGGCCTGGGTGGTCCATGCCGGGAGGCTGGTGCATGTGGGGGTCACTCACCTTCATGGCGGAGGCTCCGCAGGACCGTTCGTGCGGCATTCTGGGCATCCACGAGCAAAGGGAAGGCCTAACAGTCATTTCCTCCTCTTGCCACTTCCTGGCCCTAGTGAGCGGCTGTGAGTCATAGGGCACGTGTTCTTACATTTCTAAGTGTGTGGGTATACAGTTAGAGTCCAGCAGTGTGTGTGTTTCAGAGTGTGCCAGAGCGTTCTGTGGAAGTGCGAGACTTCCCCATACATGACGACACGCATTAACCAGACTGAGAGCCATTAATCAGGAATGGAAAAAACCAGCTGTTTTTAAAAACTCTGTGCAGTCGGGTGAGCAGCAAAGAAGGGGGATAATGGGTGTGAAAGTGTGCATGTTTTAAAGGAACACCTTCAGGGTTTAGCTCTTCCTTCTTATGGTATTTCTTATTTAAAACAGGCTTGGCTGGACAACCACTCAGAAGAGGATGCCTTCAAACAGAGAGCTGCCCTCTGGGAAGTGGACATATGGCCACCCTAGCATTTCTATACCTGCCTCCCACTGTCCCATTTCTCACAAAAATATATTAACAAATAGTGTTAGCAAAACATTAGTCTGCTGTGTGTCAGACTAAGAAAGCAAGAACACTTCAGAGGAAGATGAAAACAAACAACAACTTGTAGGCCGTTTGAGACTGAAGCCTCGCTGAAATTACACAGAAGAGATTTTTCTGAGAAAATGTGCAAGAATGTTCTGTTTCTTGCCCTCTCCAGAAAAAGAAGGGTGCTTTGCTGAATCTTCTCGATGCTGCTTTTGTAGAAGCTGTCATTTCCATACCACCATGCTCTGGAATGATGGCACTCTAGGTCACTGTGGAGGGTATTAAATGGTGGCCAAACTGTAAACCAGAAGAGAGGAATCTTAAAAAAGAGAAGGTGGGTATCATTGCTGCCATCACTTTGAACGGTGAGCACCACTCTTAAGAAACTGTTGAAGAATTTGCCTTCTGGCTGCCAAATGATTCACAAATGATTCCTCCCAAAGTTTCTGTGTCCAGAAATGCCATTGTTGAGGGACAATTTTTGCAGAGCTCAAAAAACAGTCAATAATCCTTCTTTCTCTGCCCAGGTGTACCTTCTGTTCTCCAAGTCCTGCCTGAGTCCAAATGGTGATTGTTTTTTAACTCACCTCAAATATCTGGGTCTCAGTACCCAGTTCCTGGAGCACAATAACATAGCCTGAAGGAAGCTCTCCCAGAGTAGCTAAGGAGGCCTAGCAGACAAAGGGTTGTTTGATGGAGAGAAGTCTATGTGGATGGTCTCATGATAAGGTTTACTGGGCTTCGTTGCATCTGCGTGAAACCAAAGGGCTCCGATCTGTTCTTGTTTTGTTCTTTTCAAGCTGAACCCCACCATTTGGCAGAATGAGGCAGCCAAGTTTCAGTTTCGCGAAGGTGCAGCAACTTGCTCAATATTTAATATATGATTGTCTCTTTACTGCCAGGGATTGGGAAGAGTTTTCACCTGCAGTTGCAAAAAGAATTTGGCCCACCTTGATGTGGGATGAATGTGGGGTGGCATTTTGCTATTTCATCTAAGGCAGCAAAACGGCCTGGCCTGGTTTTGAGCATCTTAGAAGCATGAGAAGACCATGAAAATCTGTCTTCTGTAGAGTCAGATACTTGGCCCATCTACCCCAGTATTGTCAGCACTGACTGTCAGCAGTTTTCTGGGGTTTTGGACAAGACTTTGCCAGCCCTGCCAGAAGATGCAAGGGATCGACTCTGATACCTTCTACATGAGTGTCCTGAAAGGTGTGTCCTCTCTCCTTCACATGTCAAGGTGTGACCTGATCACACCAGTCACCTAGAAGGTGCATTTGGGATTTAAATTCTAAAGTTCCCTAGAGGGAGGCCTAAGAAGAAAGAGACATGAGGGAGGGCTACAGGAGGAAGAGGCATGGACAAATGACAAAAGAAGAGGGATAAGTAAGACTGTTTTTCAATAAATGGAACAATCTGGTGGGACGTTGTGTTATCTGCAGCAGCTGTCAAGAGGACTAGTATTGAATGTTCTAGGAAAAACAGTTAGTGCATCATGCCAGGCATTAATGACGACACAGCCATGCTTTCTTCACTGCATCGCATCCAACACTTAACAAAAGAAGCATTTTTGTTGCCTCTTTGATCCCTGGACAAACATGTTCTGCAGGTCTTTGATGTTCAATGCCTGCCTCCCCATGCCCAAGCCCACACACATGCACAGGCTATTTGGGCAGGATGGCACCTGCAGATGTCTGCAAAATATTGTTTGGGTGCAGATTAGCCTTTGGGGCATGGGGGTCTATCATCTGCAGGGCAAAGGAGTTAGAGAAGCCCCCTGCTTTCTTCCCAAAGCAAGAAAGGGGCAGCTCACTTCCACCTGTTCTGAGCCCTGTGAGAAGTATGCAGCGCCCGGTCACCCAGCAGTGACTTGCATATGACATCAGCGGGCCTACAGGTGTAAGAATGTACCCATTAGTTTGGTGCGTGTTCTCTCTGATGCTGGTACTGGCAAAGCTGATAAAAGGGAAAGAAACTGCATTACAGCGTGTCACTTCTTGGTCATCATACCTTTTGCTAACCCGAATTATTCATTTGTAATATTTATATACTGCTAGGCATACAGAGACTGGTATTCTTTCTAGGTCCATTAGAGAAGATCATTTTGGGGAATCAGCTGTGGATCCCGGGGTCCAGCCAGTGTGGCATAGTGGTTTAGAGTGCTGGACTGGGACCCATGAGATCGCCGTTCTAGTTACTGTATGTTTATGAAGCCCAGTGGGTGACTTTGGGCCAGTCACAGATGCTCAGCCTGACCTACCTCACAGGGCTCTTGTTGTGAAGATAAAATGGAGAGGAGGAGAAGTGAAAGATGCCTTGGGTTTCTTCCAAGAGATAAAACCTGTCATATAAGGTTTTAAAAATGCATCTTGAGCTTGATTCACTTAACTGATCTTAAATAAATATACTCTTGTGTGTGTGTGTTCTTTTGCCACAGAAACTTGTTCCTTTACTCACAGAAACAAACAGCACATGGGAAGGCCCTTATAAACAAGGAAGTGGCTTGTCAGGTTGTCTGAACCTGTTCACAATCTTGCAGTGACTCTCCAGATGTCTTGCTAGGGCATTGTGCCCTCTGCTGGTCTTCCAGCCAAACAAATTGGGCAGGGAAAGAATCCAAACAAGGAAGAGAATTTCTTTAATGGGGCCAGGGAAAGCTGATGTCAGTACAGAAAGCACGTGAGGTTGTGAGAGGCACTTGGATATCCACAGTGCCAAGAGGAAAGAAATACATTATTATGCCAACTTTTTAGACAATGCCTCTTCATGACAGAAAGGCAATAAAATATAAGAGATAATGAACTAAAACATTCCCATGCACAACAATTCACAGCCACAGTGAATTCTTATTGGTAAGACCAAATTGGGTGTCCATTTGTTTAAAAACAGACTGGAGCAATCAGATCTTGGAAGCCCATTTAAAAAGAAGGCACCCCATGGGCATTGCACAGGGAAACAACCCACAAGGGTGGGGCCATCTCAGAAAAGGCCATATCCCAGCTGTGCCCAACCTTTTTGCCACGAAGGGCTTTGCAAGTAATGTTGAGTCAGGGGCCCCACACATGCGCCCACACACGCATGTGTACACATGCATTGCTGATGCAGTTCATGATCCAGGGAGTCCTGGAAGAATAGTCCCCAAAGCTGTCCCCTAGCAGATACTGCCTGAGCCAACTGCTTCTCTTTGCCTTAAGGGTGGCTCTGGAGGGATTCGGCAATATCGGTGGGGACAGGGTCCCTGCGATGGGCATAGCCAAGGCTTTGGGCCCACAGATTGTGCGACTCGGCCTTCTCTCTTGTGTCTGCTAACTTAATAGCAGGGGGAGCGGATGACTTCCTCCAAAAAATTGTTCCTCTGCACTTGGAGATTTTATTGTGAGCTTTGTAGGAGCTATCCATGGTGCTGAACGCCATCCTCAAACTAGGATCACTACCAGGGAGTGCCACGGATAGGCTGCTCCGGAAAAACCCAAAATACAGTTGCAACAGACAAGGGTTCAGAAGAGTCACCAGCCACTTTTTAAGCTATTTTCAATTTGTATATTGAAATTGCCTACTGTGCTTTATTGCATTCCTACCTTTATGGTAACTTTGTATTTTGATTAACTGCTGTGAACTGAGAGCTCCCACTATTGGGTGGAATCGAAAGTAAATAAATAATAACCAGGCAGGAACGAGTGTTTCCTTCAAAGAAAGGGAAGGGGTGCTGCCATGCTGGAGAGGGAGAACAATTGAAAAGGACCCATGGCAAGGGGTCAAAAGTAGGAATACTGTCTCATGCAGCATTAGATTTGAAAGGTGCCTTCCAGTGTAACTGCTCAGAACCCTTGAAAGTCAGAGAATTATGGGCATTCAGTGGAGGGCAGAAAGATTGTGGAAGGGAGATTGACCTGTGCTTCCCTTGCCCTCTGACTCATTGAAACAGCCATTTTTAACCCCTGATCAAGAGGAGGAAGGACGGAGTGACCCCTGGGATTCCTGGGGGGGCTTGCTCCACCCCGAAACCTGCCTCACCTCCCACAGCATTGACTCTGGTCTCCCACTTGCAACTTCATTTTGTCCCATTTCATTTTTTTTCCTTATGGTCACTGACCAGCAAAAGTAATAAAAATAAAAATACAAAAGGGAGGGAACAAAAGGGAGAGCCAGTGTGGTGAGGTGGTTAAGAGCACAGGACTGGGACTCAGGCGATCTGGGTTCTAGTCCCCGCTCAGCCATGGAGCCAACTGGGTGACTTTGGGCCAGCCACAGACTCTCAGCCCAGCCTACCTCACAGGGTTGTTGTTGTGGGGATAAGATGGAGGAGGAGAATGATGTAAGCTGGCTTGAGCCCTTTGTAGGAAAAAGGCAGGATATAAATCAATCAATCAATCAATCAATCAAGATAAATATAACAGCATAATACAGTTCAGACAGTATCCTCACTCAGGAAGACAATGGCATTTTCCCATAATTTGCATTACAGTCTTTAAAAAATCAGTAACCTTTACAGCTACATGGGAAGATAAAAGGTAAAGGTAAAGGTTTCCCTTTGACATTAAGTCCAGTCATGTCTGACTCTAGGGGGTGGTGCTCATCTCCGTTTCCTAGCCGAGGGAGCCAGCGTTTGTTCTCAGACAGTGGTCATGTGGCTGGCAGGGCTAAACACCGAGGTGCAGGAATGCTGTTACCTGCCCACCGAAGTGGTGCCTTTTCATCAACTTGCATTTGCATGCTTTTGAACTGCAAGGTTGGCAGGAGCTGGGACGGAGCAATGGGAACTCACTCTGTAGTGCAGATTCGAACTGGTGACCTTTCAATCAACCAGCCCAGCAGCACAGCGGTTTAAACCACTGCGCCACCTGCAGTCCCTTGGGAAAACACATCCCTTTAAAATTTAGATACGAAAGTGGAAGGATTGCTACCATTGAAATCTGTTGTTAATTGAATTGTTAACTTCTCTCTGCCTTCCTTATAAAAGTTACAATAAAAGAGAATAAGGATTTGCAGCATCAAGCCCCAGCCACAAGGGAGAGAATGGATGCTCGTCTGATGACGGTGGAAAGGTGATCCAAATTTAGAGTCGTGGGCCCGGTCTCCAAGCATTTTCTTGCAGTTGGAGCTAGACTCTCCATTTCTCTTTGGCCATCTAAACAGCATCTGTCAGTCATAGGGTGACACCCTAAACTACTAAAACCCATTGAATGCAATTCTTTAAACAGAAAAGAGTTTGGTGTTGCCAAATCTGCCAGCCAGCATGGGAATTCTGGACTTGTTTCTGTTTAAGCCTTGTGACTTTATGACATAATATGATTTTCTCGTGCAGTTCACCTGCCTTGTTCATAGAAATTTATGTTGCTCCAGATATTGCCATGTTCCATTTTGTGCTTTCTTATTGCTTCTCTTGACTGTTTTCTGACCAGAGAAACTTGATCAAGGAGGGAAAGACTGCATGATAGCATTGGTGGCTGGGATATGGGGCACCCTCTGAAAAGACCTTCTGTTCAATCGTGGCGCCTAGACAGTCAGACTGCTTTAACTCTGCAGCTTCCGGCCACAAAGCGGAGTGCTTTTAGAAGTTGCTCTGCTTTGTAACTCTCAGATTCTCTGTACTTGATTGTCATACAAACAGGGCTTTGTTGTAGATGTTGTGTGCTGACCAGAGAGTTTCAGCAGTACTGAAATCTGACAGTTTAAAAAAAAAAAGGATTTGTTATCATCTATGTTGGAAAACAGCTTGGAGACTTTTGCAGCCCCCATGGTACTATTCTGCAATTGATACTGGACAATCATTTTAATGACATCAGTGTGTTTCTTACTTTTAAATTGCATATAGTTTATTGGGATTTGATTTTCTTCATATTTTCTTGTGTTGCTCCTACTAGGTTTTGTACAGTGCCAGGAGAATTTCTTAAATTAAAGAATCAGTGGGCGCAATCCTATGAAGGACTAGCTAAGGAGGTGTGCTTAGGATTGAAGGACTTTTCCTGTCTAAAAATGCATAGGATTGGGCCCAAACTAAAGAAAGATAAAGCTTTTAAGATTGCAATTCTGGCAAATTTAGAGGAAAACCCCCTCCAACTCCCAGCAAATTTCAGCCAGCTGTGCTACCTGAGACATTATGGTTTTTTCTGTCTGAACATGCATAGAACTGCACCTTAAATAAATAATATCAATCACAGCATCGATTGACAGTTTTGGGCTTCAGTCTAATGCAAGTGTAAACAGAAAATATCATTCCGAACTCCCAGAATCTCCCTAACTCCCAGAATCCTCCCTGTACTCCATGGGGAGTTCTGGGACTTGTATGAATTTCCTCCCACATAAACATGTGGATATGCCCCTAAATGAAAAGAAAAACACACCAGAGAACCTTCCACTTTCCTTTATTTCGTATTTTGGAGTGGGCTGGGAAATGCATGTCGGGGGCCAGACAGTGGACGTTTTATCACTGTGCTGCCCCCTGGTGGGGGTAAACAGCAGCAGCTGCAGCGATTTTATGTAGTATCAACCCAAAGGAAATCTCCCACCCCCGCTCCGCACCTCCCCTCCTTTCAGGCTCCGTTCTGATCTCCATTGCAAGGAGGAGTCGACTGTCCGCGGGGCTTAGGACATATCTGGGACCATGATGTTGATTCCAGTGCAAGATTCCTCCCAGAAAACTCGGAGCTGATTCCCTCTAAGAGGTCGCCACTCCAAAAGTGATGATTTGGCATTCATTCTGTTGTTCAGTCCCCCCACACGCTGCTCCTGAATCCGAGCCCCTGTTTTTGGACTTCTCATCTTGGAACTCTTCTTGCAAGCTTGCCCTCCTCATGGATCCAGGGACTTGTGGGGTGCTTGAGTCCCAGGCAGGTGGGACACAAAGCCTTCCCAGCTTGCCACGGCCCCTGCAGAAGTTTTATCGGGGGGAACGGCTGGCCCTGGAGTGAGTACAGGCAAAGCTGGAACATGAGTGCCTCTGTATTCAAATCAGAGGGAAGCGTTGCTCCGCATGCTGTGTGCTGCGCTACCCTTTATCCGAAAGGCTTTCTTTCTTTCTTTGTGCATAATTTGGCAGCCTTTGCACCCCACTTTTCAGCCAAAATAAAACTATTGTTTAAAAGCGCCCAGAGCATCCTGGAAAGATCCATAATGAGGAGGTCCCTGCTCTCATGCTTCAGGAACAAAAAAGAAGAGGAGTTTGGAAGGCAAGAGAAGCAAATTCATGTCCTGGTTCTTGACTTTACAGTTCTTAGAAGTGTTGGCATCACTCCCCCAGCAGGGAAGGGTGAAACTAGTTCCCTGCAGCCGATCCTCCTCTGGGCAGCATATGGTGCAGGCTGGGCTTCTCCTTGAAGGCAAGGAACTTGGCCTCCCAGTGGCTTTTTGTTCTCTGGCCAGTGGATGAGGCTGGAAACAGCAGGCTCAGGAAACTGTCAGTTGGAGCTTGGCGTTTCATATTAATCTGCTATGAAAGCAACATTTGATGAGGCTGCTTGCTGCTTCTCTGCATGGTGGTGCTCCCATCAATCAACCCTTCCTCGCAGTGGCGTATTCTTCTGTGACTTTGCAGTGGGTTGAATTGGAGCATTCACTCTTCCAACCCAGAGAGCTGGCAGGATACGTTTCTCTCATGGGGAAGGCTCCGTGATGCACCTCTCTGTGACTCTGGGATTGGGGCTGCTTCCTTCTGAAGAAGAGCCATGCGCAGGACAAGTGGTCCATGCAAAATGCAGAGCGATGGGCAAAAGGCAGGGGGATGTTTGCGATCAACCTGCTGATTGTGCTGTGGAATGTGCTATAATCGAGCACACTCTTTGATGCTGTTGTCTTGTAGGTTGCCCAGATTTTCACAGGCTTTCTGGATATAGCAATGGGCGTTTTGATAAACTTCCGAAAGAAAGGGTTCCTTTTTATTCACATTGTGCCTCCTTACAGTGCAGGAATCCTGGAAATTATATATTTATTTATATAGCACCCTTTGTTATCAAAATCACAGGGTGGTGTACACAAAGCTTCAAAGCAACAGTTCAAATGAAATGGAAAATAAACCAACACAAAGAAAATCTATCAAGTTAAGGTATTCAAGTCAGAAAATGCCTAGTGCACAGGTAAGTTTTGAACAGGTGACAAAACACTATGCATGGCTGGAAGACGTACAATAGAAAAGCTGCTCATTGCTATCAGATGTACCTGTGCCAGACACAGAACAAAGTGTAGATGTAATTCCTAACCATTAATTAATTAGGGAAAGAACTGGTCTAGAGGCTTTCACCTGACAAATTCTGTGCCTTAGATCCTACCTTCCATCCCAGGTTAGTCCTGTAGCTGTGTAAAGTTTGCCAGCCAATGGACTGCTGTCATAACTGAAGTGCATTTACAAAAGGCCCCAGCCAAGACCCAGACTCCAGGATCTTAAAAGAATTTGCTGGGGTGCAGTTGTGCTATATAAGCATGGAATTAACAGTAGGGTTTCGACTCAGAATTTCTTTTAAAAACAGTTTTCTAGTCCTTATGGCTAGAAAAGTTCTGGAAAACACAGGAGGGTGGTATCTGGTCATAATGTGGAAGCTAGAAAGAGGCAGAACAGGTGCAGTGGAGGCAGTTGGGAGATTAGGCTTTGTAGATGTAAATACCTCCATGCTGCCCTCCCTACCCTGATGGCCAGCAGAAGGAGCTTAGAAAGAAACCCTGATGCCCAGACTTGATTTCACATTCAGTAGGTCCAAGATTGTGCCAGATGCAGCTACCTGGGGCCTTGGACCCTGTTGCATCGTTCAGCCCCACCACTGCCCTTCAAAAGAGAAGTTAAAATAGAAAATTGCATTTCTGGGGGCTATGGAGCCCCTGAATCGCCAAATGCAGCCTCTACTGAGTCCCAGAATGATTACATTTAGCTTGGAGAGTCATGTTGACTCTCATGCTATGGAACCGTTTGCTAGAATAGCTCATCAGCATAGCTCATCTGTGCTTGAGAAACTTGATTTCAAACCAAAGAAAGCTGATATTCCCATGAAACAGTTCTGTGCCCAACAGCACAATGTGTGAGCTTCCTGTGTTTGCACCACACAGGGGTAAATATGCAAGCAGAAGCATTTCTCCTTATCCTAGCAGTGTGGGGAATGAGCCTGATGATTAGTTTGATAAGAAATATCTATGGATCTGGTGACATCTTAATTAAAAAAAATCTTCCTACTTTGCTTTACATTGACCTACTTTGTCATAAAAATATGAATACAATTAGCAGGGAGATCATCAGCCAAAATAACCCTTTCCCACTTTATCCAGTAGGTGTTCTATAATTCTGTTCAGTGTACAAGGGCCAGAACTGTCCGTCTTCTCTTGCTGCTTTGTATTGTGATCTCAGTGAGATCTACAAAGCTCCAGTCTCTGGAAGACCCGTTCCCACATTTGATGGTGCCTTGGTGCCTTGAAGTCCACAACCCACAGTTCTGCTGGAGCAAGAGTATTCTTAGGTTTCTGAGGTTTGGGACCTTTTGCTGGCTAGCCATGACTTGCAGTTCTCATTTCTGGTCTCATGGTGGGCCAGAATTGAAGAAGGGATGTTTAAGATGCAATTCTGTGCACATTTATACAGGAAAAGGCCTAGGACTACAGCTATGCAGGCTGGGGCATCTTGGGAGTTGTAAGCCTTTCTGCTGTCTAAACTGACATCCTTTAATGCTTGTGTATCTTCTGCAGTACATCATTTCTGGATCCCTGTCTGTGGAAACGGCCAGGAACCCAAAGCTGTCATTGGTAACTAAACTCTGTTGGGGTTATGGAGATGGGCTCAGAGGTATGAAGCTGCTAGAGAAACCACCATATTCTAGATGTGGCTTTTTCCCCATAAAAAGAGTGGCTCCACCATTACTAGCCTGAGGCTTTCAGGCACAGTGGTATCTAGATGGTCTTTTAGCAGGCATGGGCTTTGAAGAACCCACAACATTGTACGATCCCAAGATTTCTTGGTATCGGTATGTGAATGGCTTGGCCAAGAGCTCTTAGAGCAAGGATGCAGAACTCCCTCCAGCCCGGGGGCCAAATGCCATTTTGGAAAAGCTCCCAGCCAATCCCTTTTCCCAAGCCAACAAATTTTGGCTTGAATCACCTACTACCAATCACTGACTAGGGAAAAATAGAGGAAAAATGCAGAGCAGCCAGGGAAGCACCGATCAGCAGTCATGAGAAAGGACATGCGGACAGCAGCAGTGGGACCCCAGAAAGCTAGACTGAGACCCCAGGCGGGCCATATATCTTTCCCAAGTCTGAATTTCTGCACCCTTTCTTTAGGTTAAGGGAAGCAGAGGAGTGGGGAGGCAGGTGGTGGTAACTGAAATAATCATTCATTTTCCATCCACAGGTTAAGGGTCACTGGCAATGAATATGGTGATTGCTGTGGCAGCTGGCGTTGTGGTTGTATTCTTCTGCTATTTGGCACTAACCACCATGGCAGTGGGAGACGCAGATTTCATATGCAACCCTGAGTACACCATGCATGATGACCCCGAGGAGCTCCAGCGTTGCTATGAAATGGTCATCATCCCTCGTGTGAGTGATTTGCTCCAGGTGCAAGATGCCACCAGTTTAAGCAGTCTGACCAGGGAAAGAGGAACAGGTGGGGTTGGCCCCTTGAGGAGACTCATCTCAGAAGGGAAGATGCCCCTTCTGATTATGTTAGTTAATTCTGCTTGCTAATGGTAATCTCAGTCCTTCAAGTGTGTGTCTAGGTTCACACAACACGATAACCCACTCAAAGGTTGAATATGGCTTATCCTTGAACCATGGGTTGCTGGTCAAATGTGGGTTATTGTGCTGTCTGAATCCAGCCTCACTAACAAACTACAGTGAATAACCCACAGTTCACAACCCAAGAAGAAACCATGGGTTCACTTCATGTATTGTTCATGTTCCACAAGCCATGGCTTGTTGGTATGGCAGGGTTCAGACAACATGATAGCCCATGTTTGAAAACAAAACATGTTTCAGTGACAACCCATCTTCAACCAATAGCAAAAGAGGAAGCTTTCAGCAGGCTTCAGAAGGAGCTCATGGTCTGTAGAAGTACAAAAAAGAAGGGGAAAAGATCCTGTGAATGGGGAAGTGGGAGTCAAGTGGGTGTAAAATGCACTCAATGAGCACTAAGTGCTCGGTGAATGTAAAACAGGGACGCTGGACTCTTGCAAGCTAAGGGCCAAATTCCATTCCATCTCTGGTGGGGCACCCTGGTGGTGTCTAGGACCGAAGGACAAAAAGGAGCAGAGCCCAAAATGGGGGAAATGCTGGCATATTTAAGCTGTACAGGTGTACTGCTTGTACCTAAACCTTAGGAGAAATGCTTCAACATGTAGAATGGGGCAAACACTGCATAAAAGCCAGGAAACTGCTAACATGGGAACACAGGAACCGGCCTTGTGCTGTGTCAGCCCCTTGGTCCATCTAGCCCAAGGTATTCACTAGCAGCAGTTCTCAATTTCTCCAGCCCCACCTGGAGATGCCAGGGATTGAACCAGGGGCCTTCTGCAAGCAAAGCAGCTGCCGTATGACTGAGCCATGGGCATCCTGGAAGGGCACCCTGTGGCCCAAGCCCAAAGTTCTGCCCCTCTGCCACAGAACGTTGGGCAACGCCCTATGCTGGGGGTTGGCGCTTCAGGCATGGGACATCTTTTCCTCTTGCAGGGAAGAAGAAAGGAATATTTCAGGCAGAGGGGAATGGAATGAAATAAGCTGGAAGAGGGTGTGGCTGGCTCCCCAAAGTCTGCACTGCAAGATTTTGTCACAGGTCTTTCTTGTCCCTTCTAATAAACAGTAGAATTGGCCACCTGGGGTCAATTTGCCAATGGAAATGCTGGGCAGCCGTAGTCCCTTCCCTGTCTTGGTTTCAGAGCTTTGTGCAGAATGTCTGGGACAACCACACAAGTGAGGACCCCCCACCTCCACTGGGACAGAGATAACAGAACAACCCAGTTATGGTAACTCAGTGACCCAGAATTAATAGGAATGGAGATTAAACCCTTGTGAGTGCTTCGTCCACAGAATATCCAGAACTATGTGACTGTGTGATGTTCCTGTTCACCCTCCTGGAGTTCGTCATCAGCATCGTCACCAGCTCCTTTGGGTGTGCAGCTGTGTGCTGGAACGCCCACAGTGAAACGGTAACGCTCTGTACAAGGGGTGCCAAATGTCCATCACGGGGCAGGAAAGGCTGTGGGAAGGGGGAATTGTTCTATCTTCTTCTTTAAAGGAAACATGGTTGCCGAAGTAGTTTTCCTTACCAGGAGTGAGTTTTGGACCAAGGTGCCTTTAGAAGGTACTCTTGGCCAGCCATGCCCATTCAGATGTGCTGGACTACAACTCTCAGCTTCCCCAGCCAATTTGGCCATGGAGGAAGAAGACGAGCCTCTAGCTTTCCACCAGTAGCACACAATCAGAAATGTTGACTTAGTTCTTGGCATTTGTTTCTCTTAATTGCAACTTCTTTTAGACAATTCATTGTATGAGTTTGGGTCTTTTAATAATATCTGCCTATCCATGCTGGCTGGGAAGGACAGGGGTTGGAGTCCAAGAGGTCCAGAGGATGCCATCTTGTGGAGGGCTAGAATGATGTCTGTTCTTGTCAGAAAAGATGCACGAGCCATCTCAAAAGAGACATACCCTCCTGGGCAAGTGATCAGGACAAAAACCCCCTCTAAGAATGTGTCATGTAGATAATAAATCAAGGCATTGTTAGCACAGATCTGTCTGGTTTAATGAAAGGCACCTTTTAGATCACTCCAAAGGCAGTTCCCCACTGAATCAGTTGGATTCAGCACCATGCGCTTCCTGCCTCATTGCTTTGCCTTTACAAGTGCAGCCGTAAATGAAAATATCTATTACACCTATTGCAGGATTTCAAGCGTGGAGCTCAGAAAAATGCCATCCAGGTCCCAACCTCGCTTTGTAGACAAACATGCCAATGGCCGGATTACTCCAAGGATTCCACTGCTGCTGCTCTCCAAAGAGCTATGAGTAGGCAAGAATGGTTTGCACATTGCAGCTGGCCAGAGGTGTATGGCATCCTATCCCATTTCTGTGGCAGGTACTTGTTAATACCAGTCCTTGGCACCTGCTCTGTTCCTGCAGGAATAACTACACAGGCAGTACCTTCCCAGTCACGCTAAATAAAATAAAAGCAGGGCCGTAGTTACAGAACAGCCCTGCCAACCCTTACCCATTTTTTGTGGACTGTGTGTGTTTCTTTTCAGATGGTAGAGATTTATCAGAAGACAGCAGGAGAGGCCCCTCCTGCCCTTCCCGTCTCTCACAAGGAAGAGCCATGAATTGTTGCCTCTCCTCTCCTACCAACCTGAATTAAAACGTGTCAACTTTGTCCTCATGTTCACTTAAGAAGACTGTTTTTATATCTTATTGTAGGAGTGCTGGACCTCAGGCCCGAAGAACAAATTCAGCTTGTTCCCCCTTCCCCAACTCATCATCAGGTCTTGATTTTCCCTTCCAGTCACCCAACCTTTGGCGGAATTCCAATGATCACACATCTGCCCCACCCCATTATGAGCAGATGAACAGCTCTGCCAAAGCTTGCTCACCAGTAGCAAGAGCATGAGGCTACGCCATGTTTGGATGGGGGGCATTCCGGCTCCAGCCAGTGGTGTCTTTGGTCCTCCCGTCCCCGCCTTAAGAAGCTTCTCCAAAGGGGAATTCAGTTCTCGCATCTCCCTGTCTTACTAGTGTATCTGTTTTGCTTCTCTTTGTAGTTCAGATTTCTATCTCCATCCTTCCATAGGCTGTGGCAACAATGAAAGCTGCAGTCCTAACATGTCACAACTGTTAGAAGCAGTTATAATCTTGCAAATTATTTCAGCAGATGCAAGGTAAGTCGACTGAAATGTAACAGCCATGAAAGTGATTGTGAAGGCAGTTCACAAAATGACAGCAGCACAAGATTTAGAAATACGGAGGCCTTATTATTATACTATTGCATTTATGCCCCACTTCTCTTCATGTGGGGAGCCCAAGGCGGTTTAGATAAGGCCCCTGTCAATGGAACCTTTTCTATGGAACTCCCTGTCTCTGGAGGCCAGGTGGACACCAAAATTACATTGGTTTTGGAACCTTTTGAAAACTTCCTACTACCATTCAAAGAAGCATTCCTTGAATGACTTGAAACAGTTTTTTATAAGTCCTCTGTTTTTAAAAATGAAAACTTTGAATATCGTTGTTTTATTCTTTTCATTTTTCAGTCTTTTATGGTTCACTGCTCTGGAATCTGTTCAGATGTGGAGTGGTATATCAATGAGCAAAATAAATAAATAAATCCTACACAAATACACTGAAAATGTTATGCTTGGATACACTTTTTATGCCTGCCTTCTCAGTTGTTGTTAGTCGCAAAGTTGTGCCCATCTTTGACCCGTCATGACCCCTCCATTCCTCCAGGCCTTCCTGTCCTCCACCATCTCCCAGAGTCCACTTAAGCTCACACCAACTGCTTCAGTGACTCCATCCAGCCACCTCATCCTCTGCTGTCCCCTTCTCCTTTTGCCATCTATTCTTCCCAGCATTAGACTCTTCTCCAGGGCGTCCTTCCTTCTCATTAGGTGGCCAAAGTATCTGAGTTTCATCTTCAGTATATGGCCTTCTAAAGAGTAGTCAGGGCTGGTCTCTAAAATTGACTGGTTTGATCTCCTTGTGGTCCAAGGGACTCGCAGGAGTCTTCCCCAGCACCACAATTCAAAGGTCTCAATTCTTCGGCACTCAGCCTTCCTTATGGTCCAGCTGCCTTCTCAGAGCCAGATACAATATCGTGGTGTGTGGGCTCTGTCTAAATGGTACCTAATGCTCTTGTGGAAGTCAAGGATGCAGCTGCTGACTCCGATCATGGCCAACCCTTTCCAAGCACACAACCAGGAAAACCAGTGTTGCTGCCATGTGTACTCAAACAAATGCTTGGAAGGGGCTGTTTGCCGTCTCTCCAAGTTCTAGCAGACAATGATTCTCTGTAACTAATTCTTCCCAGCTCACGTGCACTGAAGTGAAGACTTGGGCAAGAGGTCTATTTTTCGCTCATTCTCTTCAACATCTTCAGCAGCTGTTGGCTTTAAAATATTCTGCAAGGGCCTGAGAGGCTTGGGTGGGTGATTTGACCTCTGAGCATCTGTTCCTGGAAGACTTTGATTAGGAACTCTCCCAGAACACTAGAGAATGGAAACATTTGTCCGCCCTGACCCCAGTTCTGGAGTGTTCCAGGAACTGGAAGCTTCCAGGCCAAGCCTTCTCAGTATTGTACAACTCGAAACAAATGCATCCGAACAATACTTTGCTCAGAAAGCTGCCCTGTCTGCCAGGCCTGTGCATCCCATCGCACCCCCTCTGCTCCTCTCCGATTGTGTAATGTTCTATCCTGATGTCGCCCTCACTGAAAATAGCAGCTTGCCTGGACTTGGTGCTGTGCAGATGTGCAATGATGGAAGCTGTAGTCCAGAACATCTGGGAGGTATCAGGTCAGGAGAGACTGGAATGGAGCTCTCCATGTCTGGTCTGTATTATTAATTGGCATGGAGAAGTAGATTCTGTGTGTTGTTATTAATGATGGTGAGAAGGGTGCTGCAGCTGCCTCACCTTTTCCCCTCTTATAAGAAAACCAGGGCACTTTCTATGGTCCTCCTCCACCCCTTCATTTTATCCTCACAAGAGCTCTGCAAGGTAGGTCAGGCAGAGAATCAGTGAGTGGCCCAAAGTCACCACAGCTGAGTGTGGACTGGAACCCAGATTTCCCAAGTCCCTGTGCAAGGTCTCAACACCACGTCGGTGTTTTATTTTGTTCTGCTTTTAATTGCCGTTATATCCCAGGAGTTGCAATATATGACTCATACTTGACCACAGCGCACCCCGACTCTTGTCAGGGGGAGGGAGTTAAGTTGGCCAGGAGCAGTGCAGTGGAGGATGAAAACCATGTACCCCTGCTGAACACGGGGCTTGGTAAAGCCTTCAAAGTTCCCCTTCATTTTGTCGTATCTCTGGGGAAAATGTGGTCTTTTTGCTCTTTTAATTAAGAGAAGTGGTTGGGCCCTGAGATAACACTGAGACTAAAATAGTGCTAAAAGAAATGGTAGAGAAACAAAAGGAAGTTTTTGCATCTGTTTTCACTACAGAAAATGTGGGATGTCTAACTATGCCGCAACTTCTATTTTCAGGAAGGGATTTTGAGGAACTGAGACAAATCGTTGTTACGAGTGATGATGCTCGAGACCTCGCTGATAAACTGAAAACAAACAAATGGCTGGGTCCAGATGGTATCCACGGCAGAGTTCTTAAGGAACTCAAATGTGAAATTGCTTATCTTCTAACAAAAATATGCAACAGCTCCTTAAAAGCAGTATTTGTTCCAGAAGGCTAGAGGGAGTCCAAGGTAACATGATTTTTTTCAAGGTATTTGGGCCAAGGAAGGGTTTGAGGCAAGTTTGTTTCACCTGTTCTGGGTAAACTGGTGGAAAGCATGATTAAAAATAACATTACCAAGCATAGAAGACAAGTCTCGCTAACACTGAAACAGAACTGAGTCCTGTTTCGTTCAACTTTTAGGGTTATTTAAGCAGCAACAAGCATGCAGGCTTCCCCAAGGCTTTTAACAAAGTCAGGGGGGCATCTATGTTTTCAGAACGAGAGTCAGATAGTCTAGTAAAAACAAAAACCGAGGAGCTAAATTATGCCGATTTTTAAAAGAAAAACCACAGCCAGGTAGTTTGACATTTACATTTACAGCAATTGAGGTTTTTTTAATGTAAGCCCTTTTTAATGTAAGCCATTGGCTCTTTAAAGTTTGCTGTACATTGTCGAAATCATAGCTTGCCCGGGACTGAAAGAGCACCAAAAGGTGGTATTATACCTTTGGTTGCAGAAAGAGGATGCAACGGTACATGGTGACTTGTCCTCTAAGAGAGCCGCCCCCCCCCCTTATCTCACCTGTGCTCTGAAAATTCACAAGAACCTGGAAAGGGGGGAAACGGTAATGGGAACACCACCTCTGAGACATGTGAATGGTAGGGAGGCATATGGAACAACCAGTAAGCCCGGATCTACCATTCTGCCCATCACTAAGCTTGAAGATACAGTTCATGCTTACAATCCCATATGAACTACCCTGCTCCTTAGCATCTGAGGTCCTTCTGGGGGAGCCCTATCCTCAGGAAATAAGGAGGGTGGTGACAAGAAGAAGGACTTTTTGGGGAGTGGCACTCCAACTTGAGCTCACCAGAGAGGTTCACCTGGTGCCCACCTTATATTCTTTTCAGCAGCAGACAAAGAACTTTTTGTTTTGACAGTATTTTAATTGCTAATCTGTTTTTAACGGTGTGTGTCTTGCTTGAGCATGCCTTTTATGTTGATCTGTTCAATGTGATCGGGTCACTTTTATTGTTATTTATTGTTACTTGTCTGATTTAGTGTTATGAAGGTTTTATATTGTTTTGTATGCTTTTCTGCTTGTAAGTGGCCCAGGGAGCTAATTGGGCAGGCTAGAAGTCAGTCAGTCAGTCAGTCAGTCAGTCAGTCAGTCAGTCAGTCAGTCAGTCAGTCAATCAATCAAATACAAGGCAACAATCCTAACAGGTATTACCATTTTGGTATTGAAGTGTAAATTGAAATCAGTGGAGTTTAACTGTGGAAAAAAATCTTGTCTCCCTGATTTCAGTGTGTTCACTTCAAAGTTTGACCAAATCTGGTTCCAACCAAAGCCAAGCAGGTTGTGGGGCAAAGGATGCCACTGCTAGCGATAACTCAGTGACTCCAGGGGGCACTGTTCTTTGGAGTAAAAGCAATGGCTTAGCAGTGGAGACTGCTAAGTGACAGCATCGTGAGAGCATAATGGATACTTCCTTTAGGCTCAGAGCAAAATTCAGTGTGAATATACAATCCCACAGATACTGGAGCCAATGGCCACTACAGAAGCTTAGCCTTTCGGTATCCTTGAAAGTGCTCATGCTCTGGAAAAGTTCCTGGGGCAAAGTCCCACCCCAGATGGCTATCTGTTCTGTGAAGGTTGATAGGGATTATAGTGCCATTTTTCTTTCATTTGAATAGGAAAAGTCTGCATAGTGTAGAAGAGTAAAAAGGCACAGTTTTTGAAAAGTGCACTTGTTTTTTGATGTGCTCATTTTCTGACCAGGAATGCAAGTTCTGGAATTTGCAAGCATCTTCAGAAAATATGCAGTCTTGTTTTGAATTAGAAATAAGACATGTTTGTATGATTTGCAAACCTAAGTGAAATTCTGACACATACCAATTTTGAATAGGTTTTTTCCCATATGTGTTATGCCCTCTCGTGGCAAAAAGGTAGAATACATATTTATCAAAGAAGGAAGGTCATTTCAGATTATGGTGCTTGTTTCTGGACTGCTTGGGGGATATAAAAATAGGGTTCTTCTCATCTCTTTGTTTCATCCCCACTCTCCACCATTCCATTTCTTTCCTTCTGGCTTCTTTTCATGATGTCAGTAATATATGTCCAGTATTTAAATTGCAATGAATGAGTTGCCTTTTCTACTTTTGGAAGGCTGGAAAATGCATCACAAAGCTATCTGCAAGTTCTGGTCAGAGCCTTTAATACGACAGAGATATATAACAACAACTTGTTTGTCATCAAAAACCCTGCTCAGAACTGGTTTATTATTCTGTTTATAAAAGGGAAATGTTTTAATGAAAATGTTTTCGTAGGAGTTTCCCAGGATAGAGGCCAGGTAGCAGAGGTCTGTGTGAGTCAACAGTCCGGAAACTTACACTAGGATTTCCATGCCACCTTTAAATATCTGCCACCTGAGACGGCTGCCTCACTTTGCCTCATGACAGGGCTGGCCCTGCATGTGTGAAATTTTTATCATTGGCATTGCATTTTGGTTATGCTATCAAATAAGCCATAAAATCATTCACGCTTCATTAGTAAACATGGCATTGATGTTTACTGAAAGGTACTTCCACTCTGTAAAAAGGCTCTGCCCATCCTTCCTTGCAGATCTTTTTCTCTGCAATGTGTTCCCAGAATGTATCATTTTTCTTCTTCCAAAAAGCCAGCTCAAAATTACATCTGAACAGAAAAGGGCTGTTGTGTGTTCTTCCATCAGCAATTCTTGGAATGGGGGACTCAAAAGGAAGCATCCGGCTGCAGAAATCCCTCTCTCACCCCATCCACATGTTCAGATCTTCCTTCCCAGTTCCTAGCCCAGAAGCCCTTCAAACGTGAATATACTTACAGCTTCAAGTTGCTGAAATACCATGTCCCCCATAAATAGCTGCCTTCCCTGCAATACACTTAAGAACAAGAGAATCAACACAGGGCCATAGATTTGGGTATGGACAGGGCTGGCCCTATCAATGTGCAGTCTCATGAATGCACATCAGGTGACAGAGCTAGAAGACAAGGTGTGCTGACAACTCCCCGTGTGGCATTTGCCACAGTGAGAGAGCAGCTGATGGGGCTGGCCAGAGCAGGCACCAGCTGTCTGTTGTTCTCAAATGATTGCTATGCAGCCAGAAGAAGCAGCCTCATGCAGCATCTTGCCTGGGTTGAAAAATCCTCTGGGAGCTTGACTAGATCTCACGGGACCCAAGAGGCCACTTCGTAGAGCTGCGCTGTACAGGAGGGGTTGGGGTGGGAAGTGCACCGTGGCAAGACTGGGGTGCTCAATGGCGACAGCTTGATGGAGGGCGTGTGGCCATGGTGCGAGCTGATTCTGTGGCAGCAGGAGAGTTCACACTGGCCCTGGCTATGTGTCATCACCAATTGAGAGCGAAGGCAAATGAAGCCAGTTAAGAGTGATGGTAAATATATTTGGTTTCCACATCAAATTGTCATTTCACTAACTTGACTACTTTTTTCCCTAGGGGAAAAAAGTGTGAGATGATGATATTGGGAGGAGCTTGAGGGCAACATATCAGACTTAATCTGTGCGCTGAAAGTGAATGTGACTACAAATGTTTGATGCAACCCTATTCAAAGCTCACATCTGAAAAGCTTTGCAGAGAGAATCGTACATTACTGCAGCAACCATGTGGTACTGCATGGCTGGACAGTGTGGAGCAGCTACTGCGTGGCTGGAGCTTTGGCAACTGGAGAAAAGAGGATGAGGTTGTGACTACTTCCCCCTCAGTTCTAGAAAGAGCTACACTTTTATCAGTCTTAGGACAGATGCCACGATTTCCACCTGATGGTAGATTCTATATGGATTTGCTTTTGCAGACATATTGACACATTCTAATTACAATTCTCTTGTATGTGAGCATGTCTCTTTTCCTTCAGACCATAGCAATAGTAATAAAGTTTTATTCTCCCATCACAACAGAAAATATTAAAAGGCAGGAAAACTAGCCATGGGTACAGGAGGGAATCCAGTTCTATAATGATGCAGATGAAGATGATGATGGAACTGTTGCCATGATACACAGTAGGCTTTCTTTTTTACCCTTTTTCTCCAGAGCTGCAGTCCTGATCAAATAAGCAATGTCCAAGATCCCCAGGATTGTCTAAACACTGTCTCAGTGCTTGTTCTGTGCCTGATTCTTATTGGTGATCAATGCTCACTTTGCATGAATGGGAAAATTGCACAAATTGAGCCATGATTTATGCAAATTTCCCCAGATGCATGCAACCATCCCCTGATCTGTACAAATGTCCTTAATTGTGCAAAGGATCTGCATTGGCTGAGGCAAGGCTGATTCAGTCTACAGAGGAAATTTTGGCAAATCATACTGCGATTTGGGAAGGAGATGCACACGGGCAGGTGCTCAGTGATGTATAAACGCTTTTAGCAGACCCCTGATCACATGTGCTTGTCTTCAAAGCTTTGAATAGGATATGCTCTTATGAATGGTGCATCCCGAGCTGCTTCTGCCTCCCACCACAGAGGGAAGTTCTTTGAAGGGCGGGCCCCTCAATTATGGAATAAGCCCCCACCGAGGCTCCCTGGAACCAACTGTGCTATCCTTTTGGCTCCAGGTTAAGACTGTCCTCTGTGACAGGGCATACAACCAGCTCTAGAGTAGCTTACTGTAGTTGTTTTAAATCAAATTTGGTTTTTAACGTTTGTAGTAGAGTTTAATTATGTTTAATCTGTGTTTTATACTGCATTTCCATTTGTATTTTATGTGCTGTTGCAAACTGTCCTGCGAACCTCAGCTATCGGCACTACAGAAATAAATACAGATGTTTTGCTGGTAAAAAGGAAATTCCCATACATTCCTGTGGAAATGATTCTTCTTGTTGTTGTTATTAAATTTTTTAATGTATTTATTTAAGGATTTTCTAGACCGTCCCTCTACTGGCATCTTGGGACGGTTTACAACAAAGCAACAGATAAAATAGGGCACAGGATCCAGTAATTCAATAATATGAAAACCAATTAAACATTAACATAATGGGAAAATAAAAAGGTTTTCACCTGGCGCCAAGAAGAAAAAACTGCCAGCGCCATGCGAGCCTCCCTGGGGAGCATCTTCCATTGCACTGATTTCCCTTTTTTCTCTTGCAAGGAGCCCAAGGTGCCCATTGTTGCTGATATTAGATTCCCTTCCCGGGACACAGATGGCTTTTGGGGATGATTTCCATTAAACCCCTTCTCTCCATGGTCTTACTCCTGATTAGCCACCCCCACCCCAAGGTGCTGTTTTAAAAGGCATATTAACTACAATGACACATTTAACAGGTTTGGCCCTTCCTCCTGGCCAAGGAGGAGGACACTGTGGAAGAGATGAGCGTTCTTAGACAAAGCTTTGGGTACTGCATCTTTCCGATTCCCCTCCCCCATTCCCTGAGAGATATTAAAAAACTGCAGATAGAGCTTGGAGACGGAACTGCAGGAAATGTGATCCCTTTAAGGAACATATAAATAAATAGCCCAAACAACAAGCAGTTAGTTAGAAAACCCCCGCATTTATTGAATTGGTCAAATTTTTGCTCCATGCGTGAGACGCAGAGGTGCAGATGGTACAGCCAGAAGGGGTGGGCAGCGCCCCCTGGGGGAAGTGGAGAGGATGCCACTGAGGCAAGCCCCCCCTTGCTAATTAGCCGGCCTGGGCTGATCCTCCTCTCGGGTCCACAGGGGACCAGACACCCCTCCCACTACCCGAGAAAGGCCTGGCTTCCAGCAGAGGGGCAGAGCAGCTCCTGGGAGAGTCCCGGGTCCCCTCGTGGGCGCGGTGGCGATTGGGCTTCGCAGCATAGCGGGAGGCGCAGAAAGCAAAGCAGCGTTAGCGCAGTAGCAGCAGCGTTGGGGGGCTCTTGGGCCTGGGGTGTTCCCAGAGGGTGGCAGCAGGCAGCGTTATTGCAGTAAAGGGGACCTTTCTGGGGTGGGCTACAGGAACCAGCCCCCCGGGCAGGGGCTTGCCAGCTGAGGCTGGCAGGAAGAGGGACCACACCACCACCCAGGTGCCTGCTCCCATCATGCAATGGAAGCGCGAGAGCTAACTGGTTATAAAATTGCCCCTCCCTCGTTGAGGATAGAACGGAGAGCCCCTCCCCCTCCCAGGCAGTCGATGCCAAGGTGCCAAGGTCTCAGGAGAAATGTCCTGGGCGCAGTTCATCCCCCCAGCCAGTCGGGAGCAGCACATCTTGACGATGATTCCTACGCACTGCCGGCTGGAGCTAGAAGAGAGGGAGAAAGGGGGGGGGGAGAGAGAGAGAGATAGAGAGAGAGAGAGAGAGGAGTGGTGGCAGAAGGATGGAAGGAGATGGGTCCTGGCAGCCAGGAGCCTTTGCAAACAACATCTCCCTGTGGACTTCCCAGCTGCCACAGGAATAGCTCTCTCCGTTGCCATGGCAGCACCATAGAGTCCTCAGCATCCCCTGCAACGTCAGCAAACTCCATGGTAACTGAGGCTGGGTGGGAGGTTATCTCAGGTGTGGGAGCATCAGCCACCCGCTCATTCTTTCCACAGTGCCTCGGAGATGAGATGGTGCATGGCAGACAGACAGAGAGGCGCACATGATGCTCACAGGCTGCACAGACCCCTTCCTCCCCCAGCTCGACAGGAAGGGCTGTTTTTCCTCAATGAAATGCTCTCTTTGGGTTGAAATAGGTGGAGATCAAAGCAGACACCTGCACTGCTTTGAGGCAGAAATTTCAGTGACAAGGGAAGAAGAGGCCAAGGCTGAGCACCCTGCTAGGTTAGCACAGGGCCACACGCAGACACGAGCCAGTAAGGAACCGCTTGCCCTGGGCCACCCTCCTGCCCAGGGACACATCACTTACTGGGAGTCTTGCCTGCTGGCCGGGGATCCGACAGGCTGCAGAGGGGAAAACACAAAAGGGAACACATGAATAGAGCCAAAGGCATGATATCTGGGCATGGAGGGTTTAAGACAAGGGAGGCAAAGGGTGGAAAGCACCTACCTAGGATCAGACTTTTTGCACTTGAACTTTTTACCTGCAGAATGAGATAAATGAGAAAAACGTGAGTGAAAGAAATTACATGGTGGGCAACTGCAGTGTGGATGTGCGAATGGGTGCAGGGAACAGAATTCAGGGTTTTGGTGCCGAGGGTAAAAACAGAGCATTCATTGAAGTAGGGCTTGGGCTAGAAATCTTCCTAGTGAAATAGGTCATGCTGAATTACTGTGCGTGTAGAACTAGAATGCCTTGAGTCATCCTGGAGAAGCTCCCATCCAACAATGAGCTTCTGGTGTATCCTGGGATATTGTGCTAGACTCTTTGCCCACCACCTCACAAATCCGCTTAGGGTCACACATGAGAGAGCAGCTTGGACCAGTGTCAGCCTGGCTCAATTTCCCCATCAAGCTTGGAGCTCACTGGATGAAAGTCAGTTACTGTCAGCCTCATCCGACTCACAGCGTTATTGTGAGGACTGAGCTCCAAGATGGGCAGCCATGAACGTTAAGCAACCATTCTTGCAAGAGGCATGGGACCAACAGTAACTCACCCATTACAAAATACCAAGTGAGACCTGACACAGAAGTTTGCAGGGAATCCCCATATCCCAGGACAGCCCTTGCCAACCTGTACTCATTCTGGACTACCTGACCATTCACTATGCGATCTGAACCACCTGGAGGGCATCTGACCAGCAGAGGCTGTGCTGGG
This sequence comes from Varanus komodoensis, assembly GCF_004798865.1. NCBI lineage: Eukaryota > Metazoa > Chordata > Lepidosauria > Squamata > Varanidae > Varanus > Varanus komodoensis. The sequence goes on along the minus strand of NW_025335759.1, from coordinate 274,631 downwards.
AGTAATCACACGCAGGGCTCCTAGAGAGTAGCTGAGGAGTGTGAAAGGGACCAAAATGCCCATTTTCCTTTCCTTCCTTCTAAAGCACTTTGCGAATGCAACAGGGATCTCAGCTTTATGGCACACATGCCCTGCAATGTGCATCCCCACATAAAGCTGTTAGGGGTTAAATAAGCCAACTAGGCTATTCCTCAGCTTCTCTCTCTCTCTCTCTCCCCCCCCCCCCCCCCCTCAACATTCCTTATGTCTTCCCTTCCCTTCCCTTCCCTTCCCTTCCCTTCCCTTCCCTTCCCTTCCCTTCCTATGCAATCTTAGATACTTTTCTGCTCCTACAAAACCCTCTCATGTTGAATGGCCTCATTTTGCTTCTGAACCAGATAGGCACTTGACTGCCAGAGCTTTCCAGCAGATGGAATAATGTGGGTGTGCATGAGCAGGTCTGTAAGCAGAGCTGCATCTCAGAAAGTTTAATAGGATTATGTTTAAAAGTTTAAATGAGGAAGAGGGAAATCCAATGGGATTGTGGTGCCCAGGGAGGGGATGTTAACTCTCCCCTCCCTCCCCCTTACTGTGCTTCCCATGACCCCCTGAAAAGTGGTTTTTTACCCTGTGCAGGAAAGAAATTTACTCCCAGAATCTTCTACAATTAATCTTGACATTGCTTAGTAGGTAGACATGGAACTGGAAGTTAGTAAACTTGAAAGCCATTATCTCAAGCATGCCAGATAGCCTGAACCAGCTGCACTCTGCATTTTCCTGCATTTTCATATGTCTTCTCTGGAATAAATAAATATTCTGTCCCCATAAAGGCTGAATTCATTGAGAGGTATAAGTTATGCCAAAAAATTCATATCTTTACTTATTTCTAGAGGATAGTCATATTCATTTACTGCAGCAAAAACATTAATGAGCTTGTGGCTTTAAGATAATCAAGCTAATTCTGGCATAAGCATCTATGAACTATAATTACATCTGATGAAAGAGATGATAATCCATGAAGACTTTATATGACCATAATTGGTTAATTTTAAGGTGTTACAAGATACTTCATTATCTTTGCTTAAGTGTATCCTTCTGCCAAAAAGACTTAAGGTGATGTGTCACTCTCCTTGCCTTCTTTTCCCTGTATTTTATCTTCACATCAATACTGTGAGTTAAACTGAGAGAGAGAGAGATTGAGAGAGAAAGAAGAAAAGAGCTGGTTGCTTTAGTGATAGAAAGCACAGAAAGTCTTGGATACAATCCCTGGTAATAAAATGAAACAACAAATGATGGAATAGAGACTTCTCCACCTGATGCTGCAGAATTGCTGCCATTCAGATTGGACTCTGGTGTACTAGAATGTCTGAACCCATCCAAGATAAGAAGCCATGGTGACCAACCCACAATTCTCAACCCAACAACAAACCATGGGTCCTCTTCATAAGCTGCTCATAACTAACAAGCTGTGGCTTATTAGAGCAGCCTGGGTTCAGGCAACAAGATAATAATCCACATTTCAACAACAACCCATGGTTCAAACACAAGCTACATTCAACCTCTGAGTGTGGGTTAGTATGAAGCAAAGTCAGTGTATGATCTTGTATAAAGGCAGCTGCTTATGACTGTCCTAGTGAGCTCCACAGCTGAACAGGGATGTAAATGCTGGAAAAACTCAAACTCATTAGCAGCCACACCAGCTTAGCATTTCATTTATACTGTTTTTGTGATGATTCTGGGGAGGCAGAAGGAGCTGCAGAGGTCTGTGGAACCTGACCTCTGCAAATGTCTGTGGAGCCACCTCCTCTGGCTTTGGGAATCCCCCCAGACCATTCACCCATTTAGAAATTATGAAAAATTGTGAAACGCATCATGCAAACAAGAATGGAGCTGCACCATGTGGACCTCCCCATTCAATTGACGGAGCTCCTCCCACAGGCATCCATGTGTACACTGCAGTAAGAAGGCCTTTGCACATGCTGCTGCTCACGTGCAGGCTTCCTTATGACTTGCAAACCTGCATGACTGGGATTCTGAACTGTGCTGAAGCCAATGCATGTACAGCCATACACATGAAGACCTCTTGCTGCATGTATCAGATGCTGTACACATGGATCCCTACTACAGAACTTGCTATGATGTGGTACTGGGGGAGGGGCGTATGGCCCTGTTCCCACTCATCTGTCAATTATTCCTTTTCATAATGTCTGAATTGAACTTTCTCTTGAGTAGCATTGAATAACAGCAACAACTAAAAATGATTTGCAAGCTGTCTAATCCTATCGGGCAGTGTAGATTCCTCTGGTGGGCCTACAGAAAATGCAAAAGGCACCTCTTTCTGGGATGCAAGAAAAGTTGCAGAGGTGAGAGAAGCAAAGAACTGGGGCATGAACTAGTTGGGGAGGCCAATATATGACCTAAGTGAGGCATAAAGGAAGGAAATATTTGGAAAAGGTGACTCACTCAGTGCTATCAAGATTCCGAGCACAAACATGACGATGGCCAAGACAAGTCCCACCATGCGCAACGTGTCGTAGTCTGGAGAAGAAATGCAGGTCAGAAAGTGAAATGCTCATGAATACACCAGTGTTACATCCCCTGTTTCCCAGGTCCAACCTCACCCCAAAGTCTCAAGATTCTCCTCTAAGCCAGCATTCTTTCCCTTTCTAGCCTACGGATGTAGCCTCTCATCAGCTTCTGACTCCAAGGATGGTCTTCCCTACACCTTCTCTAATCCCTCAGCTATTCTGGACCATGAGACTGCAGAAGCCGCCGTTGACACTTTAACGATCACAGGCAGCATCCCGTAAGGGTGAAGCTGAGCTCTGCCAGCCTTTCTAAGGCGTGGCTGCAACAACATCTTTTCCCTGTTCAGCACCACGGGAGCTGTCCACGGTCCTGACCACTCTGGGAGCTATCCATGGTACTGACCACTCTGGGAGCTATCCGTGGTCCTGATTTCTGCCTGCCTGGATCCAGGAAGACTAGCTCAGTACTGCACTGCCTTGCCTTGAGCTTTCCTGGCTTACTGTGACCTGACCGGCTTTTACATGACTGGACTTAACTTACTGTGACCTGACCAACTTGGGCTGGTATACATGATCAGCTAGTCGTATTGGAAGATGGCTGACTCAGCCTGATTTGGTTGACTTAATCTGGTTTACTGATGAAACCACCAGCCTCTTAGCTTGTGGGCACCAAGCCCAGCCTCGGAGATACTCAGCACTCAAACCAAGATACCTGGGATGCCATGCCCATCACCTTGAACTATGCCAGGTGTATTAGGTCTCCTCTAGCATCAGCCAGCCTCTGTTTCCAATTCTATGGCCAGTATCTTAACACCTCCTAACTAAATCTCCCCTCCTTCTGTTTCAGGACACAAAGATCTCAGTTCCAACAGTTGTAGAGTTATTTCTACATCACTCACCATAGGTGAAGGGATCCATGTGGTTCTTGGTATCTGGAGAAAGAGCAGAGTGCATGCATAGTGACCACCCAAGCTTACAGGGTACTCATTTCATTGACTGATGAAGTGCTTTGTCGGGTAAGGTCCTGTAAACAACATGCTCACCTCAGTGTCACAGCTCTGCATGGTCTCTTTCCAACTGATGTAGGATTGGAGTTTGGCCTGAATAAGCCCAAAGAAGATCAACCCAGAGGTCTGAGTTGAAGATATCCCAAGTGCACAGATGCAGTAGTAATAGCAGAACTGCTTTGCCAGGTTTTCTGCCCTGCTTGATGCTAGGTGAAGCTAAAGTTGTCATTGCCACAGCAAGCTGAGAGAACTGGCAGGCAAACTCACTGATAAGGCTGTTATCATGTAATCACCTTGCTCCATACGCACAATTTTACAGGGAGTCCAGATTTTATCATTGTTCATGAGTAACACTCCTGTGTTTTCTCATTGCATCTTTTCCCACTACTTGTCCATCTTTTTCCTTTCTGCCAAAACTCAGTTCAAGAGGGAAAGATGGACCATCCACACAATGCTTTTTGACTGGCAGTGCAAACAACCCAGGACTGGAGCTGCCTGGACCGCATCTGCTTTGGATCTCTTCAAGCAGGTGAGGAACCATTTGCAGTATGAGGGCCAGATACCAGCCCAAGGTTCAAGATTATATCTGTGGGTATGGACAGAGACAAGGTGGGCTGGCCCAAGCTGTGACTCTCACCATTTTTAAGCCTTTTTTGAGGTAAACTGGGCAGGTCTCAGAAGTAAACAGGAGTGAATCACTTGGCAGCCCTTTTAAATAGCGTCCCAAATACCAAATGCCATGCTTTCAGAGGTGAACATGAGCAGCATGTGTACTGGCAAGTCAACAGGACAAGCCTTTTTCATGACAATGCTCAGAAGTGATTGGGACCAAATCACTCAGGAGCTTCCTGCTTGGCTCCTGCTCCACCCTCCCTGGCAGGGTAAAGCTGTTATCCCCTGTCAGCAGCAGACTGGAGAAACACCTATTTCCCTGCTGCAGAGAGCAGGCAGGGCCTGAGAAAGAAGTTGGCAGGCCAGGTGGGCAAACCCTCTGGGTCTGTCGGGTCTCTAGGCCGTTGACTCCCCCTGCCTGTAGAAGCAGGTCTTTTCTCAAGGGCTCTCTCACCAGGAAATGGTTGCTGCCTTTTCCCATATGCTTTGCCAAATGAAACCTGTAACAAAAAGTTGCAGCATGCAGTAGTGCTGCTCAGAATTCCAGCCACTCCATTGTATTCCACCTCCCTTCGACTTTCAGGGCCACTTCCACGTCACCTTCCGAAAGAGTCAGCATTCTGGTCACCAGGTACACTCTGCTCCCATCCCCCTGGTTTGGAGGTTCTCCCTGGGATACTTTTCTATCCTGGGGTTCTTCCAAGCAGCAGTGACTGGAGGTTCCAACATCAGTGGGGTAGTATATCCACCTGAGTCTTAGTCTCATCTCAGAGGAATTGTCTGTGGTTCTGAACCTATTTTGAGCACAGAGTTCAGCACAGAGGATACTTGCTTAAATGTTCAGGCTGAAACCTGGAGTGGATGCACCACCCACTGATACTAAAAGCACAAACCTCTACAGCCAACGAGTCTGCTCTTGTGCATAGAGCAGGGCCACTGTTAAAGGGATGCATGGTCAAGCACCTGCCAAGCTCACACCCCAGGAGGTGCCACTGACAAAATCCCCCTGGAGCTGCTCTCCTTTTGCAACCTGCTTATTCACTGGCCTCTCACTCTGGCTGAGACAACAGTAATAGGGAGAAGGAGGTGCCCAAATCTGACTGCCAGCTTTCTCACTGGCTCCCTTCCACACAAGCAAGCAAATGACAGGACAGAAAGATGATGAGGTACAATAGCAGAGAGTGATAATAAGGGTTATGCCAAAGCAGTCTTGGTGTGGGAGGGAAACCTTTTGAGTGTGGTCTGTTCAAAGACCTTAGAAACCCAGAGCTGGCACTGGCATACAGAGTATTCTATGGGCTATGTGAGTACAGTTTCTCAGAGAATTTGGATCCCTTCTCAGATCCCCCTCATGGGGTAACTGGCCTCCCTAAGCTTGCATTCTGTACTGTACTTTGCACATTAATAGTCCCACCAATTTGCCCTTGCCCTTCGCCTAGTGCCTAGTTTAAAACACCTCTAAATTTCAACCTCCTGACTTTTACAGGTTTTCTTCTATAAACCAAAATATTCCTGGGGCCCAAAAGTACCCCCAATTCTCCATAGGAATAGTCCTAAGGGGTACTTTTATACCCCAAACAATAGATCCAGACAAAGGAACCAAAGAAATCCAATATAGATAATTTTGGCTTCTTGTTAAAGCTAAGATTCTTTCTAAATCTCTAACCAAACAGAATTAAAATCCACTGAAGGAAAGCTGTACTATGATTTCTTAAAGTTAGTAGGCCACACTATTGTTATGCAATAACAATGAACCACGTATTATTATGCAGGGTTTCTTGTTTTTCATATCTTCTAGAAAAATGGGTAGCACCCTGTCACAGCACAACCATGGGTATGAATCCTGAGAAGGAGCTGGGAATCATATCCCAGTTTTCTTCTTGTCCTAAAAGGGTTTGTGAGTAACTGGGGAGCTGGAAGCATTTTAAGAAAGAGTCTGGGCTTCTAGAGTTCAGCAAACATTTTGGAAATCATGTAAAGGTTTCTCAGAGCAAGGTTCAAGCACAGATGAAGGAAAGGGCACACGTCAACAAAGGTCACATGGCTCCAGGCCACAACTGCACCACCATGTAGGAGGAAATTAGGTTAGATTGTTGTTCATGCTTGTGATTATTTATGGAAACTCACTTCCCTGTCTGTATTATCCAAATCTTGTGAAATTTGGTGGAGCTAATCAGAAACAGTGACATGAGAGCACGACACATTCTGAGCAGGGAGCTGTTGGCCCTGGCCCATCTCTGTAAAACCGAGGCTTATAGACTGACGAGTAGGAGGTGAGTTTTTCCCGCTGCAAGATGCTCTTTCAGGTACTACCAATTCCAGAGTTCTTGTGCATGGGAACCAGGAGGGACAGTAGATAGGAGGGAGATATCTAGCCATACATACAAAGACTGGATGTATGGGATATGTTTGTGATATGTGCATGAGAGGGAACCCACATTGCATGTTTGTCTTGACCCCAGAAATGTTGCTTGCAGATTTCCTTGAAGAAATCATGGAGAGGGACTCTCAATAGTTCCCATTGATCTAGACTCACTTTGGATAGGTTATGAAGGCCTTTAGAAGGTTCTGCTCTTCTTTGCTGTCAGACCACAGAGCCATCTCTCAGCTGCACATTTTGATGAGTTTTGAAACTTGTTTACCTATCAAAGCTCCCATCTTAGGAGCTCTGGGGACTGTAAGTCTAGCTGGCTGGGAGGTGCCCTTTACACAGACATCTTACACAATTGTGTGAAATAAACGGGCAGGAAAATTGTATGGCCACTAGACAAGCCCTAGACACAAATAGCCTTTTTGGATTCCCAGCAATGAGGTTGGAAAATCTGCAAAATCCACATTTGGATCCCTCTCACCCCTTGCAGCTGTGTAGAAAAACTTGCATCGATCACTTCTTTGAGATCATCGTGGCAGGCTCACAGAGGAGCTTTTCGAGGCATTCTAGGGGACAAGGAAACAAGGAGAACAGTAATTCCAAGATGGGACATACTCTGGCACTACTTCAGCTTCTTTCCCTCCCTCTCCAAAACACCACACTAAGTGTCTTGCAGAGCGGGAAGGGTGCGGAAGCAGCCTTCACTTCTGTGCTCCTCCTGGCCTCCATAGGATGCCCACAATCCTCCAAGTTCAGAGCTTTACAGGCATTCCCATAGAATTGCACTCTAGGACATTTCAGCCTTGTTTCCTAACTGTTCTCCAATCTGCAACACAGGGGTGCTGCAATAATTATCCAAAAAGCCCCCTCAAGAGGGGCCAAAATGGCAGTGACTGGACAGGGAGTTTGGGCTTCTGACAGGCCCCTCTAGATGCTTTTGGAAGGGGCCACCAGTCTGCATCCCTGCAGGAAAGCCCAGATCTGAATCTCTGGCATCTCCAGGTGAAAGGATCAGTTGACAGCTGCTGAGCTAGACCTCTGCCTACAACCCCGAAAAGCTGATACCACCCAGAGTAGGCAATAATTGAATCTAGGATAAGGCAGGTTCCTCTTTTCTTTCTGGATCCCAAGCCAAGCTCAAATTCAGCACAAGCGACTTTACATGAGCAGTGTGAGGATGCACCATGTCTATCTTCTCCAAAAGCTGCCACCATTGGACATGCACAGGCTTGGTCCTTCCCCTGTTTCCCCCACAAGAACCAGAGCGGGGACACCACAACCCCTCTCTCGTAAACCAGATAATTTCCCATCCAACTTGCCCTACATGAATCTACTTCTTTCTTCCCAGAATTTGGACCCACCTTGCTCATTCTTGCTCAATCCCCAATTGTCCTTCTCGTACTCAAGCAGGCCGGCCAACATTTGAATGCCACCTAGGTCCCTCGTGAGCGCCCTCAGTTCTGAGAAGCGTCCAGGCCACCATGATGAGACTGTGCAGCATCTCCAAAACAGCCAGGTACCTGCACTAATCAGCACCAATCTGCTGTACCGTCAGAGGTGTTGGACAGAATCACAGCAAAGTTAAGTTCTCATTCAGCATCCTGTCTGAATGATGAATGGTTTGTAGAGTGGAGTGGTGGTTCCAGTCTCAATAGCCTCTTCCATCGGCTGTGTCACTGCACCTCTCTTTGAGATGTACTCCATAACTCATGCCCTTTTCACGCTTCCCTCCATCCATCATCTGCCTACATGTTTCTAGGTGGACATCCCCTCTCTTCCTCATCTGTGGGTTCTTCTGTTGTGTTTCCTCCTTACTTAGCACCTGGAAAAGCCAAATGGATATGATGGCAGCATATTAATGATTCTACAGCTGTCTATTTCCATTCCCAGGGTGGGAGACAATGGCTCAGCTTGATGCTGCCAATGCAGTTTCCTCTTTTAGATGTTCCGGTGTGAGGGACAGTGTCAACAACTCCTTTGACCAGAAATCCTGTAGTGCATCTGACTTAATGTTAGGGAGGAATATTTCTCACGTGTCCTATATCAGGGAGTATAAAATGCAGGCAAAAAGTACTCTTTACTTCCAAGCACTTCCACAGAAATTGATATCAAAAACCCTGCTGCAGAAGTCCAGCACTGACCACCTTGGGATGGTATGTTGACCCCACACCCATCACCAGTGTTATCTTTGACCCACTGATGGAGGTTCAGCCATGGTTGTAAATTCTGCAGGAAAGCCAGTTGGTTGCAGCTCTCCCGTGCCCTCCAACTTCGTTACCCCCCTAAAACCAGGGCAGGCAACAGGATGCCCACCAGACACTTGAACCGCAAGTCTCTTAAACCCTGACTATTCTGCATGCTCTCTGGAGCTGGTGTACATTGTAGCCCAAATATCCCGACTACACCCCACCCCTGAACTTGGAAATATCCTGTCCTACTAGGCATCCATAGCTGAAAACAACAAACCAGCCACATCGCACCTTTGCTAGTATTTTCATCTGACAAATCCATATTCACTTATGGAGCTGCACTCCATTTACCCCCAAAGGTCCAGTGGAGCTGCTCACACACGTCACATGCAGGACCTCACACTCTGGCCTGTAACCTCCGTGGCCCCACCAGGGAGACCTGCCCCTTCTCTGCAGTGTACCGGCGATATTCCTACTGCTATTTCTTTGGGTTCCTAACCTGATGTGCCCTCTGTCGTTCTAACAACAATGCAAATGGGTGAATACTGGCCAGTGCAGTTCCTCCTGCTACATGTTTCTGCTCAATGCCATTCCAAGTCTTTTCACTCCTGTACAGGCTGCAACTTGCCCTGCCGGCTTTGCCCATTCTCATCCTGGACTGGCCAGGAAAAGAAGACCCACCCCAGACCATCTCAATCAAACATCCCCTGTGCTCCTCCTATGAATGGACCCTAAACTCTGCTATCCCCTGAGCACCACCTGCTTCTCGTTGCCTTGCGTGCACGTAAAAATGACACACACGCAACCACGCACGCACGCATACACACATGAGTGGTTCCTCCCCCCAGGCTGCCACAACTCTCTGCAGCATGTAGGGAGGGGGAGACCTCGAAAAGTGCCTGATGCAAGATTGAGGGCGGTTGCTGCGGCGGAGCAGGGACTGCGGATGAATAATGCAAACTCCAATGCAGGGGATGGGGAGTTGCCATGGAGACAGGACACTGCATAGCCGGCTGCAGTGTCTTAATCCGCTGCCAGGGTTAGGAGGGGGCAGCTGAGGAGACAGGATGTTCGGGGAGTCACCAGCTGTCTTCCAGCCAAGTGTCTACAGGGAACTTTCCTGGTCTTGGGTCGGGCTGCCTTTGCTCCCCACCGCCCCATGTTGTCGATCCCTCCCCCCACAGGTTTAACCCTGCAGCTCTCCTGACAATTGAGCCATGGCCACCCCAATCTCCAAGCGGGCCCTCATTCCCCTCTGTGCCTTCAGGGGGTTCTTGAGCCCCTTTATTGCCATCCCTCCTGCCAGTGATGGGGGTCCCAGCCTCCCTAAGAATCAGTGGGCCAGGCACGGACGTGGCGCAGCAAGCGATGCTGGTGTGGGTCCAGCTCTCCCACAACTGAATCAGCCGGCTTCTTCGATGGGCCTGGAAACTGGCCAAGGAAACACCCTGCAGACAGAGCGAGCCAGGCGCAGGGGCAGCCGTGGAGATGGAGAAGCCGATAAAGGGAGCGCCATTCCCAGAAGGGTGTCTTTCATGGGGAAAGATGCCCCATCCCCAGCACAACCACCACCCCATCCACGCCCAAGGCACCCCCGTGCCATCTTGACAAGCTCAAGTTGCTAAGCAGAGGCGGGTTCACTGCAGCAGCTGCCTCAGATCCCATGGGCAACTGCTGGTCCTGTTCAGGATTTGAGCTTAAGTTGGGGAGGCATGGGGGGGGGGGAGTGGCTCCCTGCCAGCCCTTCAGAAGCCCTTGAAGTAAAAAGCATTTTTGTGCCTGGCATCCTGACTGGGCAGACACCCAGGGAGATGCAGGGGGTGCTTAGTGGCTGCGATCACGTAGAAATGCACCTCTTCAATCTGAAAACAGTCTGCGGGAGTAATTCTTAAGAGGATGAAACATCCCCTCCCCCGCCCAATATATTAGCTTTAAGTGGTGCCTTTACCACAGACTGGCTTTATTCTGAGCTAAACGGCACCACTGATTAGCCACAGAGCCCGTTTTCTGAATGCCAAGGCTTGGCCCTAGAGTAAAGAACACAATTAAGATAAGAGTGACTCATGAGCATGTGCAGAGTGCCAGGCCCTCACTAACCATGCTCAGCTATCCTTACCCTTGTGTTTAGGCCAGCCTTCCGCAACATGATGATCTCCCAGCCAATTGGACTACAATTGCCACCAGATCCAAACAGCATGTTCAATGAGGTGAAGGGAGTTCCAGCCCATCGGTAAGGCACCAGGTGGTGGAAGGCAGGTGCAGGCTTGGGTGGGAAGGGCAGAAGGTATGGGTTCAGACATATTTAGCACAAATATAAGCTAGCCTGAAACACTGGCTTCCCTCGTGAATTCTGGGAATCTTAGATCTGCAAGTGTGCTCACTAATCTTTCAAACTGAATTAAAGTTTTCAGGACGTTATGGCAGCCATAAAGGTTAAGCACTGTGGAAATCCATTTAAATTTGTAGTCCAAATTGAGTCTTCTTTAAAAATTTAGTTAGGCTCAGGGAAAGGCCTGGCCTTGGTCTGAGTATGAAGGTTCAAATTAGACAGCTGAAACAAATGCGAAAGAGGGGTTCATTCTCAAATATTTCTCTTGATCTAAATTAATTTACAAACTTAATCTGAATATTTGTCAACATGTCCCAGTGAGGATGCTTTTGGACTTTGGTTTAAAGGTTCAAAAATAAATAAAAAGGAATTTTCCAAGAATGCTTAATGTTATTTATCAACAAATGTTAAAGTTTCGCATATCCCTTTGTTTTGAATTTCAAAAGCAAGATTGGATGGGTTGAATGTCTAAATATCTAACTGGAATTTGGAAGCATTAGTGAACTTCAGAGGCATGTGAAATTTTATTTCAGCCATGCTCAAGCATGAGAGCAGCCATGGGCCCCCTGGATAATGCTGGAAAATTCACTATAGTTCAGCTCAGCTTCTTCATCTCTAAAATATGAATAAAAACAAATGACTCTTATGATTTTTAAGCTTATGGCTTTCAGAGTTTGATCGCCTGCTGGGGAATGCTTGGAGCTATAGGACTCTTTTCAGTCTAAATGTGCATAGCATTGGATCTGTAGTGAGATAATAAGAATTGTAAAGTATTTAATTTCAAAAGCAGGATCAATTATGAATAAGCAACATCACTCGACACAACAGCATTTCATAGAAACATAGAAACAGAGCTAGTCAGAAGGGGTCTCCCGGGCCATCTAGTCTGACCTCCGGCACCAGCCGGCTCCGCTCATGACATGCCCACCATGTGCACGTCCAGCCTATCCTTGAACACCCACACCGATGGAGCCTCAACAACCTCTCGAGGAAGCCCATTCCACACCCTCGGGGTCCTGACTGTCCGGAAGTGCTTCCTGGCATCCAAACGGAGCCGTGGCTCCCTGAGCTTTGCTCTGTTGGAGCGCGTTCTGCCTTCCTCTGCAGGGGAGAACAGGTCTCTACCCATCTCCATGTGACACCCCCTCACATACCTGTATGTCGCCAACATATCCCCTCTGAGTCTCCTCTTCTCCAGGTTGAAGAGACCCAGTTCCCTCAGTCTCACCTCATACCCCATCCCCTGCATTTCCTCGAACTTGTGAATCAACTGGCAACAGTTCTGATGAGGAATCCCCATTTGTTGGCATGTTTTAGACCACTCTTACTGGATAGGTGCAGAGAACACCTATGAATAGGTGGAATATCTTTGGCAGGATTGTCCTGTATTATCTTAGAAGGATGCAAACTTCCAAGTATCACAGAGCTCTTCAGCAGGTGTAATTATGAGCACCATCACACTAAAGTTTGGACAGTTGTCTAGTATAGGGCTTCGTGTTCAGGACTGCTTGTGCAACCCATTAAGGCTCACCTCAATAATTCCATACCAGCACTAACCACAAAGAGCTCCCATGCTCACTTCTCAGAGTTCACCTAAACCCTTCACATTCTTTAACCACCTTTCTGGCTGTAAAATAAAGGGAGGCCGATCATAACAAGAAAAGGCATAGAGGTGCAAACCTACATGGGGGGACCTAGAAGTAAATCTCATTGAGATTAATGGGGCTTACTCCCCTGGAAGAGGGCGTGGCATTGCAGCCAAAGAGCAGCCAAATTTCTATATTAACAATTCTAAGCAGTTTTACAGGGGAGAAAGTCCACAACTCCCAGCATGCCCCAGACTGTTTCTGGACTGTTCCTGTCTAAGCATGCATAGGATGATGCCCCAACTTGGATTTTTTAGGTCATCCTGCAGGTAGCACAAAAGTCCATTTTCTCTACTGAGGTTAGTGTATGTATCTGTTCTCTGAATTCGCATGGCTTTAATTTCCTGCCTATGTAACCCAGCAAATGCACATGTGACTGACATTAAGTCTTCATGGCTCAGCAAGTTACACAACCTTATGGGAGGGAGCAGTTGAGAAGGAAGGCCTTTCTCAAACTTCACACAAGTACTTTTTAATGCATAGGCAGCCTGAGCACATACAGGATCAAAGACAGCCATTTAACTCACTGGTCAGTACACCTTTTCCAATGGATAAGCAGTGGCAAGCACTCTCTCACTGGGCATTTAAGCAATGCATTTTCCAGGGTTCCCGAAGGATGGCACGTGCCATTTTTAAAGTGGGCTCCTAAAATCATGAATGCAACAGATACTTGAATCACAGAAATACACTTGTGGAGGGGCTGTGAATGGCTGCTGCTTCTTGCTGAAAATCACAGAGTGTGGAAACTCAGGTTTGACATGGCATGTTGTTCAGAACAGCCTGATTCCTAGGTAGGTAGACAGACAGGTGCAAAGATTTCTGAGCGTGGAATCAGTGTGTACACCCACAGCCTCAGGAGCTCTTTGCTTCTCTAGTCTGCTTGCAGGAAACCACATTAATCTGACCTGGGCAGAGAGCTCTTTGATCATATGGAGGAGCGGAAAGGCTCCAGATGGATCACAGCATGAATGTATGCACCTGTGCATGTGCACACACACAGGAACACCCTGTCACCTGCCTCGTAGCATGCATGCACACCTTCCCCAGCAGACACACAGAACCCTGGCTAACAAAAATGCTTGCGCATCAACATATTCTGGATTGTGATGGCATATCATAACAGACTTATGCAGGCAGGGCATACACACGGGCACATGCGTGTTTACACGGGCATGTTTGTACTCTTGCGCTCCCACTCTACACAAATTATGAATGAAAATCCCACTGATGAAACTGCAGACAGACTGCCTGTTGGATTGTGTGGACTCCAGGAAGGGTGACACAGGCCCTGTATCACATAATCCAAATGCAACATGCATTCACATTATCCAGATCTATTTACACAGAAACACACAGGGGCAGCTGTGCATTGGACCTTGGTGAGAAAGGGCCCTACATGTACAAGTAAAGGAACTGTTGTCTGGGGCAGAGGCCTGGACCCTTTAAAGTTTGCAAAGGCCATCATAGGGTGCCATCCTATGCATGTTCGGCCAGGAAAAAAGTCCTACAATTCCCGATTTATTTTCCTCTCTGAAGTTGCATAGGATCACATTCTTTGGCCCTCTCTTTGGAAGGCTATTGGGGAAAGTGCTCAGTGATTTGGACAGAACTGGTGGAAGTCAGTGGCTGGTATTTGTGAATGTCATTAACTATACCTGCTGGTTCAGGGAAGCTGACAAGGCCCAGAGCTCTGGATCACATGCATAGGTGGAGGGTTAGTCTCACTTATCCAAATACTTGGACATCTGGTCCCACCAGATCAAAGAGCTCTCTGGAAGAGGTCCCGTGCCATGTTTGGTAAATGTTTGGGCAGATAATTGTCTCCAGTCCTAAACCAAGCATCTTACATGCACAGAAACTCTGGTTCCATTCTGTCACAAACCCTTTCTCAATGCAACAAACACATATGAAGAAATATAATTCACGCACATGCAATAACAAGATTTTAGAGCATACACACAATCACAGCATATGCACACAACCTCAAAATCCACACCCACATGTACTTGCACTAACAGATTCTCCAGCACATATGTACGGTTGCATCATACACACATCACAGACATACACAATATCCCATACATACGCATGTATATTCAGAGCAACATCTTATGCACAATCCTAAATGACACAGCATCTGTTTTGCTCCAGTCCACAAGCATGTAATAAACTGGGCAACATTTAAATGGAGGGCTTCTGGAGAGAGGTAAGTCGATGGAATTCAGCAGGGTGAGATGCCAGGAAGGCCCTAGCTCCACTCAGACATCATGCCAAACCACAGCTGGAGTTTCTAAACGTACCACAGGCAAGCCCCAGCTCAGAGTTGCTTGCCCATTCTCGTTTTTTGCCTGCTCACACTCCCATCTTGAGCTGCAGCAGCCTCAGAGATGGAGCAAAAGGCATAGCTACCATACCTCCATTCAGACATACCTCCCAACAAGCCACAGTTAGCACAAACCATGGTTTGCACACCTATGGCTCCCCATTCAGGTTTGAAAAAACACATTTTCTGAATGTGGATGTAGCGGCTAACTTGCACAAAGGTTCACTAGACGTGATTTGAGCTTTTTCATGTGTGGGTGGGAAGGACCATAAATTAGTGGTACACGGAAGGTCCCAGAGCCATCTCTCTGGTGGAAAGGACGGGGAAGCAGGTGGTGAGCATGGCATGGAAAGCCCAAGACCCTGACGAACTGCAGGTGGTCAGGACTGATGAACTGGGCTAAACAGTCACAGATTCTTACATCCAGGTACGCACATTCCCACGCTCTCTCACTGGCACACACCATTTCTTCCCCAAATAACAATCTTTCTCTCTCACACCCAGACTCGCTCACACCCTCCTCTGCACCAGAAGCTTAGCCACAACTCTTGGCACGGGGAAGGGGAAAAGAAAGCAGGTCATACGTTAGGCTGCACACAAGCACAACAGACCCGGCGTTCCCAGCTCTGCACAGACGGTTCCTTCCCTACGGAAAGAGGCACAGAGCTTCCCTCCCTTCTGCCAGCCACATTCCATCGAGGCATCCGGCCTCCGCCGCCCCACCCCGCATCGAGGCATCCGCTGTCTCCACAGGCGGCATCCTGGTCCTTTCCGTCCCTGCCAGCCCAGCAGCGGCTGCAGAAGCAATGGCTTCAGGCTTCCGAGACTGCAGCTAGCCGGGCAACGAGCCGCGCGCCTGCAAGCACACACGCAGCCCTCAGCCGCCGGCCCCGCAGCAACTCCCGGTGGACTACGAAAGTGTCGGTGGGGCGGCGGGGGGGCGGGTGAGGAAGCGCACCTGCCTCTGCAGTCTTCCCACTGACAAACAGCCCTCGCCACGAGCTCTCCGTTCGCGGCGACTGATTAAGGAAAAGGTGGGCGCGCACAGCTGCGCGGGCAGCCTCACGCTCGCCGCGCCAGCGACCCGAAAGCGATTCGCGCTTCCCGTTCCAGATCTTTGCGCATTCGCGCCCTCCCACTCAGTTCAAAAGGACTTTAGGACCCTCTTACTCCCGAGGAGGGCAGGCTTAAAGTTGTGGGGAGGGAAGAGGGAGGCAAAACGCTTCTCTTCCCCCTGCCCACCGTCACTGCAGTGGGGTTTAGCAGGCGAGCGCTCGCTTTTCTCGGCATCCAAATGGGAGCTCGCCCGGCTTGCCTGGCGCCGCTCCGGAGTGACTCCAGAGCAGGAGCACCAGTGGCTCTCGGTCCGCACGGCTTGTCAGGTCGCTGACCCACGGCCCCTTTCCTTGGAGAGGCAAGGCTCGTTGAACAAAGTCGGACTTCAGATTCAGAGGAGTAGAGAGTCCTCGGGTCTCCCGTCATAGGGTCTCCAGTGCCCCCATTCCCGCTTCCTCTTCAGAGTAGAATATCTAAAATGTGGGGTCCTTGAATGGTGCTTCCAAAAATTGATACCCCCAACTCCTTTATCCTGCCTCTGATTTCCTGGAAGCTTTGCTTGACCCCCCGTTCTCCCCGCAAGCTTCCGAGCTCTGTGCAGAAGATGGGTGGCATAGATGAGCTTGTGGGAACCCTCGCCCGTTAGCTCTCTTGAACCCCCGACGCCCCGATGCCCGACTCCCTGGGGAGTGAGGGGGGTCTCACCATGATGGGGCGCCGCGGGGGTAGCCATGGTGGTGGTGGTGGTGGTCGCGGCGATGCTGCTGCTCCTTAGCGGGTCTGATCCGGATCCGCAGCAAACCGCGACTGCGGCACAGCCTCGCCGGGAGGGGGGAAGAAGACTGGCGCAAAGATGCGGAGCAGGGTGGTTTTTCCCTTCTCTCTCTCTCTCTCTCTCTTTCTTCGCTTCACGTGGGGAGGGAACGACCAGTGGAAATGGAGAGGTGGATCGATGCAGGAGCGGGGAGGAGACCTCAGACCTTTTGACCTGCCTCTTCCCACCAAACGCGCAACATTCAATCGAGACCCATTCGGAAGGAGAACCCAGGGATCCTGGTTCCCAGGCATCCCCTCTCCCTTCCCCCTTGAGCCCCTTCCCCATACGCACGCACACCTGACCGGAGGAAATGATATACAGCGATGGCTTTAATAAACAGAAATTGGGTCGAGTTCCTGGAGGCTGGCTGTCATCTCCCTTATTCACCCTGAAAGCTTAGGGGAACCTCCACCCGCAGAGACAGTCTACCTCTGATTTCCCAAAGGCTGGAGACAAGCCACTGGCTAGCTGTCTGTGGGCTTTTCCCAGAAACACTTGGCTAATTCAAGGGTGTTGAACCTCTTGCAGATCAAGTCCGGGCTCCACTGGAGAAGGGGGGCACATTCCAGAGGTGGGCAGGACGAAGGCAGAAAGGGTGGGGCCAAAATCCTCACCAGCCAGCATATTTTCCTTAAGCCTTTTACTGCTACTAGTTCAGTGTTCAAGGGGGCCTTTTGGCCTTTTGGAATGGTGTAGGGAGGGGAAGCCCCCCAAAACCAGGAAACCACTCACGTTTGGTGGTTGGTGAGGGGAGAATTGGCCACCTGGGGGACCGTGGAGAACCACTTTTGGTCTGCATTTTCTGTGTCCCGGTCTAATCGTGATGCACAGAGGCAACGTTAGACTCTGGGATTTGCTCGTTTGCTGCAGGACTTCCCCTCTGTGGCCAGCAGTGGGTGTCTCTTTGGTTACTTCAGAGTGCAGTAAGTTGTCCCTGCCACATTTGGACAGCCATTCTGCTGAGTTTATCAGGCAGGCTCTCCTCCTTGTTTTGCCAGTGCCACCAGCAGTCTTGAAGTCTGAAACTCGCTAGTGCAAGATGGCCCCCATTTGATTGGCCTCAAAAGAGGATTAGATGCACACATGGAGAAGAAGGTTCTCCATGGCCACTGGTCACAGTGGCCCTGCCCTACCCTTCGTATCAGAGGCAGTATGCTGGGGAGCATGAACCTGGGAGGTGCTCCTGCACCCTGTCCTGCTGAACACCACCAGATATCTGGTTGGACGTCATGGGAGCAGAATGCTGGGCAAGAGGAGCCTTTGGTCCGATCTTCTACTCTTATGCTCTCCAGGGAAGCAGCTTTGTGTGTAAATGCTGTATTTATACCACACCACATTTACACAGATTCCAGAGTGGCAAGCAATACACAAGGCCAAAATTAAATTAAAATAAAAAGAATGCAATAAAACAGAGTGCCAGGAAAGACTGAGCTAAATCAGAAGTGGGTCAACCAGAGACAGCTTCCTGAAACAAGAGATTTTTCAGAGGTGCCACGGAAGACGCAGTGTTGGGGCCTGCCTGGCCTCCAGGGGCTGGGAGTGCCACAAGAGCAGAGCAACCCTGTTGAAGTTGAGCCATGGGTCCATGTGGAACCACCAGGAGCAGGCCTTCCAATGGCCTCAGGGGGCAGGCTGGTTGGCAAGGGAGAAGGTGCCAAGTCCCAAGCTACTCAGAGCCTTCTACACTGGTATCACGGCACTAAACCTGGCCTGAGACTGAATCGCAGATTCACCACCATGCAGTGTAACGTATTGGTTGCAGTCATCAGCCTCCCCAGGCAGGGCTCCTCCAGATGCTGTTGCACTGTGCTCCCATTCGCCCCAACAAGCCCGGCCAATAGTCAGGGAAGATAGGACTTGTAATCTAAGCCACAGGAGGGACCCATGTTTAGGAAAGGCTGAGCTGAGCTTCGATGGGGGAGAGCTCGGTTCAAATCCCCACTCTGACATGTTCATTCCCATCCTGACCACCCACCTCGCAGGACTGATGTGGAGTAAACCAAGAACAGTGGCGCTGGCTTGCATTTATACCCTGCCTTTTTTCCTCTTGCAAGAAATCCAAAGTGGCTAACAAAGTTCTCCTCCCTTCCATTTTATCCCCACCATAGCAAACCTGTGAGGTAGGTTAGACTGAGCCTGGACCCAGAGCAGCCCAACAGCGTCACCACTAGGGCCACACTGGCATTGGTTTGGCCACGTGTAAGTGAAATGCAGGACTACACAGGCCTGGTCCAGCACATGTTTTCTTGTTTCCTGGGGGAAGGTGGAATGTAAACACAATAACCAGACCAACAAATAAGTTCTTTGTGGGTCAGAGCACATGTCCATCTAAGTTTCTATTTCATCTCCATCAGTGACTGACTAAACACCTCTGGGAACACCCTAAGCAGAGTACAGTGGTGGTAGCCGGACCCTCCCTTCTATGTCTGAGATAGAAATGCCTTTCAGTGGAGGGATCGATGTTGCAGTGAATAGCCATGAGGCCCTCCAGAAGTTTTTGACCATGCCCATAACCTTTGGTCATGATGGCAGGGCTGATGCAAGCTGCTTTTGAAAGCCTGGTTTGGAAACACTCCCCTGTGAGCAGAGACTGAGAGAACTGGGTGTGTTTAGCCTTGAGAAGAGAAGACTGAGGGGAGACATAGTATCCCTCCGTAAGGACCTCAAAGGCTGTCACAAAGAGGAAGGTCAAGATCTCTTCTTGCTGATGCCAGAGTGCAGAATACAGAATAATCAATTCAAGTTGCAACAACCCAGAGTCAGGCTGGACATCAGGAAGAGCTTCCTCACTGTCAGAGCAATACAACAGTGGGACCAGCTGCCTAGAGAGGTGGGGGGCTCTCCCACACAGGAGACAATCCAAAAGAAACTGGTCAGCCATCTGAGTGGGATGGTGTAACGTGGTGTCCTGCAACAGCAGGAGGTTGGACCCAATGGCCTTCATGGCCCCTTCCAACCCTACTATTCCATGATTCTATGACTTGCTACCAGGGGTAGCAAAGTCCTACCAGTAATCAAGTTGATGTCCTAACAGTGGGAATTCTAGCAGTAAAGCAAGCGAGGTTCATGGCCAGGGGAGACATGGAAGAAGTGGTAATCAGAGGCACCGGGAAGGCTCTTGAATTAGCAGTATGATTCGACTTTCTGTGATAGCATGTGAGACAGAGAGAATGGGAAGAACGGTGCCTCTCCTGCACTGTAATAAGGCAGGGGCCCTCGCAGAAAAGGAAGGGGTGGCACGGAGAGAACAGACTTATTTACACAGTGTATACGTAATTAGCTCGCAGAGCCAAAGTGTCATATGACACTACAGGAGCGGACAGAGTGGAATTTTATTTTCTTTACTGACTAGCCAAACAGACCAGGACAATCCCTTGACTCCAAAACAGATGGTCCACCACAGGACCTGCTGCTCAATTTTATAGAAATCTAGATATATTTGAATCCGTTGCAGATTGCTCCAACTCCCCTCTGTTGGTGATCTGCCTTGAGCATCCTGGTTCTGCCTGGTTCAGGCTTTGTTGACATGTTCCAGAACCTTAAATCAGACCTGGCAGCATGGAGGCAGCTGTTGCAGTTCCTGCGGCCAAAGTGTTGTAGGTTCACCAACACCTTGATTCTCAGATGCTGGAGATGACCAACAGGGGATGGCTATTGCCAGCATCCCTGTTTGTGATGTTTCGCACCACTGCTGGAAGTCTGAGTACAGAATCTGAGCCAATCTATTCTTTCCAAGGTGGCAGACTAATGTCGCATCCTGGGCAGTGCCGGACAACACAAGCATTGGGTTGCTCTTTTAATGGTTTTACCCCACCAGCCCCACAGAACTGCCACACAGTGTTCCAACTATGTTAGAACACTAATGAGACTTGTCATCAACACACACACACACACAGAGTGTTTACAGTTGTGCTTGTTAAACTCTCTTGAATCATTGCATCATCGCAGTTACAGAAATAAAATGGAGTTTGCTTCTGCTGCCCTGATCAGCTGCTGCAAGTGCATGCATTGGGAAACTCGGCTGCAGGCTCTCGACTTTGCCGCCAAACTCCAGATCCAGCTGCAGCATTGCCTGGGAGCTTTTCCCATGAAGAAATGTTTAAAAATGTGACTTCTCCCAGTGTCTGTAGCTGTTTAGCTCAATTCATCACTTTGATATATATTCAGGGCCCAATCAGTGCCTGGATGATGGTGGTGGTGGTGGTACTGGAGGTAGTAGGACAATCTGTATCTTTAAAAAAGAATCCATATGCCCATCCAGGTTAGCCTTCACCTACACTAGAGTAAAAATGCAAAAAAGAAGAGGCAGCTGCTCGTTACAGGTTGAACTAATGCTCACTTTGGCTCGTGGACGAAGCCACTGGCAATTTAGACAGTACCAGCAGAGAGCAAGCGTGGATGTCATGCTTGCAGGGAGGGCATGGAGGGGGAAATTCCACTTTTGGAAGATATCCATTTTTTAAAAACTGCCACAACAAAACAGAGCTCCGCACAAACGTTCCACTAGCACAGCAGTCAAAGTGCTGGGCAAGAAGCTTTTTCTGCAAGTTGCTTGAATCACAGCAGTGTTCCTGCACCTCATTCCCAGACCCACGGAGGGGGGCAGTTCTTAGACAGACTACTGATTTTATGTACTCAGCGGGTACAAAAGACTCTCTCCACACTTTCCCGGAAGGTGATTTCTTCCCCCGACCTATGGGGGCCGCAGTGCCGGTCCATGTACGCCAGCTTCTACTGCACATCTTGGGTTCTTGCCATTTATGGGCCTGCCACTTGGGGACCCTTTTCTGTGGCCATTTTAATGATGGGCATCCTGCTGGTATTCCTCATGTTCAGGACAACCTGCGGAAGAAGAGCCTGCACAGACAGATTCCCAAGGCGTCTGAAGCGGGGCAGAGAAGGACAGCAGGGCTGCCATCAGCTCTGCCGGGAAGCCAGCTTCATAGGCTCTGCCCCTTCACAGGACCTTTCCTCTGATGGGAGAGGAGCTTTTGACTTCTTCTCTCCGAATTGTTCCTATTCCAGCCAGTCCTGTCAAGAAGAGAACTGCCAGCTGCGTTACAGTCATTATACCAGTGCAACTGATCATTATAAGAACCTTCTAACATTAATTGGTGCCTGCATTTAATTTTCCCCCTTTTCCCTCCCCATTCCTTTTTCCTCTCATATCATGTCTTTTTTATTGTAAGTCTGAGGGCAGGAACTGGCTTGTTTTTATTGCACTGTTAGCTATTCCAGGATCAGTTCCAGCTGAAAGAGCAGGGCATGCACAAAGTTGGCAGGCATCTGACGCTCCTT
Organism: Varanus komodoensis; assembly: GCF_004798865.1. NCBI lineage: Eukaryota > Metazoa > Chordata > Lepidosauria > Squamata > Varanidae > Varanus > Varanus komodoensis. The sequence continues at coordinate 252,476 of NW_025335759.1, read as the reverse complement.
CAGTTTGCAATTTGTATTCTTGTCTCTTCTGCTTCCTCAGATTCTGCATCACATGTGACTCCTCAGACCATTTCCAGTCACTCATCCAATATGGGATGAAGGCACATGCAAGCGAGTCCCACAGACATTAATTACGACCCCTTTGCCTACAGTGCAGGGGTGCATCGCATGTGTTCTAAGACAAGATAAAGAAACCCGGATCCCTCCAGATGTTCTGGACTACAAGGCCTAGCCAGCATGATCAATGGTTAGGGATTATGGGAGATGTAGTCCAAAATGCTAGAAGGCACTAGGTGACTTTCCCCCCTGCCTCTTCCAAGAGGTGCACATGAGTCGGGGAGCCAAGCTTCCTTCCAAGATGTATGCCCTCTCCCCTGCAGCACGCATGCATTGTAGCTACGGCAGTTCTGAAAGGTAGGTCCCTGATACACAGGCGTTCCTAATTCACAACTCACTGGACACTTTTGAGTTGGTATTTATTATATCTTTCTGATATACAGATACGTAGATACAGATACAGATATACTGATATAGTGTTATTTGCCTGCATGGCTCTTTGCAGGATAACTATCAGCAAGAAGTCAAATCCCTGCCCCAAGGACCTTACAATCTAAAATCCTTATTTCTGTGGGTGCTGAACCTTTCCGTTTTGAACTCTCATGTGCTTAAGCTATATTGGATGCTGGCATTGATCCTTAAAACCTTTGTTGACTTAAGTTGGTCATGACTAAGTCAAGCCCCAATTTTTTTCAATGCATTTAGAGAAGACTAAATCTGGATCTAACCCCAGGCATGGATGGTGGCATTTTCAGGATGCCAACAAGCCTCCATGTGGTCCATCTCCATGCAAAATGTCATCACGTGTGGATCTCAGCAGTGTCCATTTACCAGTTTACAGTCTCAGATTAAAGCCAGTTGCTGATTTAGGGGGAAATGTTTTGATTTATGCAAGGACTAATTAATGTTGCATTGAAGGATCTTCCCCAAGGCCAAGTACACAGTGCGAAGTGTCTTCTCCTGAGTTTGCCTATTGCCAGACCTCAAAGGATGACAAATGAGTGATTACAGGGTTACAGGTAAAGCAGAACTGCCTGGATTAAATCCATCAGTCTGTCCAGTATAACTGAGCCCCTAAAGGCAGGATGCACAGTCCCTTGTGGCTGATATCTGCCGGAGCCTTTCTTGAAGTCATAACCTTGCTGGATAGCATATCCTGCCACAGAAATGCACTTAACAGTTAGAAAGTCTTCCCTAACCTTAAAAATTTGGGTTGTGCTTGTGCCACAAGTCCACAGGAGCACAGAACAAGCTTGGAACAAGATACCAGGGTAGAGAGTTCAAGTTATTATTGGGGTTTATGTTTAAACAAACAAACAAAGTTTCTAGTCCTTATGGACAGTATCACTTCCAAATTTTTTTTTTCCCCATAAGAAGGGGCATTTTCAGGCAGGATGCACACTGCATGGCAAGTGGTGTCTCCTGCTCACTTATCAGATGAATAAGTGAGGGAAAGCAATCGCTGCTCCCTGCTGCTGCTTTTGCTGCTCGGGCTGCCTGCAGGGTCATCTCTTCTGGGCCAGAAGGTGCCTAAAGAAGGCAGCAGCAGCCACTGCACAGAATACATAAGTGGAGATGCCCAAGCATGGAACCTGGAAAGTGCTGTATCCAAAGCTTGCTCCCCAATATGTTGTTTAAGCTACAACCTGGGAGAACTCTGGTGGTGCCAGAGCAGCATGGAAATAATCCAGGTCAGCCAATTATTGGGCTCTCATCTCCCGGCGTTGCTCTTTTTGTGTTTCTTGAAATCCAGAGAGCTCCTTGTGCAAAACCCACATGCAGGCATTTATTTAGGTTGCTTCTTTAGGTTTGAATGGCCATGGGAAGTGCATTAAACAAAGGGTGACTGATTGCTTTCACAGTGGTCCTTGGGGACCGTCTCCAAATGGCCCAGCAGAAATGAATTACAGCATAAAAGCCACATAGTTTCATTAGGAATCAATACATTCCAGCGGCTGCCGGATGGCTATTCCTAGTGCAAGAATGGGGAGTTTCCACAGCACAGATGTGAAGGCAGTGACAGTCACCAAACCCATTCAGACAGTGAGAAGACAGCTGTGCAATGAAACCGGGCACATCTGGGCACCGTTTCTGACATGATCTGCAGCCCTTGATCAGATGACGTGTTCCTAAACCTGAACTGTACGAGAGTATTTTTATCGCAGAATAGGACACAACATCTCTGTTTGATTTCTGCCTGCCACCAAGCCGTTTGGGCATTCCGGGGGTGGGGGGAGCTGTCCCCCATTTTGAAGATGCCCCTCTCTGAAAGGCTGTCCAGTCCAGTTCCAGTGTGAAGATGAAGAACACTAAGGAGGAGGACTTGGACCTTAACGTTGCCCATAAAGAGCAGCCAACAGAGTGAGGCACAAAGGTCACCTGCTCCATCTTCCACACTATGGCAAGAGGAGATACATTTCTATTTCTAGTTATTTTTAAATTTGCATCTATACTTGCAAATTAGCATGCACACTTTTTTTTTTCAAAAGGATATCTCCTTTGGGCTTATTTTGGGTTATGCATTTTTTCTTGTTTGGCAATTTATAACCAGACACACTGAAATCATGTGGAATTTGAGACTTGAATCCCAGGAAGGACAGGCTGATCCTGGGGCTGGACTGATGGGGTGGGCATTTGGATTCCACCTACCCCTACACCTCCACACAGAGTCAGTTTGCCAAGGGAAACCCAGGATGGCAAAGAGGGGGGTGAGTGGTATGTCTTTCCAGGCAGAATGGCATGAGGAGGGAGCAGGAAGGCATTCCTCTGCGGGACAAGGCCAGTGAGCCAAAGTGTCCCTCTGCGTGGGCAAAGAAGATTTTGACTTGGGGTTGCATTTCCTCTCCGACCAGCTCTGAAAGCGCCACGTTGGCAAATGCTGCACTTGCATGCACCGATAACGTTTTTTTGGGTCTGGATTTGCAACACCACAACTCTGAGTTTAGTTTAATTGGTGCAACCAGTTAAAGACATGGTAGTCACTGGAGCATATGAGAGTTTGTCAATTAATCTGTAATGATTAAGCCAGCATGTATTTGTATAGGGAAAGCAAACCAATTGTTCTATCAGAAAGAAGGAAGGAGGGAGGGAGGGACGGAGGGACGGACAGACTCACTCTGACTTTATTTTTTAGATCATGGCAACACATCTCATAGCAAGCATCATCACTGAAGAGGAATGGTCCTGTCTCGCACAGGAAGGAGTGCTTCTTAACAAAGCACTCTCCACCTACACCTACGGCCCATACACAAGTTTGCAGTGTAAATGCTGAAGTCCTAATCCACAGGTTTCCAGGCCCTTTCAAAATGGGGGGGGGGGGTTTGCAAAAAAAAAAAAAAAGGAAAAAGAAAAAAGGCAAGGCCAGGAAAGGACATGTGTATGAAGCACAATGACTTTCCAGCTTCGGGAGTGAGTCTGAGTTTACAGACCCCGTATTGTTCCCAGAAGCCACGTGATCGCCAACAGGAGACCGAGCACACAGAGATCACCTTTCATGTAAGTTTCTGATGAGATGCTATTGATGGAAAGAAACAGACTGGTACAAACTCACCTGGTCCAATATTATGCTGCTTAAGTTATTTCCATAGAAGGATATTACCTCAGATCTAGGACAGGCAGTGCCTCCAATCTGAAAGAGAGCTCTGTCCAGAGTCAACCTTGAGATGGCTTGGTAAGATGGCTATCTTTGCAGGCACTGAAATAATTCAAGAGCAGGTGAGAGATGGACTAAGACCAGCCAAGCCTCTAGTAGCTACTTCGAAGATCAAGAGATGTAGTTTGTCACAGATTAGAATTTTCTTCATCAGATGCTTAAAGTTTTGTCATTACCAGGCATACGTATATGTGGATCTACAGCGGGTGTGTGAACCAGAAAGCCAGATGTGATGTGCAGGGCCTCCCAGACCAACCTGAGGTGCTTTGTCCTGGGGGGAAGCCCTCCAACCTGACCTAACTGAAGCCCCTTTTCAAGTCTAACTGCAAATTGTGGCAGCCTGGGGGTGGGGTGCTGCAGCACACCAAGTTCTGCCCACCTTTGACTTCAGCCTCATTTCTGCAGGCATGCAGCCTCCAGAAGGTTTCCCTATCCTTGGCATAGTTGAAAAAGAAAGATACAAAAAGTGGGGTTGATCAGCAACAAGCTGCAGAAACTGCAGTAAAGAACAATTTTGTGCCAGGTTTAAGATGCACCTCACTGCTTAGGAGCCTTCTAGATACCAAAAATCTGGAGCTTGGTTACAGGACAGGACACATGCACACATTTGCATATGCTAATTTACATATGCTCTAAAGTATGGGATGTTGGAGCCTGTCTCCTAAGGACATCCCTATTTGTAAAAAGGAAAGAGAAGGGCATTTAGTTTCAGAAGGGGGTATCGGGGAGAACGTTTTGGGGGGCAGTGGGAGGGGAAGCACATGTGGACATAAAGTCAGCCAATTCTGGGGGATCAGATGCAACAGAGGCCTCTGTCTCTCTATACCTGGAAGTGCAGGGGGATGGGGCAGGTGGCCTTCCAGTAATGTGGGGCCAATCCCTACCAGCACCTCTGCTGTGCTTACCTGAAGCTTCACACAGAGTTGTCGTGCACTGCACTTAACTGCCTTTCATTGCTATTGGATCCCTGTTTAAAATCCCCTCTGTCTGCACGCACATACATGCATGCAAAATTACTTCCAGCTGAGGATGTTTCATGTATTTGATAGAAGACTCTAATCCATGCAAGCTTATGCCACGCTAATCAGGAGACTTAATGGTACCACGAGCTTCTGTCTTGTATTTTGCTGCTACTGCCTAATATCTCTGGAAGTTGACACCCAGCACTGGGAAATTCAAGTCCCCAGGAAATGGAAGCGCTAGATGGCAACCTGCAATCCCCTTGATATTTAGTTTGCTATTTTCCATTCCAGTCATGGACGCAAAGTCCTGCTCAAGGAAAGCTGTGCAAGAAGTCACAAAGGAACTGTTTATTTAAGGCTTTGGGGAACTGTGCTGTCCCTGAGCCAGCCTGACAGGGCCAAACGAAGCAACGTGAAATGTGAAAAAGCAAAACAGTTTTGATTTGTATATAATTTCCGTGCTGGTTAAATGAAACCTTCTCCTTGTCAAATATGCAGACGTGATGCTCAAAAAATGCAGCTCAGTCCGAGACAGTTCTGAAACAGCCCCCTCTAATTCAAGGGGAAAGTTCTGTTTTTCAAACAAAAACTGCAGCGAGCAGCGAATTCAGATGGTGGGTACTAACAAAAATGAAACCAAAACAGCATCAGTTAGAAATAAGAGGGAGTTATCTCAGCAAGCTTAAGGGAACTGTGATGTTTACAAACATTTTAATTTTAAAAACATTAAAAAACCAACCCCTAAGAAGTAATCCCACTCCCATCTAAAAAACAAACAAAAAACGAATGAGAACTGGACATACCTATTAGTCAAAGAACATAGGGTGAGAACTGGAAAAGCAACGTGGAGTGGAGTGAGCTGGAAGTGTGGAATGCCCTGCCTAGGGGAAAGGACTGAGCAGGAGAGAGGACGTGCTGCAACATTTTGTGGCAGCTCCCCCTTTTGCTCCTTTGAATAGAAAATCGGAATGTGTGAGAGCACAGACCCACGAATGCCTGGGCAGGCAGAAAAGACCTTACAACTCTCAGTAGCCCCAGCTTTCCATGCTGTCTGCCTAACTGTACATTGGACTGCAGATAGTGACAATACATGGCATTGTAGGTTTTTCTAGGCATGAATAGGACTGCACTCGAAGTGCCTGTGGGCTTGGGAACTAAATAGGGTCATCCCCCAAAAAGGACGTGATCTCTATATACTTGGGAGTCTCCATAAGTACATATACATGTATTATCTTGTAACTCAGAAGGGAAGGGAAGGGAAGGGAAAGGAAGGGAAGGGAAGGGAACCCAAAGTGGCTTTTACCAATACCTTTGGAAAGATATTGACACATAAAGTAATTGTAACAATAAACATCCTGAATCTATTGCTTTGACGGCTCTCCTGCACATACTAGGAAACACTGAAGGTAGAAGGAGAGGAAGACCAAATATGGGATGGCTCAAACCCATCGAGGAAGCCGCAGCCTGGGGTTGACAAGGGCCGTTTCGGACGGCACTCATTCACAGGGTCACTGTGAGTCCAAAACGTGAGAGCAACCAGAACTGAAGTGGAAGGGAAAGGAAATCAGACCAGAAAAGGAATGCAAGTGTTGGCAGATGAATTTAGTTTAGGAGAACTGGCTTAAAGGTTTTCCTTCCAAAAGGGGTTTCAGTTCTACAGCCCACCAGACTCTCCAATTAACAACAGAAATATAACTACAAAATGTGTGGTGGGTATGCAAGAATGGTATTTGTGTTTGCACTCTCTCTGCAACAAACTTGCAAGTATTGTGATGTCAAGAGGTGCTTGCAGGATAGGCTGTGGAGGAAGACTAAAATGGAGATTGAGATCTGAGCTGAAGACGTCTTCGCTTATACTGCATCAGCCTATGCATTGCATGAGAGAATTCCAACCTCAGCTTCTCAGAATCCTAACCAATCACGCACCCTTACGTTCTTGCCCCAAAACTCTCCTCAGTCCTGTGAAACAACCACCTCCTGCTGTAGCCATAATGATCTCCCCAGCAGCAGCGTTAATGCTGAGTGGATGCTGTGGACCATTGAGTTCTGATACTTCGAAATGAACTCCGCAGTGTGTGGACGGCAATCTCCGCAGCATGGCAGGTTCACATCCAGGCTTGGCCTTTTGCACAACCAACCCAACAAGATACATGGAGAAATACTATTCTTGGGAGCACCGGTGAATCAATGTATGATCACACAGATCACATGTGCTATTAATGCTCCCCAGTGTCATCTTCAATAACTTCTTGAGATTATCTTTCTAGGATCAGCTGATGATTTGGATATTTTCAAGGCGACCAGGAATGGTATGAGAAACCATAACAAAAGTTGTTATCCTGTCATTCTCGCTTTGGAGTGTGCTACCCCAGCTCAATCCTCACACCATCTTTAGGGCAGCCTTTCCAACCGGGTGTCCTCCAGGTGTGTTGGACTACAGTACCATCACCCCAGTCAGCCTCAGCCACTGGCCACATGATGGGTGCTGTGTTGGACTGCAGCACATCTGGAGGTCAGCAGGATGGGGAAGACTGCTTTTTAGTAATAAACAAAAGTTTAGAACATCATCCACCAGTTTGAGCTGACTGGCTGATTTCATTCATTGCAAAGAAAACATCTGCAGTCTATTGGAAACCACGTGACTCAGAAAAATACATCTCCTGCAGAACGCGTGTTGAATTCATAGAAATCCTAACACATTTGAATCCCTACTTTTAGATGAGGTTACTCTCGTGATATCGTGCTGCCTCTTTCACGAAGATGTTTGAGGGGTCCAGACACTGCCTTCTTCTCCTTGCAGCCCTTTATGCATTTACCTGCTGCTTCCTCTGGATTTTTTCCTCCTTACTGCAGAAAAGCACATGGAATAGCTGCACAAGGCCTTCTCTTTGGCAGCATTAGACTAATGATCCAATCTCACACTGTCTCCATTTTATAAGTGCTGTGCATTTGGCAGGGCTGGAACCCAGCAGACGAGTACAAAATGAGCGTTCCTCGCCACATCCCTGGCTCCAGCCTCGAAAGAGAAAAACGGCCCTGGGGGAATTGCGAAAACTATGGCTCAGGAGATTCAGCTAGGACTACAGTATTTATCATCCCCTTCAAGATAAATCTCTCCATGGCATGACAGTCTTCCCTTTGAGCCCACTCATTCTTACCTGCGTAGGCTGGATCCAGCTCTTTCCATCACAACTCAAAGGGAACTGCAGCTGCCCCAGCCTGACTGAGAGAGGAAAGGAGCAACACCCAAACCTCACCTCCTGCAGGTGTAGCCACATGCACCCCAATCCGCACTGCCATGTTCACCTGGGGAGCCCTTGAGGGGGGTGCCCTGGCCCAGTGGCAGGCTGTATTTGGCACAGAGAAGGCCCCCTGTTCAAGTCCCGGCACCTCAGTTAAGGGAACCTGGAAAGAGGTGCTGGAAAAGAGATGCTGGGAAGGCTTGCCGGCCAGAATAGCCAACGGGTCGGATGGGCTAGTCATCTGAGGTGGCCAAAGGACAGCTTTCTGCACTTCTATTCCCATCCACATGACTACTGCCAAACAGGGGGCTGGGTCTGGGCACAGGAGGGAATTGGACAGCAATTAAGGGTGGTGGATCCTCATCCCAAAATCCTGCCCACCTTTTTAAATGCCTCAGGGGAGGAACACTACTACAACTAAGAGGGTCAGCCCATGAAGCTGATGATGGAAGATTCAAGACAGAGGTCTTCACACAGTGCACAGTCCAGCAACAGAATTCATTTCCACAAGTATGGGCAGCTTTGAGAGGTGACTGCACAAGTTCATGGAGAAGGCCATCAGTGGCTGCTAGTCCTCATGGCTCTATGCTTCCTCCAGTATCAACACAGTACAGCCAGTGTTGTGTAGTGGTTCAGAGCATGGGACTGGGACTCAGAGGATCCAGGTTCTAGTCCCCACTCAGCCATGGAACCAACTGGGTGACTTTGGGCCAGCCACAGACTCTCAGCCCAACCTACCTCACAGGGTTGTTGTGGGGATAAGATGGAGAAGGAAATGTAAACTGCCTTGAGCCCTTTGTAGGAAAAAGGCAGGATATAAATCTCAATAAAAATAAATAAATAAAAATAAATGTACCCTAGTGGCTGGGAAACAGGCAGCAGGTCCTGTTGTTCTGATGTCCTGCAGGCAGTTGGTTGGCTACTGTGTGAACAGAATGCTGCCCTGGATGGGTCTTGGTTGGATCAAGCAGGGCTTCTCTTAAGTTCTTATGGATGCCCTGCTCAGTTTCCCCACTGGAGTCTTTCCACCTTCTCCCAGAACTACAGGGTGCCAACGAAAAGAGGAGGAAAGTATTCACAGTATCTCACTCACTTCATCAAGGCAGAGGAATCTTGGGGAAAGAAACCTGTCCTCTAGACCACTAGGAATGGGAAGATCTGCCAGTTTTGGTTTCTCTCAGTTTCTCATTTTCCCAGTTGTACATTCAGATTGTCTTAAATGTCTGAGGCTTAAATCCCAAACTCTGAGATTTTTTTTAATTGAATGAAAATGCATATGCATTTGTGCATATTTCTCCTAATAAATATATATTATATACCCATTTTGCCTCATATATACATGCTTTGCCATCAATTGCACTTTGGAACATTATTTGCCCTAATACATGTAACTTTGTGTGCTGTTGCTGCTTCCTTTTTCTGAAGAATTTCCATCATAAAATTCAAAAATTCAAAGCATAACTTTTGCTTTGTGCTGCAGAACAAAAATTTAAAATTCAGAAAGAGTGGATTAGTTGGGCCTAGATTATGGCCTGAAGGCACAGAAGGCATCCACCATGTTGAAACTAAGCAGGCCTGGGAATGGCCTGAGCTTGGAGGGGAGACCACCTGGGAACCACAAGTAGCCACCTTGAGTCCCACAGTGGGAGAAAAGTGGGATATAATTAAGAACAACTGAACTTTCTCTCCAAACACCTTTCCTGCTCCCAAGCCAACGCAAATCATCCACTCACCCATGCAGGCTTGGTACCCAGCCCAACGATAAGTCCCATCAATGCTTCTTTAGATATTTATTTATTTACACCTACAATTAAGAAATGAGAAGGAAGATTTCCACAAGGGGTGCAGAGATGACTCTGTGAAAGGTTCCCCACCCTGCTTCCAGATTAGTTTGAGTGTGAACCATTGACAGTTCAGGATAGAAGCAAGCCGCCCCCCTCTCCTCCTCAACCAGCACAAAGCAAGTCCGCTACAGGTCCCCAGACTGCCACTGAATGACCCTGCCCTGGATGAGCTGCTGGTTTCCTTCAGTCTCTTCTCTAGACACAAGAGCCGGGGGGCAGAGACCACTCAACCACCTCTGTTGTCTTGTCACGCTCCAAGCCAGGAGGGACTATCTGTCTCTGGCCATGCTGATCGGTTCGGCTTTCAAAGGAGCAGCCTAACTGAGGGTTAAGCGGAAGAGCAGGCCCAAAATCTCCCTGCATACCATGGGGAGGCTTTTCATTGCAGCAAGAGAAAGCAGGTTCAGCCTTGTCTAGAGCTGAGCGCTAGAACTAAGCCAGCCAAAAGGCTGGGGTGACAGCCCCTTCGCTCTCCCCGAAGGAGTGCGCCCTCCCAGCAGCAGGCCTAGCGCGGGTGCATCGGGGCTTGCAAGCTAAGAGGGGCTGGGATCACCATGAGGGCATCTGGGCACAGTTAACGAGTCAAGAAGCCTGGCTTGGCCGGGGCTAGGGGTGCGAGGCTAGTGCTGAGCTGAGCAGGAAAGGGAGCGCTTGGGGTCCGCGGGAGTGGCAAATCAGGAGCAGCCTAGGAGGAAAAAGAAAACACGGGAGTGAGGCAGGAAGGCAGAACTTAAACATGGAGAAGTCTGAGGACCAGAACGAGCTGCCGTGAGGGCCCAGTGGCACCAAAAGAACGTCTCAGGGTTTCCTTTGCCTTCTTGCTCTGACAGATGCCTTCCTATTACTTCACTTGTGCTACTCATATCGCAACTTCATGCCTGGCTGACAGTCCATTTCCAGGCAGTTTCCAAAGGACTCACCCTTCCTGGATGCAGCTGGGCAGCTTTGGCACAACGCTGAAGAAGCTCAGGCCCAAATCCAGCCCTTGGGGGTTTCCCAGATGGTGGCACCCCTTCTGTTAGCCCCATGTATGAATTGTCAGGTGCTTTCCCAGCTTCTGAGAAGCTTTCTTCCTCCTCATTTTAGAAGGCTGGGATGCCTCTGCCAGATAAAGACCTCTGAATCTTTCCCCACACCTTTCTTTTTGTGAAAAGGTTGACGGAAAGGATTTTGATGTGCTGCCCTGCTTTGAATACTGCTGTGTTTCGGTAACTGGCACTTTATTGCGGAATGTTCTTTTATTCAAGTTCCCTCAAGAGCGGAAAGGATATTCCATATTCTACCCTGGAGACAGAATATTGTTTTCATGTAGATTTGTAAAACCTGGGAGCAGGTGATACCCGGTTTCAGGGATATTCAAGGGCATCATCCGCATATTCGTTTGCAACAATGCACTGGCACTGCTAGATCCACATGCACTCCACTACTTCTGTTCCTTTGAAAAAATAAAAACGAGATAAAGGGATGAATGAAGGAACATGAAGATCACTAACCCTTTGCTAACGAAGGGTGCAATTCTATGCGTGCTTAGACCGAGGAAAGCCCTACAGCTCCCAGACATGCTAGCTGGGGATACTGGGATCTGTAGGACTTTCTAGACAGTTGTATAGTTGTTTGAACACCAGCTTAGACCTCAGGAAGCTCAGGCTGAAATCTCCACCCAGCCCTGAAGCTCAGTGGTCTATTTATTTATTTTCTTGCTTTTATATACCATCCAATAGCCAGATATTGATCATGGTTGACCTTGGCCAGGCACCCTCTTCTAGACCAACCCCCTTCAGGGGGTGGTCATTAGGATAAAATGAATGCTTGAAGTGATTTAATGGCAGAGTTTTCTCAGAGAATTTGAATTTGAAGCAGCTAGCATGCAGAAAACAGTATGTATTTATCAGTGCATACAGGTAGTGCCCGAGCTACAAATGTCTGAGTTATGAACATCCCATACGTATGAACAAACAGCATTTGTTTTTATTAGAATTATTAATTATACTTAGAAATTGTTATTTCTAAAAAATTAGAAGAAAATAGAACATTAGAAATAATTAATATAATTAGAAAAAAATACTGCAGAAAATTTTCATCGCCACAGAGAGAGGAAGTGACAGGGGAGAGAGGGAAGCATCCGCAGCGTGCCTTCCTGTCCTACCCAAGAGGAAAACCTCGCCATCATTTCCTCACTGCAAAGAGGAGGCACTGGTGAGTTTGGATGGGGGTGGGTGGGCAGAGATACTCATGGTTTTCGCAGGGGTCCTGCACCCCCGACCCCCACAAATGTGGAGGGCCAACTACAAGTGATCCAACTTACATTCACATTCAACTTAAAAATGAATTTCCATTTTCTCCGGAGCAGAACTCGTTCATAACCTGGGGACTGCCTGTGTTAGTAACCAGGAATAGGCCTTCTCTCCTTGTGCTGCTTCACAACACACATGTGTGTCACTTGACAGTTTGCTGCCGAAGCTGGAAACTTCCCCACGAAGAAACACTGCCCAGTTCTGATGTTCCCGGGAACTTCTGCACGATGGCAAAGAAATGTAACCACCCTTCCTTCACAATGCAGATGGAGATTTCTCCAAGCTGGCACCTTTCAGCAGCCATGCTGGCTACCGCCGATGGGAAGGGTAATCCCGCACAACTGGAGAACACCAGGCCACGACAGCTGCATGGCCCAGAGGTCCTACTTCTTGCCCTCCAGCTGTTGCATGGAGAGCCCAGCTCTTGCGTGGCCTCCTCAGTCCAAAAGAGGAGAGGGGGCAGAGTTGTTCCTCCCATTCATGACAATGTGGGATCAGTGTTTGAGGTGACATGGAAATGCTCTCTGGATGCTTGGACTCCAATACTTAATTCATGTGTAAATACTGCCAGGTGATGTCAGTCAACACGTGGTACACACCAACACTCATTTGGAATGAAGTTCTGTTTCCAATACCACCTGGAGCTCACAAAACCCACAGGAAGGTAGAGAGGAGAGGGCAGAACTGTTGTTGTTTATATAATGAACAAAGCTGGGGACTGGTCTAGAAATGCATTAAGGTGGCAGCCCGACTGAAGTTAGCCCAACCAGACATGGCACTGTTGTACTTTCCAGAAGCAACTCACCAATTACAGGTGTTGTCTATCTCATCCTGGTGGATAAACCTAGTGAGGTTTCAGAAAGATACACGTTTTTAAAAAAGAAAGAAAGAGAAAGGGCTGTTTCCCTGAAAAGATTAATTCTGTCCTTTTGCTAATACTCCCCAGGCTAAGACAGTCTGTTCCCTCCAGTGTCTCTTACGAGACAGATCAAAACAGCCCCAGAGCCCATCTTGGCCCAGAGTACATGATCTAGGCAGACAACAGACACATTACTGTCCCGTCATGATGCAAAGAACTAATATCCCACTGTGGAGGTTTGTGTTCTCCCATCCTCCGAGTAGGAAAGCCATTTCTATATCAAATTCTTCGTACAATTTGACCCATCACAAGCCTCAACCTGATACATGATTCACACTGATCTCCCGGTGTTATAAAGGATGTTTACAGCTCTGTGCTCTCCTTGCATTCCTCCAGCTTCAGTGTCTTGTCATGGTGGGACACATGAGCATCTGTGGGCCTCTTCTGGCCAGCCTCAACGCTACTTGGGTTCAAAAGAGTGCTTCAGAACTCAGGTTCTGGGGCACATGACTTTCCTTTTAGTCTCCTCAGTTTGCTTTCCGGGAAAGGATTATTTTATGCCCCTAACACTCTCTTGAACTACTGCAAGATGCAAGCAAAGGAACCAGTGACAGTTCTTGCAAAATTCCACATGTGCCTGCTGATCCAGAAAGGCTCCTGCATGCAGAACCTATAATCTGGTAGAGAAGCAGGCTCTGCTTCTCTCTCTCGTTTCTAGTCCTCAAGTTTTAAGGAAAACTGAGGCCCAATGGGGGAAAGGGAAGAAGGGTGACTGGAACAGGATGAATCTTACGCCGGATTGAACTGCGCAGGGTGCCTTCTTCCTCATCAGGTTCACCCGTCCTGGAAACCAAACAAAACAGGCATATGTTTCTCAAATTCCTAGCTTTGTTCACAACTCTCAAGAACTTTTCTGTGCAACCAAGATATTTTAATGCAAATAACTGACTTCATTTTGGGCACCCCAAAGAGGCTGCTGCTTCCTAGGAAACCTGAGGATATGGTACAAGAGCAAAGCAATACCTCCCCCTGCTGGAAGGTGGCAGAAATAACTGCTTTACAGCACACTAGCCATGATTATTAGTGAAAGTAATGGGAGTCAATGGTTCTTGCCAATTCAGTAGGATGCAGAGAAAGGGGACACCAGAAAGGATGCTGCAGTGGGCTACCATCCCTCTTAGCCAGAACTGTGACTCCAAACCACAATGCACATGGAATCTCTAGATCACCAGTGCTGTTCTCCCATGTGCCCACACCAAGCTGGCACTCCAACGGTCAATCCGAACGCACTGCGAATAGCACAGGGTGTGTCAGGGTGAGGGGGATGGAACGGAGTTCTCTGGAAGAGGGCATGCCTGGCAGGCTGCTGCCTTGCACTCGTTGCAGGTGCTAGTTATTATTATTATTTATTATTATTATTATTATTATTATTATTATTAGAGCTCCTTTGCTCTAAGTCAATGAACAGACAACTGGAAGCCCAAGGGTTTAATCTCAGATACTTTGTCTCCGGTTCTTAATGCAGCCACCAAGTTGAAGGGATTCTGCCATATAAGCACACCCTTCTTTCCCCCTGGTGAATAAGGTGCATTAGATACAAATGACAGCATTAAAAGGCTCCTCCTCTTTCTGCCAGTGTCGCGCCACCTGCACAGCAAGCAGCACTGGCAGAATCCCCTCTTCTGCACACCTTTTAAAAGGGGCGGAAGTCCTGTCTGATTCTAGCATCTGGCCGCACTGAATACCGCCACACAACCAAACGTCACCTTTTTAGCTTTTACTCCAGGACTTACTTCATGACCAAGGCAAAGGGGGCCTTAGCACCCCAGCATCCCACACCCCCTGCAAAGGCCTGGGAGGAGCCCTCCACCAAGCCACCTCAGCTGGTAATATCTGCATGTGAGCCCACATCCAGGGGAGAAACTGCCAGAGCCTCCACTGCCGTTTGCAGAGGGGAAGGAATTAAGAGAGGCCTTTGCTTGCATCGCAGGCGGCAAGGTGGCCAGAACCAATCTCATGGGAACACTGTCTCTTCCTCAGTTGAAAACAGCATCCCTGTTCAACAAGGTCCTAGTCAGCAGGCCCCAAACTGGTGCCCTGAGGATGGCTGCAAATGGTGGCCAACGGAGGACACAAAGCTGGGGGTGGGAAAGTTAGTATATCCTCTGGATCTGGCCCTAAATATTTGACAATCACCAGCTGCTAGATGCTCCCTCACCTGCCTGTCATGAACCTTCTCTGATTTTTTTTCTTTGCAATAACTGGAAGAAGAGGTGTATCTCCTTGGATCTTCACAAGCAGACTTTGGTCCATTTCAGCCTTTCGTTTTTGTAGCCAGGGCTGGCAACAAGATTGGATGCCTCTGTCCTCAGTAGCCTGGCTTTTCTGTTTCTGTTTTAAAAGCTGCTGCATTAAACAGGATTTGCTGCCACCACAGTAAGCAGCACAACTGGGACCCGCAATCCATTGCTCTGAGAAAGGATAGCTCACAGCAGGGCTGGCATGGGGCAGGCATTATGGCGAGCCCCAGGCGCCACTCCCTGGCTGGCCACTCCACCCACGGCTGCTGCCTGAGCCATGCGACTTGCCTTGCCTCACGAGGAGCAGTCATGTTTCTGGCCCGTGTCTCAAATTTCCTGGGGAGTCAGTGCTGGCTGAGGCCAGCAAAGGATACGCTGCAAGAAACTTTCCCCAGAGGGGAAAGGACTTGCAGCCTGCCGGCATTCATGATTTTGCAATGCCCAACTTTCCCCGTTGTGCCAGAAAAGCTGTATATAATTTCAAAATTAAAACATCATTTACAGATAAACATTTACAAAATGTTTACCGTTATAACCTTTTAATACCAAATCTCTCCCTGCTTGCAATTCCGGCTCCCTCCCTGAAGAAAGCAATTATTAGCACAGGCACAGCTGAGGAAATAAAATCCCGATATTGAATGTATCTTCCCCAGCAGGAAGATGAAGAGACAATTCAAATGGGAGAGTGAGAAAGAGGAAAGACAAGGAGAACTGGCATTTATTGCCTTCAGTGCAAGCAAGCAGCTGGGATCATATTCCCCAGTGTGCAGCTAGCTATTCTCACACTATGGGCATACGTAGCCCTACGAAAGTGTTCGAAGAGCACATGTGGACATAAAGCAGCTTTCCCTAATCTGATGAATGTCCAGGGGTGCTGTACTGCAACCTCCCTCATCCCCAGCCACCACATAACCAAGCACTACCTTTTTAGCATTTTAGCATGGCCAGTCAAAGTATGGAATGGCAACACGGACACCCCTGTGCCCACATGGACCGGCTCCATCCCCATCCTTACCATGTTGAGTAGGAACAGACTTAGACTCCTCCCCTCAGTGGGGGTCAAACAGGCTGGGAGAGGGACGTTGGGGGCCCTGCTTTCTGCCCACGTCTATTCTTTAAATGCCTGCATGGAGCTTCTGCCTCTCTCTGTACTAGATCAGTCATCTGCATGTGTCATATTATACAGCCTCCATTCCTCCATAATACCACCTCCAAACATAGTAGAATTTCCACTCCTTCGTAACATGAGCCTCACTCATAATCCAGCCTCTATTCCAAACCTCCCACTCAGTTCAGCTTCTCAGGAGAAAGCTGTTACCTTTGTTGCTGGTTGAACTTGCAACGGCAGCGCCGACCTGGGAAAGAAAGACAAATGCCAAATATTGTGAGCTGCATGGAAGGATTAGAACGTGGGGGGGGGGGGGCAGGCTAGTGTTTCCAGCCAATTTCTGGAAGGACGGTGCTGGTAAGTGGTTGGAGCAGAACGCATCCCACATGCAGAAGGCCAGTGGCAGTCCCCAGGCTGAGGCCTGGTTTCCACAGGTTCCTCGTGGCAGGGTAGGGATGGCAGCACCGAGAGCTCATCTGGCCAGAGGCGATGTGGTTGGGCCGGAGATGCCGCGCAGCCAACACAGGGCTGGATGGTGGAAGAGGTGAGGGCCAGATCTGATGCATGTTCAGACAGAAAACGTGCTGCAGCTGCTGTCTAGGCAGCCTGGCGCATGCTGGGAACTGCAGGCCTTTTCCTGCCTCAGGAAGCACAGAATTGCTTTTTGCAAAAAGCAGTTCTGTACATTCCTGCAGGGAGGGCGGGATGGGATGTTCTCAGCCCATCCCCTTTTGATACCACCCCAACTGCTTTCCACTCCTTTTCCCCCTGCTGGAAGGGGATCAACAGCCAGGGTTTTGCTGGTTGGGGCAGGAAAGGGAAAGGGCGGGCCAGGTAGATGGCGTGTCTGCAGTTACATTTCATTAAAGCAACCTGCTGGGGACAAAAGGCACACGTGACATGCAGTTCGGTCCTGACTCGGCGTGAGGCAGCTGCAGCTGCAGTCTGTGGGGACACCTACTTACTGAGCACAATCAGGATGCCAAGAAGGAACAGAACGACGGCAAAAACCAGCCCCCCGATTCTCAGCGACTGATAATCTGGGGAGGAAGAAGGCAGGTGTGAAGTTGGTCCGGCTGGGAACATCCCCCTCATTTGCAGTGGGGCAGCCTTGTCCCAGAATGGACTACAGCCCCCACCATCCCCAGCCACCATGGCCACTGGGGTCTTTGCATTCAGGGAAGCAGCACTGGGGGTCATCTGCATGGGTTTGACAGTCTGAAGTAAATTCCAGAAATTCAGGATATTCAATTGGGTACTTTTGGTTCATAATTCCTCAAGCTCTCTGGAGACTTTCTGTCCTTGCAGTCAGTTCTGCAGCCCCAGGAAGGCCGTTAGCAACAATTAACTCACCATAATTGAAGGGATCGTGAGGCTGGTCCTTCGGTGGTTCTGGAAGAGACGTGCAGCAATGAGCAACAGGAGTGCCCCAAGTTAATCACTTCAGTTGCTTTGCATCAGATTACTTTGCATTTGTCTTTCCTGATCTTGATAAAACAATTTGTGAGCAACGTGTTATGGCTGCCCATCTCCTGGCTGGGACAGGTTTAGAACCAGCTAAACCAGGCTATAAATCTAATCGGTAACAATAAATAATAAACTTTAAAATGCCTGAGAGAAAAGGTAGATTTTTCTTTCTTTTCTGGCACCAAAAAGATAACCATGTAGGCAAGGGGAGAGCCTCTTTGAGGAGGGCATTGCAAAACCAAGAAGCCACAACTGAGAAGGCTCCCTCCTTTACCTGGTTCACATCCATCAACAGGGGCATCTGGAGAGGCTGTGAAGATGACCTAAGGTCCTAGCTGGTGGATGCAGGAAAAGATGCTCCTTTTAGGCACTGGGTCTCTGAGCCAGTTTCACAGATCAAGTGCATATTCTGACTTGGACTGAGATATGATGCTTAGGACATGCTGGCCTTGCACAGTCATGTCATGTCAACCAGTTCGAAGCTGGTTCAGAGAGCAGCCAGGTGCAGAATAGCAGTTCAGGCAAGGGGCACATAGGCTAAGAAGGAAAGAGCGGGGCACTCAGGCCAAGAATTTGTGGACAATTCCAGAAACAAGCTCACAACTGCACAGCCGGTGTTCTTTTTCAGTGTGCCTCCTGAGAGAAGCCAGACAGATGCTGGGGGCAGTTCCAAAGCAGGGCAGTCAGGGGATCTCTCTTCTTTGGTCAGCTTCCAGTATGTAATATTCACATATAAACTAGTCCAGATGGGAAAAGCTTGGAAAACCAGGATGCAATCTCATGCGTGCTGAGACGGGAAGTCATACAGCTCCCAAGCATCCCCAGCAAGCTGTGCTGATGGGGCCAAGCTGGGAAATGTAGGGATTTTCCTGTCAAAACATGCATAGAATTGGACCTAAGCCATCGGGTGGGGAGGAGGGGGGAAGCGTGCTTATTTTTGCCACAGTGCTGCTCAAGATTCAGCCACAAATTCTGTTTGTGTAAGTAGCCACTGTGCAAATGGCTTTCAAAGCCAATTGCAGGCATGGGTGGCAAACTGTCATATGGATCCAGAAACGGGGAGGGGGGCTTTAATTTTTGGCCCCCTACCACAGCCATGATTGCTCCCAAACCTGCTATTTGCATTTGGAGGCATTGCTCCCATTCAGCCAATAGAAACTCTGTCACCCACCTGCTTGCAAATAGCAGGTCCCAAGCACATTGATCCAGATGGGGGGAGCATCAGGAGTGAAAGGATTGAAGCTGCCCCCCCCCCCCGGTCACCTCTGTTTTAAAGCCATTTGCTTCATTGTTAATTCTGTTAATGGTGGGTCTGCTTATGTGGCTCCAAGCTGTTGATTTTGCAAATGTAGGAGGGCTCAGGAGTGGTTGGAATGGGTGAGATTCAGGGGTTGGGTTTGCAGATTTCATTTGTGGGGTAGGGGGCACTGCTCCTTCCTCCCTAATTAGGTAGTGCAGCCAGCAGCTCCCCTTTTCTCCCTAAGTTGCCAGATCAAAGCAGAGTTGCTTTCTTAGGATGCATCTCACTCTTACATTCATTAAGCCATGCAAAAGATCCAATGCAAATTAATTTAAGAGCAGTAGTTAAGCAAAACTGAGCAGTATAATTCTTCAGCCCCCAAAATGTACTCCAATTATGAAGCATCTTATTTTTAATGCATGCTTCCTACCCTTAGGAATGCAGATGTTAAGAAACTCAGCACAGTTTGATCAGTCTTATTAGAAAAGCATGGCCACGGAGAGGGGTGCAGGGAAGGAAATCCAGTAATGGATGATTCGATCAAGGGAAGGGCCCACAGCTCAGTATTTTCAGTCCCTGTCACTCCAGATGAAAAATCCTCCAATATAACTGTAGAAAAAGAGGTCTACAGGAGAGACCTTGAAGTGCCTGCTAGTCAGAAAGACAAATACTGAGCCAGTTGGACAATTCTGCCTTCATGCGATGGAAGAGTTTTCAGCTCTGTTGCCGACTGTAATTGGTGCTCTGCACACAAGAACAGAATTTGCAGTTTGTCATCATGCAATTCTGAGCCTACGGCATGCGAGAAGAGAGGCTACAAGCCAGTGGGGGGGGTTTGCCCCAGCACTTGTAGAAATGCAGAAAACATTTGAGAAATGTCTGCCAAACATTTAGACACCAGAAGGAGCTAAACAAATCTTCCAGACTGTTACACAGCTCCCTTCCAAGCTAAGAAGAAGCAGAGTAAGCTAATGCATGCACATTTCTGCCAAATGGCTTGTCTTTTCTCTTTTAAAGCAAGGAGGACAACAACCTGCAACCCTTATTTTTAACTGGCCAAATATCAGCAGATATTTGACATATTTTCCTCTTCCTCCCTTCCTCTTCCTCCCCAGCCATCCACCAACCTTACCTGAAACTGTGGGTCCTATCATGAAGCCACACAGAAGCAGAAGGATCCACGTATACATGGCTATCCTGAGAAGGGATAAGAGGAAAGACAGTCAGATCCTTGACTGAGGCAAAGCAAAAGAGGCTGCCCCTTAAAAAAGAAAGCAAAAAAGCAAAAGCCCTCTCACCTCTCAAGGTCCCATCCTTGGCCACAGGTAGCCTTTAGAACACTCTACAAATGAGCAAAGCTGATCAAAGGGTGAGGAAGGGCACTCTGCAGAGATGAACAACATTGGAGGACTACGCTTGATGTACAGGGAGAGCTATGCTGAGCTTTGCTGGGTTTTTCCAGCTCTTGGGACTCTTGAGGAAGACTGCAAATAAAGTTCTCGTTAAGGGGGAACCCCCTCTCTTGCTTCAAATTTGTGGCGGAGGGGGCTGTGTCCCCTCCCTGGGCTCATCTTGCTTCATCACCACCTGTTTCTCACAGAAGCACATCATCCAAGAGAAGCACTTCTGGATAACTTGATTTCTGCCCCATCTGCATCACACACAGAGACAATTCTCTCAGGAATGAAATAAGGTGAAGGAAGACTCTCATTCCAAGGGGAAGTGTAGGAGCAAAGCCAGCAGCCCCTCGCTGCTCACAGAAGAATGCCGCCCCTCCCCATTTGTCCCCAATCCTCCCACCCCCAATTTCACAGCTTGCACATAGGTAGCAAAATTGTGCAGGGAGTTGCTCAGCCTTTGGATCTATCTTGTACCTTTGGGTCCATCATCTACAGTGTTTTCAGGGAACAATGTCATGTTCTCCCAGAGAGCAGAAGCGAGGAATCGTTTTCAGCCTGGGAACTGAGTTCCAACCTGGAAAAGCCCTTAAGGGCCTCATTCTGTCTGAGGGTGGGGGCAAAATGTGGTGCCAAAACCTAGGCGGAGGCAAGCAGGGGAAGGCTTCTTCCTAGCCACCTGGCATAAAGGACCAAAGCACTTCATGGCACCTTCAGACGGCCGTCCAAGGACCAAGCCTCTGCAAGCCCACTCACAACAAGGCAAGCAGGACCGCATTGTTCCAGGGCCTGCCTGCTACCCAGTGCAAGGAAGAGCTCTTATCGCCGATCACCAGCTGATTAGAGACCAGAACGTCACTCTGCTATAGCAGGGCAAGGCCTGGGGAAGAAGCTGGCATCAAAGCGCTCATTAAGCTAAGCATTTCCTGAATACTGTGCTCAGCACTGGCCAGGGAGGGCCACCCTGTTGGGATACCAATTGTGGAGAAGGGTTTCCACCCTGCCCTATTTTCCCAGCAAAAATGCTCTCCCCAGGAAAGCAGCGCCTTTGGGGACGTGTACTTCTGCGCGGAGTCTCCTTGCCACCGCCAGCTGTTCCCAATGAAGGGGTTCAATAGGGCAGCCACCTTTCTGCCCGGTAGGGCTCCTCTGCATTTGGCAGCTGCACCGCGCTCCCCAGGAATCCAGCAAATCGCCTTCCCCCCACCTCTTTCCATCGCTCCCTCGCTGCAGGAATGCAGCTCTTGCTGAGTTTCTGCTCCTCGGGTTCCGTCATGAACACGCAGGAGCCCCGTGAGGACAGAAGTTGGCAGCTCAAAACGACAGGCAAGTCAATAGGAGCTACCCAAAAAGCCATTTGTGATTATTTCTCGGTGCCCATAATGGTGGAACTGAAATAAAAAATCCATTAGCAGCAGGAAGTCAGTTAAGAATGGAGTTCTGCTAAGGAAGCTGCCTGGTAGCTGAGGTGGGAAAAGAGGTGGGACATGAGAACAGGCGGATTGTGCAGGCACCAAAATAGTCGGAGAGGAAGGAGTCACGCAGTGCGTGCAAGGGAGGTGTCCAGGACAGTCAAGTGGACATGGAAATTGCTGAGGGGGCGGGGAGGAAGCCATTCCTGGAACAGCTGGTGTGGACCCATTATTTCACATCCTGAAATGGCCTAGCTGGCCTGGGAAGAAGGAGGGCAAAGGCCCGTTGCTATGGCAATGGGCCTTTGGCAGTCCTGAAAGCTGCTCTGCAATGTTTGCAGATGATAACCTGTCTCCAGGGTGTTCGCGGACATTTCAGGGCTCCCTTCTGCCGGCCATGCAATCAAAGCCGGCAAGCAGGCTCCCGGAGGAGAAAGGTCCTTTGCTACGTACTGCGCTGATGAGCCAGTTCATTGGAAGAAGTGTGCAAATGTACTGCTTTATTTCAGCAATAACTAGCAACAATTCACCATATGAGCTTGCAAGGGCCCATGAACTCAAACTGTCAAGAGAGCCATTCAGGAAAACTCACTGCAACATAAGGTTGCAGCACGTTCTCCTAAAAGAAGCGCTTCTGTTCAGGGGTTGCTGTCAGCCAGCCAGCCCATCATACCCTCCTCCAGGACACTGCATTCTGTTCCTCTCCCTGCCGATTCCCCCCTTGTTTCTCAGTGGTCCCATTTCTGCTGACTGCCAATGATCCAGTTCACTATTAGAGGTGGTGAAAATGTGTAAAGTCAAATCTCTCCTCCACTTTCATTTGCAGTATATCGGAACTCCAGGAACACGTTGCAATGGAGTTGTCGCAGTAATTTTCAGCTTGCAATGTACAGATCTGCCACTTCCAAAGCACTTTGAGTCTGACCAGGGTGGGAAATGAGGAAGTTGCTCCTCATGTTTCCCCCATTACTGCCATAGCGGATCTTCGATCTTTAAAGATCTCAAAGATCTTTGATCTTAACCCCTTGCATGGGTTCCCGTGGCTCAAATGGCCAACAATCTCTGAGACGGGGCCATGCCAGGGGAACAAGGAAGCTTTGGCTCGATGGCCATGATTCCCCCCCACCTCATATTGCCCCAGCTGAGTCCCCACCTTTACTGGAAGGCCGGACTGCAGTTCTCCAGTGCCAGCAGGGGCTTCTGCAAGGCACAGGGTTCTCCCACTGGTGAAGCCCCACTCCATCACTGGCTTTTGCACCCCGTCTTAATTCCCCCTCTGCTATCATTCAATGGGGACTAGGACTGGTCTGGCACTATTCTGAGCAAGAACTAGAACTTTAGACAGACAGACCTTTCCCTTGGACGGTCCAGAGGCTTTCGCTGGCTTCAGAGCCAAAACGAACTGCAAAAGCACAAAGTATTCCTTAATATACCTTACTCTTCCTAAACAATGTCAAAGAAGAAAAAAGGTAGCACTGCACAATGGGGGTGGAGAACTTCAGGAGGTCTGGGATTCGTTTTGAACCCACCCCCAACTCTCTGCCCCCTGCCACGCTCCTGGGGTTGCACCACCAGTGCAGTGGCTGCACCCCAAAACAACATTCTTCCCAAAAATAAAATGGTGATCCGACACTGAATTTCCAGGCTTTGTTTCAAAGTAAATTTGTGTTTTTGACCCCGTGTGATAGTTTGCAGCTCAAACGGCAGCAAGGTGCTGGGCAGTTCTACCACCACAAATTTCAGTGCTGCAGAGACGGGGCTGTGCAGGATTGCTAATTTCCAAAAAGCAACATATAAAAACATGCAAATGAAACCCCTTAATAGCCCTGGCTCTCACATATCTATAATAAAACCGAGCCAAATGTGTTTTGACATAGCATCTTTATCAGCTGCCCAGCAGAGCCGTGTCTGCTGCAGATACCTCACATGACCTTTGGCAGTTTACTGAGCTGGCAAGCTGAGCTGCGGGAGCCTGGTTACTGTCACAGCACCAAGCTTCTCAAGTTACACAAACCTCTTCACAGGCTAATGCAGAAAGCCCACAGCCTTGCACATCAGTGCACACGGGTTCAAACGCCACCAGTACATCTGTTCTGTAGCAACGCTGAAAGGAAAACCAGTGTTTCTTTGAAGCCTGAACCAGGGAGGCCTGGTAGAGCTAGCAGGTATGCAGTTCCTGCTTCCTTCTCTCCTACCCCAGGCTTGCCATGTTCAGACAATCAGGTCCTTTAAATAAACCTCTCTCTGGCTTGGAAGCTTGGCTGTGATCACTAACCATGAGGAAAACACTCCTGTCCTTTGGCTCACTCCGATTGAAAGGCCATGCTCTAATGCTTTCTGCAGCAAACACCAAGCTGGAGACATCTTTGTGCAAAATGCATCCATCTGACAGACACAGAGCCCTGGGCTTCCATGCTCTAAATATCAGGTACCAGTTCCCCCCCAAAGTTGGGCGGGAGAAGAGACACAGTACTCTATTTTCCTGCCCAACTCTGAAATGGAACTGGATCCCCTGATCCTGACCTGAAGAAATGAGGCATTTGCCCAAGCAACCTTGCATTCCCCCAGCCAGAGCCGGGCGCAAGGACATATTCTTCAGATTAACAAATAAAACATACATTCAGTCCAGGAAGTTGTCTCCAGTTCCAGAAACGAGCTCACCATTTACTCACAAAAAACCCCATCCCTGGCCATCCTCCCAAGCTTTCATCAATCCCAACCACTGAATTTAGAAGGAGAAGAAGGTTTTTCTCTGCTGCCGTTGCTAAACAGTTGCTAGAAGGAAACCCTCAAATCTCCCAGTGATCTACCAGCAGATCCAGATCTGTCTAGGGCACACGTTTGATTTTTTTTCCCAGATCAAGTTCAAGCCTATCAAATGTTAACTTGCAGCTGGATGGGGAAAATGGGGCATGTCCACTCAAGGCATGTATTGAGGACTTGTGATCCTGACTCATGGAAGTCCACAGGGTCTTTTCACAATATCCTCCTCCTCCAGAGCCTCTCCCAAGTTTTCCAGCTATTTCATGCCTTTTTTTCAGAGCGAGGAAAGTTTGGCATGCTCCTAGATGCTGCCATCATTCACTAGAGAAGCCTAGTGTACTTTTGCAATGGCTATAGAGAATATAAAAAAGCAGAGGGGACCCCCCCACACCAAAAAAAAGCTACCTTCCTCTGAATGGCATGCTAATCCTCTTGCAAAGAAAACAAGAGAAAGCCTCAGCAACAGGTCAGATGAAATGACTCATGAGGAGAAGCTTCCTGGGTCACCCCTTATGGATCTGTTCCCCTGCACATTTCTGACCATCTCTGAATATGGAGTCATGGGGTCCCAAGCAATCAATCACAGCCATCATCATCTTAGAAAGTCCTTTTTGAGAGCTCAAAGCATCTCATCTCCATTACTGCCATAATGTACAGGAAACACAGGAGAAGCTTGGTCTGCCTAGGTAGCTGCCCACCAAAGCTCCGAAGATCCAGTTCACAGGAGGTGTAATAGGTTCATTTTGACACCTGTCGCTAGGGAAAAGGGAAAGCAGATAGGCAGGACAATGGACTTTAAGGAGTGCTGAATCTACAGTGCCTGGAATTACTTTGGATGTATTAACTTTTGCTTCCTTAATCCCCATCATCTGTTGCCATTCAGCAGCCTTTCCCTGGCGCTCAGCAACTCCACCCCTAGCCCAGCATGAAGTGCATTCCTGGAGGGGAGGTTGCTTGGCTGCTGGGACTCATTCCAGCTGGGTGAAGCCGCTTGCTTCCAGCAGCAGATCTTGGTTCCATCCCAGGGCGACGCATTTGCAGTTAATCCATCACGCTCCCAGAGTTTGCTCCCAGTCACCCAACACTCCTGTTCTGATGGGAGTGGATGGGCTGCTAAGCAACCAGCCAAACAAAAACAAGGTGTGGAGGAGTCAAAGGTAACTCATGGTCCACTAGGGGACCACTGTGCATTAAGACTACCTTTTGGGCATGATGGGAGGTACCATTCAGTTCTTCTGCCTCAAAGACCCAACTGCCTTAGAGCATCACAACGCACCAGAGCTCGCCTCTAGAGTAAGAGATTGGCAATGGCCCAACACCCACCTAACATGGACTGCACACAACAGTGGCCACTCACACCCTGTCCAACAGTTGAACGTGCATCACCCTTACCAAAAAGGAGAACGCCACTTCCCAATGTGTTTGCATCTCTGGATTCAAGACCGGATTCATCTATCTCCATTAATCTCACCCGGCCCAGGGCAAGTTTCTAAATTCTGAACCTCCCAAGGGTGCTTACCCAAACGAGTTATGCTTCTCCTTTGCTCTTTTCCCAATACCCCTCACATCAGGGGGGGTGGGAAGACTTCAGCCTTGAAGGATTTACTATTATTAGACAGATCCCTCAAGATCCATCAACCCGAGTCTGGTGCAAATGACACCCATGGAGAATTAGAAGAATGCTGAGCCCAGGAGTTTGTTTTTGAATGCCAGATCTGAACAGAGTCTTCTGCATGTCAGCCACAGGGTTTGGAGGGTGGGGGAGAGAGGAAATGTCATTTCAGTGCTGCCGCTGTTAACAGGCAGGAGTCAGAAATCCTCGCTGATCCCTTGCAGAGATCTGTCAGTCCTTGCAGACCTACCTCTGTCTTACGCACCACTCCTTAGATGGTTTTAATTTCCAGTACAAGCACACCCTTCCCTTTGTAACTGCAGCTGTGCCTTTTTCCACAGACCTCTGAGAACTTTCTTTCGGCATGCAGTGAGATCATCTTAGCTTGTTCAAAGACTCACCCTCTTAGGTTGTTCAAAGGCTCACTGCCCTGCCCCTCAAGCCCCTTTCCTTCTTTAGCCAATCCCCATCCCAAAAAGTTTCTTTTCTGACCACCCTGTGCAGCTCCTTGCACCTGCTTTTAGGAGCTCTCCTTGCCAGGTCTCTGTGCCATTTCCAGGAAAAGATAACCGAGACCTGGGGAGAGCTGAGGTGAGGGAACAAACCTTTTTATCAAGGCAAAGGGACCAGCTCCTGGCAGAAAGAGATGAAAGAGATTAAGGGAGCTAAACTCCTCTGCTCTTCTGGGGCCAAAAGGTGCAAAAGCAATGCAGGCAACGCTGCAGAGGAGAGCAGGTGGGTTGTAGGGGCAGTGCAGAGGAATGGGCTCCGCCTGGCCTGTTCCCCTCCCCACCCCAAATGCATGTGTGTGCACACACAGGCAGCCTGGTATACAAGTTCACACAGATACTTGCTCCTCAAATTATTTAACTAGCTGGTTTATCCACACACAACTATACCATCCGTTCTTGACATACTGAAAGGGAAGCAAGACGCAAATTGGGTGGGGCGAGGAGGGGTCTCAGATACCAAAGAAGTCAACTTTCTTCCATACACAAAAGAAGAATGTGTACCAAGGGCATCCTAATGGCCACAATGCACACATCTTGCTGCGTGGATGCGTGCTGTCAGAATAGCAATCACGGGGCAGAGGATGGACTAGAAGCGAGACTGGGGGCAAGGTGTGTTAACCTTCCCACCTGCAGCAGAGCCCCTCAGAATTGTCCCCCTCTACTGGCAGCTGGGCCACAAAAGAAAATCTACCATATCGACCTCTCTCTCTCTCTCCACACACACATCCACATCTAAAAATGTGATTTGTGTGTCTGATTTTTTGGGCAGGTCTGAATCACAGCATAGGGATGTGGCCCATTGATCCTACTTCCCTACAGGTGCCATTTTAAAAGAAGATGCACATATGCATCACAGCGTTATCATAACATGCAGCTTGGCCATCATTTAGCACAAGCTCCTTTTAAGTGCCTGCTCTTTCTACCAGATCCTATGAGCCTGGTGGTTTAGCGGGATAGGTACGTCAGACTATCATAGCTCCAGACTGGCCAAAGGACCAACTAAATCGAGTTATCTGGAATCCTAATCCTGATTATTTCCTTCTACAGCACCAGCAACATTTGTATCCCTTGATGGGCTAATGCAAGCAGAAAGAACATGCCAGAGCCCTGACCACAAGCACTTACTGCCTGCCTTTCCACACCGAAGGGAGACATGGGAAGTAAGGAAAGGGGAAGGTGAGCCCCCCTTGGGATTTGTTTTGGTTCAGGAAGCAGAGGGCCCAGGGATTGTGCCAAAGGGAAGGGAAGGCAGAGAGCTGGCATCTCACAGGAGTCCTAGGAGGGTGTCCTGGACTTAAGGGGCAGCTCGGGAGATGGACGGAGAGGTGGCAGAGGGGAGCTGGGCTGCAGGACAGGAGACATGCTAGATGCTAAAGACAGAGGGTTTCGCTCTGCAGCCCTCTCACCTCTGTGCCCATGGCTCTCGCATTTAATTTTGCATGGTTTGGGGTTTTGTGGGGGGCGGGTGCAGAGACACTGTGAAAGGAAGGCTCTTAGGAAAGCCAGCAGCACAGTGCAAAAGAGCTCAGCTGCAAACCCTTTCACCGAGCCCCCTCCCCGGCTTGTTGTTTGGCAGCAGCACTATCTAAATATACCACGGCTGGCAGGATGTTGGAGTTATAAATATCCCGCACGCAGCCCTGGTGGCATCCAGCCCCACAGCTCCTCTGGGGCTCATGTCAGTTACCAAGCCCTGCCAAAGACGGCACGCAGCAGCAGCCCCTATGTGGGACCACTTAAAGGACGGCGACATCCTGTTCGGCATCTGCAAGCCAAGGGGCTGGGAAATGCTCTCTAGCGGCGAGGACTGCAAGCAGAGGCTGATTCGGACACTGCAGTATGGCCCAGTTCTTCAGTCCTGAAAGGGGCTTCCCAGGCAGCCCAGCCGGGAGCCGGCAGATGTTTTCAGCTACAACGCCCAGAATTCCTGACCTTGGTTGTGCTTCCTATATCGGATGACAGTTTGAAATCCAAAAGGTTAGGGGGGTTCTGGCTATTCTGAAGGATCTAATTCATTTAAAATCCATTTAGAGCAGAGCTGGGTCCCCTCCAGATATTCTGGGCTACAACTCCCAGAAATCTCAGCCTACAACTCCCAGAAGTCTCGGTGCCCATGCTGGCTGGGAGTTGAGGTTCAACATGTCTGGAAAAAGTCAGGTGGGGAAAGGATGGTTTTTAAAAAATCACCACTTGCAAGTAGCAAACGTAAACAGCCAGTAGCAGTTGTGGAAGCCTCTAAAAATTCATAGCAATAGGATTTTCTTTTTAAGCATGGACACTCAAAATCTAGGCCAATAAGATCTTCATGTGGCAATGAAGATCACAAAGATCCTTAAAGAGAGCCAAGCTGGCACAAGGCAAGCCTGTCCATCATCATCATCATCATCATCATCATCATCATTATTATTATTAGAACATTTCTATGCCTCCCCTTGCCGAAGTCCATGAAGGGTATTCCCAAAAGGCATGTAAATACCTTAAAGAGAGAAATGCTCAAGTATACAACCTGCCTGTAACTTACACTTGTATTACATATATGGACATGGGATTCAAAACATGTCACATACCGGCCTGCATGCCTTATTCTGCAATGAAGTAGATGCACTCTGCTGATGCTCAGAGACACACTGCATATGCTGCAGAATTAAATTCTGGCAGTAAAAACAATTCTGAGGACGAGCTTAATCCTGAGCAGCGAGGTTGGGGGAAGTGACTTTCTCCAGAAGGAAAATGCAATAAAATGCTTTTTAGTACTGGACTGAGTGCTGCAGAGATCTCAAAGGACTTATTCAGTTACCTGGAAGGATATTTTACTGGCCATAGGGAACAGCTGATGCAGTTTAGTGGGTAGAAACCGGTATCTTGTAAGATACCTGCTTTAATTCCTACCTCTTTCGCAGTTCCACAGACCGGCCAATAATGTTTTCACAGAGCATTGGGAGAAAAGAGACTGTGGAACACTTCACACATCCTAAGTGCTCCAAAAATGTTTAGCAACTGAAAGTTTCAGAGTATGTGATTGGATACACTGTATTTTTCAATAGCTCCTTGTCAAAAAGACCAAAACAAGTTGACAAAGAGACAATCCACAGGTTACTGAAACAGATAAACAATTACATATTGCATACACACACGTGCATGCCCACACACACACACACACACACACACACACAGAGAGAGGGAGGGAGGGAGGGAGGGAGGGTGAACTTAATCTAGATACAGCCTGTACTGCTCCAACCTGGAGCATTTAGGAAATTTGTCTGGATTTCGCTGGGAGGCCACCTTCAGATAAATGCTGGATTCACTGTGTGTTAATTTGTTTTATATTTTGAATGTATTATATTTTAATTTTATGTTGTGAGCCGCCCCGAGGCTTCGGCAAATGGGGCGGCATAGAAATGTTTTAAATAAATAAATAAATGCCACATTTGAAATCACACAGTTAAAAAGCTAGTGGGGTGTGCAGGTTGGGGTGCTGCACTGAAGATTTGGAAATCTGGTTTCTAGTCCAAGTAATTTTAGGCCAGTCACACACTCTCAACCGAACTCACCATACAGAGTTGTTGGGAGGATAAAAGGAAGCTATGTAAGCTAATTTGAGTTCCTCAAAGAGGAAAAAAGTGGGATATAAATGCAATGTAATTATTAAGAATAATGCATGCCTTTGATATTTGCATCATGTTTCTCCCTCACAACAGCAGCCCTGTGAAGCAAGTTGCTTTTATTTCCCTTGCACAGGTGGGGAGACTGAGCAGCGGAGCTAGCATCTTACTCAGAGCCACACAGCAAGGTCAGATCTGCAGGCTGGCTCAAATAAAATGGTATTTTTCACACTTTCTGATGTCAGGGAATTTTTTCCCTTGCCAGTTCATCTGCCAATGACCGCTAAGGAAGGCCAATGTGACCACTGACCCAGAAGCCCAGGCTTGCAGAGGGCAGGAAAGCGACCCGGGGAACACACTCCGTCCGTGTGTGTGCTTGCCAAGGGCTTATCACTGGAGAGAGCTTGCCCTGAAAGCCAACAGGCTTCTCCCACTGATGCTCTGCAGTGAGTGCTTGGGCAAAGTCACTCACACCCCTCCAGAGATCTGCCTAAAAGCCCTCTGAGTGAATGGCCATCCCATCCTACGGCAACTACTTCGACCAGTAGTCCAGCACCATTTTCACACTACGCCACAACTAAAACAAAACAAAACAAAACGCCACCACTAAGAGCAGTGCACCCACAAATAACCCAAGTCTGGAATGCAACTCCTGGGAATATTCTGAATACGGCAGGAAGAAAGATGGGGCTGCTGTTTTCCTAAGCCAAGCAAGTTTTTCTAGTAAACACCAGCCTTGCAATTGTAAGGCACGAGTCTCCCATGTAGACGTCTTCCTCTCCCTTGCCCAGTCGAAGATTATCAACCAGCAGCAGCCAGCCACACCTAGGCTCTTCGATGCCTTTCACTAACAACTACATGGCAGGCAAACATTCAACAGGAGAAGCCTTCCTGGCCTTAACATGACAGGTGTTTCAGGGGTCTTGTTTGTGCCTGTCATGTTTGTGCCCAGCGTCCAAATTCCATCCAGCTTTGTTGGTAACCACACTGTGACGTTATTCTAGAATGACCTCTTTCCCACTTTTCCCTCTGAAAAGCGGGAAAGAAGTGCCTCAAAGGAAAAAGGGAAAGGGCAGGTCTTTCAGCCCCCCAAACAGCTCTGAAATCCCCGATCCATTCCACAGGTCCCGAAACCGCCCGACGACCTTCCCCAGGGAACCACGCCCTCCATACGCTGTCCGAACGCAGAGGGCACCCGAAGCTCCGTCGCACCGCCTTATGCGAAGCGCCCCCCGCTCTGATCTACCCCGCACTCAGCTTTGCTAACCTCAGCAGCCTCCCGCGGACCCCGTCTTCCAGCTAACCCTCACGACCACCAATCCGCTGCAGCGCAACCCAAAGCTCCCCACCCACCGAAGGCAAACTTCTGTCAGCGTCTCGTAACCAAGTTCGCTTTCCATAACTCGGGGCAGGGGGCAGCTCTGTTAAGTTCGGGAAAGGGGGGCTGCCCTCTCCCACTCCCAGATTCTTCCCTCGGGGTGCAGCGGACGCCGCCCCACCCCTCGGATCTGGCCGGCCAAAGCGGGCGCCGCGGCGCGGTGGCCTTGAACTTACTCACAAAGTGCTTCCCGAAGTCTCCCGCGACCGGAGGCAAGCGCACGCTCCGACACCGGTTGCTTTCTGCGGGCGATCCCCCTTGCTCCCAACCCTTCCTCTCCTGCCACGCGGTTCCGGCAGTTCACCTCGCGGCGGGCGCCCCCCGCGGCAGGTCCGTCCTGGGGACAGAAATCCCCGCCCAAGCGGTGGCCGCGCGAACCCGGGTGGGCGCGGGGGGAGCGCAGGGAAGGGAAGGGAAGGGAAGGGCGAGGCGAGGCGGGCCCGGAGCGCCAGAAGGGCCGAGCCGAGCTCAGCCGCGGCTCGCGGCGCGACTTCGCGGGCCAGGCGCGTCGTGAGAACGCCGCCTGATGCTGCCCTCCGTCGCCAGCGGGTCTTCCGAAAGCGAGTTGGAGGACCGTTTTGACAGGCGTCCCAGCCCCGGGCGCCGCCTGAATCCCGCCTTTCTTGCTTCCCCTTTCCCACTTTTATTCCGAGAGATCATGCGGATCCGGAGATGCCTGTGCCAGTTATTGAACGCTGCTCGGGCGCGGCTACCCAAATCTTGGGGAAAGTTGCGGATGGAAGGCACCTTGGGCTGCGTGACGGCGCAAGCCTGGGCCTGCCTGTTCAGATGCAG
Organism: Varanus komodoensis; assembly: GCF_004798865.1. NCBI lineage: Eukaryota > Metazoa > Chordata > Lepidosauria > Squamata > Varanidae > Varanus > Varanus komodoensis. The sequence continues at coordinate 219,980 of NW_025335759.1, read as the reverse complement.
GGCCTTCTTAGTTAAACGGGGCTTACCCGCAGGTAAGTGTGCATAGGATTGCAGCCTTGCACTCTTTCGTGTCAGCACCAGTTTGCACGACTGCTAGTCTTACCTTGTCTCAGCCTTTCTCAACCTTCTCCAGGAGCTCTTGAAATTGCCTTGGCTCATATAGCCCATGTATGAAAATTAGAAAGATAGTCCCTGGATTTAATATAAGCACAGGCTGTAAGCTGAGCTAAATTAATGCAATCCCACATTCATAGCTGACTCCATTTGCTCCACACACAGGTTGCACAAAGAAGAAGACCTCTGCTTGTTTCCAGTTAAACACTGTTTATTATTATGCTATTAAGATTATTGAAATGATCAAATAACTTGTGGGTTTCTATATTATACTACAGACACATACACATGAGAATGTGGAAGCACAATGCACCTTCAGTGATCATTTGAAGAACCCTGGGGTTCCAGGTGTCGGGAGTGCAAAAACACCCGCAGAGAGAGCTTACTGGGGATGTACAATTGAAAGAACATTCACAGTTCATTCAGACATACAAGACAATGCATGTGTGTGCAGGCAGTCCCCAGAGGGACTACCAAGTTGGAGTTCGTACATGAAGTTTTACCAGTTTGGAGGAAGCGTTAGAGATCAGGTAGGCAGTTCGCTAACAGAACATTAGGATAAAACAATAAGGATTTCAGTCAACACAAAAAGAACCACCTTCAGGACAGGGGCATTAGCATGTCTAGAGGGCACCTGGGAAGCAAGACTTGCAACACGGATTCCTGATCAGCTCAGGAACAAGACAAGGAGAAGGACCTTGGGCATCTCTAAGAGTGGACCTCCAGTGGACCGGCATGCAAATAGCATTTCTAAGGTGTTGTGGGAACAAGGCTTGTAATACGGACTCCTGGAGATCGATAATCCCATCTTAAGCCTAAAAGTTGTTCTTACACTGTCAGGCTTTCAGCAACCACTTTATGGCCGAGCTTTTGCTCACTTTGTCCCGACACAGAAAAAGGCTGCAGCAGGTCCTGTGCTTTGCCCTCCATGGTCTTTGCACCACAGGCTCTTCATTCAGACTAACCATCTGAATAGTCCAACACTACTTGGAGAAGCTACTTTGAACATATATAGCTCCAAAAGCCAGAACCATTCATGGTCACTCCCCCCGCCCTCCTTGCACATTCAGAATAGGGTCCGGATGCTAACAAATTGTGATTTGACAGTCTGTCGCATCCTTTGGTGGACCCAAATCTTGTGCATCTCTACTCAAAATGGTCTACTCCCCACTTTTTCCCCCAAGGATTGCAGCATCTTGAAGTGGTTATGACTGCATCCATTTTGGAAAGAGGTAACTAGATGTGAATCATATGAAGATAATTCATTTGCACAGTTTTTGAGTGTTTAAATAACAGCCACAACACCTCTGCTCTGCCCCTGATGAAATTTACCTGTCTCTCCCTACAAATCTATTCCCATCTAAGAGAAGCTTAGCCGCTGCCAACCATTTAGCTGCTGCCAACCATTTAGATACCAATGTGCATCTAAATGGTTGCATTGCAGTCTTTCGGTATACCCCATTTTAGACATATACTTGGACTGCTGCAGATCAGCAGTGGCTGAAAGAAACCCCATGTAATCAGACCCACCTTTGCCTACAAGCCTTAATGATAAAGGCCATTGCAGAGCCCACCTGGGCACCCACTGTGCATATTCTTCGTGCCCTCAAAGTTGCATGCCTGGCAGAAATTCAACAGACACATTTTCCCCTCTTGCTGTTCAGCTGTTAAAAGGGAGAGAGTTCTATGAAGAAAAAAGAAGCAGTCTAGAAGCATCATCCAAGAACCACCTTGTGATGCTGTAACAGAAAAGGCTTTATTTGTTGGATTTCTGCTTGCAAAGAAGTTGAAAACTTCAGAGTCATTCCAGGAAAAAATTGGCACCCCAGAGGATGTATTTACTGCCTGTGCCAGGGGCATTGCTAGGCACTTAAAACATTCAGGGCCCAATCCTTCCATTGGCATCCGCAGAAGATCCCCCCCCCGCCCTGCCACAAACTTAATTGCCTTACAGATGAAGATTTGTATGGGTGTCAGTTGCAAAGGAAAGGGAGTTAATCCCTCCTTTCCTAGCTGGGAACCTTCAGGAAATCTCCTCCCTTACCTGGCAGTGAAGTTTAGGAAATGCCATGGAAATGCAACGGAAATATTGCCATGTTGATGGCAGGAGGGGGTTAGGAGGAGCATGCAGCATGTGGGGAGAGCTGGCCTGGTGGCTGGAGTGAGGAGATCTGGGCTGTAGGCCCCACTTGGCCATGAGGCCCACTGGGTAAATTTGGGGCGGTCATTGATTCTCAGCCTAAACAACTTCACAGGGATGTTGTGAGGGTAGAATGGGGAGGAAGAGCCTCTGTTATCAGCCTTGGATTCTTCCACAGAGTAATATAGACAGATATAAATGCACTATAATAATAAGTCCCTTTCCTCCCCAGCTTCGCCCCCTTCCCCAAAAAATTGCCCCCCTGTATGGTAAGCTGAAGGGGGGAAACACCTTCCACTGACACCAATGTACACTCAAGGACACTGGAGAATAGATCCCTGTGGGAAATGGATTCAAGTCCTGGATCTCATGGGCCCAGAGGTCCTGGAAGATACCTACACATCTGGGGAGAATAGAATTGTTTGAGTTCATGCATTGCTTTATTCTCCAAATGATCAGACCCCATAGACGAGGGCTCTCTATGCAACCATTGCTAATACTCCCAGCCATGCAAGTTAATGCACCTGCTCTTTCTGGACGGATCAAACTGTTAAGTTCAACTGTGTCTCTGTAGTGTTACCTGTCCCACACCCGAGCTGGATTTGGGTAACCTTGTGATCCTTGAAATGGCCGAATAAAATGATTGCCCTTTACATGGGCTTTGCATGCAGTTTTTTCTTGTAAGAAAAGTGATGGGAGAAGCAGTGAAAACGGCACTGAGTATGAATATGGTTCGGACACTTTTGTACAAGTCCATGAAGGAGACATGGAAAACATGGGATATGGAAGCACTCACAAGGAACTGATGCTTAGAGATCTGCAACTGAGAAATCTGGGAAAGAAAGTTAGCAGGTGGCGAAATATTCCAATAATACAAACAAATTGGCCTGAGCTGAAGAAAGAGAAGCAATAGTTAAGACGTAGCAATTTGGCTTAAGTGGCTCACTATGGGTAAGAGACCACTGTTGATGGGTTACATATTTGGGATCAGCTCTTCCCCTGCAAGCTCAGAATGGCATGTGATCAGATGTGTAAGATTATTGTGATCAGAATGGCCTGTGATGATATTATTGTAAGCCATCCTGAGATGCTAGTGGTAGACAGGTTAGAAAAGCGATGATAGATAGATAGACAGACAGATAGATAGAGAGTGAACGCTGCAGAGGTGGGGAAACCTCTGTAACACTGAAGACGAAATTAAGCATTGGTGAATTTGTATTTGAAAGGAGGCATATTCTACTGGTGGGCGGGACCAAAGGCAAATGTAAGATTAAATGCCGCAGTGACTAATCCTTAGCAGAGGCCTTTCTCCCCCTGGATTGGGCAAAGGATTGCACTATGGCCAGAAAACACCAAATGCTGTGGTTAAGGGGGTGTGACCACCTGGGGAATCCCAAAGGGCTGGATGGCTGCCTCTGGTCGACTGTGTTTGGTTGACAGATCAGGAGTTCAGTGCTGTTGACCTGTCACATCCTCTGAGCCAGGTGCTGGAATGACCTATGTATGATACAGTGTTTGGCAATGGTCAGTGGTGGCAATGGACCTTTTTGGAAACCTGCTTGTACTTGGAGTAAGATTTGCTCCTCAGCTGTCCTGTCTTCCAGTTTCAACAGCAGAAATTTACTATAAAGTTTTGCCGAAGTGTCCAATAAACTTATTGCTCTTCAGTTTTGTGGGTCTGTTCTGTCCCCTTTTCTGAAATGGCTACAATAGTCAACTTTCATCAGACCTGTTTCATTAATCAGCCAGAACAATCTAGCCAGAACTGGGCCCCACCACTGAGGGAAGGCTTTGCCTACATATATAAATACAAATCTTCATCCAAGTTACTACAGATCAGCTTATGGGGAAGAAGGAGACACACTTCCTGTCATGCTTATACTTCAGAGATGAGCCAAAAACTCTTTGCAAGGAGCATGAATACTTTGTTCCTGCCCTGGCAGCTGTGGGGCAAGCAACAGAGGTAAGTAGGGAAAAAGAAAGAAAAGACCCCCCCCCCCATTTATTTCTGGTTCTGGCCACACCCCATGCTTGGTTCAACCTTACCCAGTGCCAGGATTTGATCATGTGTTCCCCCTGCCCAACAGATTAATATGTTGGTCTGATTTGTGAATCATTCCAAAGCAAAACCCCAGTGAAACAGAGTGAGAGTCCAGTGAAATAGAGTTGAAATGAAGAGCAGCTGCAAATACAATTTAAGGGGCAATTCTGTACATATTTAGACAGAAAGGAGTCTACATCTCCCAGCTTCCCCCCAAGAGCACTGCAAAACCAATGAATACACGGAATGTTTGAAATTCTCCAAGATATAAAGAGCTCTGAGGTACAGGGAGTTGGTCATTCTGGCCAGTCTACTGAAAATCATCCTGTGATTTACCAATATAGCCCAGCCAGCTTTCTGTCTTTGGCATTAACTTCAGCAGTAGAACCGTAACATGCTTTCCAGGCATTACCCTGTCCTTCTGCTCTTAATTAATTGGTCCAGAATAAAGGCAGTTTCTGAATTCTAAGTCACAGGCATGAAAAAAAAACCTTCCACCCATATGCAAGCTGAAAGCTTGGGGTGTAGTTCACCTACAACTTATAGTATAAGAAAACCCTTTAGCTACCCTTTTGGTCAGCATCACTGGGCAGTTAAATTGTGTTAAAGGGGTAATTAATATGCATTAAATGATCTCCAGATCTCCAGACTCGCATATCAGGCCTGATACCAAACCTATGAGCAAGCAATCTATCAGAGAGTACTCAAAGGCATTTCATATTTTTACATCAAATATGAGCAGGCATTCCCTTTGTCACACATGCATATCCCCTCAAGGAACAAAATTAAATCCATGAAGCTTACTAGGTGGTGAGTATTTTAACTGATGTAAACCCAAGATATAGATGCAATCTTAGTGGCAATTACAGAGGCAGGCTGGAAAAGTAAACTGGCTCTGAGAAGGAAAATGTACATAACTTCAGAAAAGGATTGTTGGTCTCCTCCCCATCCCCTTTGTGCTTTTAGCAATGCCATAGGTGTCATCATGTGCCCCTCAGAGTATAAATTCTGTTTTGTATTTTATATATATTCATGCATTGTGCACTGGATGATTTAGCAAATGACCAGTAGGGGGAAACCCATTTCCAGCAATGGTAGCCCAGAAAGGATGTGCAAACGAAGATGGATTTCCAGTGATGTTTTCTTCTGGGATGGAAATACCAGAATTTGTGGAGATGTTTCTAGAGTTGCCAATGGTTTTTAATTAGCTCTGCTCCTGTTCCCTTAATGGTAGCTTAGCATGCAGAATAGTAGTACATGGAACTTTTCCTGATAAGGAGTTGACTTCATAAGAAGAGTTTTAGCAGCAGAATTTCTGGAGGTCAGGATGCTATTTAAGGCACACAAACAGAGCCAGTAGAAAAGTTGGTGACCCTAATGGTTTTTTCTTGCACTGACATGAAATACATGGTATCTCTTCTCCTTTACCCATCATGCCCAAAGACTTGATCTAAGCAGCAATACTGGGCAGAAGCAAATATGCGTATTTATTTTGGGGACTAGGTTTTTTGCTACAGATTGTATGTAAATACTGTAAAAGCAGGTTCAAAAATGGGCAGCTTCAGAATGTCATTTTCCAGGTTCTGGGAGATGAGAGCTTGTATATGATCAATGTAAACTACTTTATTTGATAACGGATGTCCTTGTTAAGCTATACTCCCTGCACTAAAGAGAACCCTAGAAATGGGATCCAGTTCTATTCATATATACAAGCAGCCAAGCTGAAATTAACCAGGAAAGTAAGTCATATCTAACATGTCTCATTGAGTTTACTCTAAGTATAGCTAGATCTGAGTTCAACCTTAATAGTTAAGGAGAAATAAAAATATATCCCATTGCAGTTTATTCCTGCCATGCTTAATTATATACACCTCTTCACATTAACTTGCCATTTTTTCTGAGCTAAAATGCCTCAAGCCCCAAGCACTGTGGTTCCTCCAGACCCTCATATAAAGGTATTAAGATATTGGTAGTTTGTGTATAAATCCCTTTTCTAAGTATGGCTAAAATAAAATCTTTGTCCTCATTTTTTGTGGTAGCTGCACACTGGCTTGAAATTTTATTCAGCCATCCATCACAGTTCCAAGAACCCTTTCCCAATCAGTCCCTGCCCAGCTTAGAACCCATTTATGCATCTGTGAAGTTGGGATGTTTTGACCTCATGGTCCTCCTCCTCCTCCTCCTCACTGTCGAGTCACTCAGAAAGAGCAAGTGAAGAACTGGCAGGAGCCGGAAGGAGAAGAAGCAGGGCCAGGATGTTTCGAGGATGGCCATCATCTCCCCTTACCTGGACATGAGTCTTGCTGTATGCCACACATCTGGGTGCTGAAGCAAGGCAGGGCCTTCCATGGAGATTAATCTTCCTGATCATTATTCATATATTTCTAGCAGACTAACTATGTTAGTTTGCTGCTGTGATGTGCTGTCAAATCATCTCTGACTTATAGTGGCCCTATGAATGACAACCCTCCAAAAGTCCTATGCATTACATCTGTGCTCAGCTGTTCTAAAGTCAAGGCCGCGGCTTCCTTCATGGAGTCAATCCATCTCATGTTTGGTCTTCCTGTTCTTCTCCTCCTTCAGCTTTTGACCTAGCATGATATCTTCTCCAGGGAGTCTTGCTTGTCATGCCATGGATGCAGCAAAAAGAACAAGACATCTTGTGGTACCTTCCAAGGCACATTTTTATGGCCTTCAAAGCAATATGTCTGTAAGGGACCAGAAGGACTTCTGGGTTATTGATATCGTTTAAGTGTAGCAAGTCATGAAGTGATGGCAAAAACATATGACTCCTGTCTGAACAGGTAGAGATGAGGCAAACTGCAGGTAATGACAGATTTCAGGTTGATGGCAGGTTTCTGTCAGCCAAAAAGGCTTAAAATGGCCAATTATTGCATGTCATTTCCTAGTTAAACCACTAGAGGGATGGAATTGGTGTCCCTGCCTCAGAGTTTTGGGCTGGTCTCTCCCAACCTGATGCCCCCCAGATGTGATGGACTACATCTCCCATCAATCCCAGCCAGCAGGATCATTGCCACCCAGCACATCTGGGGGCCACTTGACCGGGGAAGGTCCCTAGTGCCATGGAGCAGAGCTGAACTGTTCCTTGCCTTCTTTGATTCTTCCCCAGGCTTTGGTGTGCATGCATGTGCAGACATCTTTCTGGCTCAGCAATGTTGTATGGTTGTAAACAGTTTGTCACCCTTCCCCACCCTCCCTCTCTCCCTCCCTCTCACCCACCCCCTTAAACAGCCATTTCAGAATGCGAAGCTTGTTGTGGACAATGCTTGTTCTTCTGGATGTGGAGTGGGAAGCTGTACCGACCCACAGAGGCGGGTACGCAGAACAACCAAAAAGAAAAGAAACCCGTTCCACCAGCCAGGGCCTGCTTTGGAGGGCAGGCCGTTAAGAAGAGGGGTGGGACGAAGGTCCATGCTGCCCCTCACTGCCCCTCTAGGGGCTTCTGCAAAGTCCCAACGAAAACGATGCAGTTCGTGCACATGTCCCGAGGGATGGAATTGGAAAAGAGACAGATTTGGCACAAGGGATGCCAGTTGCCAACCCCGATGGAGAGCACACTGAGGACTGCCCAGATGGGCTCCTGAGAAAGTTCTCCCCTATATCACCCCAGACCCAGAGATTTCCTGAGCATTTGCCCTCCCCCAGCCTCATCCCACCCCACAGCAGCCTCTCTTCCTCTGGCTCCCCCTCCCTCCCTCCCTGCCTCTAGCTCTGCTTCTGCCCATGGCTGTTCTGATTTTAAACAGCTGCTCTTTAAGTTCAGGTCTTCTGCTCTGCCCCCCTCCGTCCCCAAAGGCTGCTGCAGAACAAAGCTGTGCTGTTTGAAGGGAAATGCCGAGGCCTGGGCGGGAATCCCAGCTCTTAGGGCGCTTGGCCAAACAGCTGGGCCCATTGTGTGGTTGGGGGCTGGCGGCTGGGTCTTTGCACTGCTCTGTGCTTTATAGCTTGGCATTTGGGGGGGGGGGGGCACTGCGAGGTCCAAATGGCCAGGGTGTCAAGGAGAGTGGAAACTATTAGAGCTTGTTGGAGCTTGCTGGAGACTCCCTGGAGATGGAGAAAGAGGGCATCAACCCTATCAGAGTTGCCAGGTTTTTCAAAAAGCAATTCCCCTCCACAGAAAGGCTATTGAAAAATAGCCTGGCCCATGCTAAGAAGCCAACATTACAGAGCAGGCAAATTGTGGTTACATGTGCAGCCACCACTGTGAATAGGAGTTCTAAGAAGCTCCACAAAAGAGATATCTTACCTACAGAGCCTCTTAAGTTTGGTTAAGTCCTGAAGATATGCCAGGACATGAAGAATAAGACAGTAGATAAATGAAACTTGGTGTGCCAATCACTGCTTGGACTCAGATTAAGCACATTTTGCTTTGGGCTCCTTGCTGCTCCTCTCTATTTCTTCCACAATGTGCTAAAGATGACAAATTCACACACAGAGGGAAAACAGCAATATTTCCAGACAGAGGCTTATTTTTAAAGAAGTAAACATATGTCGAACTAATTCAGGAGAGAAGGCTGAAGTAGAACCACTTGGATGCACCTGAGTGAATCTCCAAATTCTCCTCTCTTTGGGCAAGGAGTATGTGGCAAATAATTTGTTGTAGCCAGAGCAGAAAGTGCATCGTGACCTCTGGAGACACCTGTAGCATTAACCTGCCTCCCATTGTGGCTGCTGCATGTTCTTATTCACTTCCATATTTGCTTGGACTTATCCAAGATCTAGCTGTGGTTCTGATTTTCCTTTGCCCTCAGGAAGTGTTTCTGAATGGTGGCTTATTCCTGGATTTAAGACACAATCCTGCACATGTTTAGTTGGAGAATGCTGGGAATTGTAGTCCCCTTTCCCTCTTCTAAACATGCATTGGATCGTGACCTTAGTCATGCCTGGAGCAGACCCACTGACATGGATGGCTAAATAAAATTCCATCAACTTCAGTGGGCTGATTGTAAAGATAAATAAGTCAGGCTCCAGGCCAAGCACTTACGGTTCCAAGTATTGTAATTTGCAGGGTTTGCTCACAGTTTTATTGCTGTATTATAACAGGCTGGGACAAGAACATCTCCCCCACCAAAGCAAGAAAGGTCCTCAGAGTTTGAGGAACAGAGCGTTCTGGGATACAATCCCCCACCCCACTGCCTCCTCCATGCATTTGCTGACTGGCTACTTGTTATAAGATTAGTCTGTTTTCCTGCCAAGCACAGCTTTGTCTGTTCTAGCTACTGGGAGCTCTGTGGGAGCTCATCATTTGTGAACTGGATTGAACCTGCCCAGCATGGGCGCCACCTCAAAGCAAAGGTCCCTCCAGACTGCTGGAAGTTGCATGAGAACCTGGACATGTGCATGGCCCACAGGAGTGTAAAGGTGCCTTTTGAACAAGTGGCAGCCAATGTATCTGCCTTCCCCCACCAGATGCCCCCTGGGTGCATGGAATCATACAATCTCAGAATAGTAGAGTTGGATGGGGCCACAGTGGCCATTGGATCCAACTCCCTGCTGTTGCAAGATCCCAGTTTACACCATCCCATGCTGGACTGCTATTCCCATCATACCCTATTGGTCTTGCTCTCTGGGAATGATGGGAGTTGTAATCCAACACATCTGACAAGCAGTGAGGTTGGGGAGGGCTGGCTGGCATGATGGCACTGGCCCTTTCAGCACCTTCCTGGAACCCCTCTGAAGGTTATATAGATCTCTCAGTGAGTTCTGTTCCAAGGTGCTGAGGCAAAGATCGATCCTGCTGAGGAAGCCGTTCCAGCAGAGGGCCTCATTGCACCAGGGAAAACATTGGCTTGGGCTGGCTGGCACACTAGCGCGCTTACTGGGAAAGAGTGTGCGAGAGATTTTGCCATGTTGCAAAAAGAAAGATGGCATGAACAGCTACCAAGACCTCTAATTATCCTGCGGTCATCTTGTAACTGATACCAAGTACAAAATCCACCTTATACTTTGTCACAACAAGAGAGAGGGAGAAAGTTTCTAGTCCATAGCCTTCAATGTGTGATGACAAAGCCCGGTGAAATTTCGGAAGGCAGAATAGGTGAGAGCGGATAGTAGTATGAAGGTGAGATTCAGTGCTTTGCATAGCCCTGTCCTGTGATCCTGTGGATTCTAGAGCAATTCTGTGAAGGATGTTGTTCTTAAATTCTCTGATTTATAGAACTTGATCTCCTTGAGTAATGCTACCCATAATATGTCCTTCCATGTCTTTTCTATAGAATTAGCATTCAGGGACAGCAGCCTTCTGCTGATTTCCTTTGTTTTCCCACTAGATTTCTGAGATGCTGCCCATTTCTGCATTCTTCTTTGGCAACACCAAGCTTTCCACTGCCACATTTCAGTTTGGGCGTATCGCATCAACATATGAACCCCAAATCAAGAAGCTGGGGCTGGTGGCCAAGCATCTATGGCACCCTTCCCTCTCAGATCTTTTGTACTGTAACGTCTATCATGGCTGACCACTGGCCTGGGTGGGGAATTGGAGGTGTCAGAGGGATAGAGGATATGGAAAGTTCTGTGCTGTCATGGACCTCTGATCATGTGCAGGTTAGATAATGAACCTAAAGATGGGGCTGGCCCTACCATTAATAGGGTGAGGGGGGTGAGCAGGCAGCAGAGGGTGCTGAAGGATGGGATTGTGGCTGTTCTTCAGCTTGTGTAATACCCCTAAGCAAGCTTGCAGTCCTTGGCAGTGGTGCAAGATGCAAGGTGCCTTCTGGGTGTCGAAGAGGAGGGGGCACTCACTCCTCCTTCAACTCCAGCAGCAAAATATCTTGGTCTGGCCCTGGCAAGTACTCACCTGCTCTTCGGAGTGTCCCAAAGCACCAACCTCATTCTCCTGAGGGTTCCTCTGAGGGAGGCGATCCAGGTTCAGACCCCACACCACTGGGACCCCACAGAATGAGGCTGGGACAGTCTCTATCTCATGGCTCAACCTCTCTCAAAGGGTTGTGGCGCAGATAAAATGGAAAAAGGGCCAAAGCATGCATGCTGCTGCAAACTCCTTGAAGGAAAGGCTTAGCAGGAACACACTAAGGTAAGCATAACAATCCCGATGGTTAGATTAATGAGCGGCCATGTCTGGGCAATAGGAGGGGTACGCCAAGGATCCGTGTCAGTGGCAGCTGGAATGTTAAAGCTGGCATAAGCTGCCTTGCTCTAGCTGTTTCTAAAGCTTGTCACACGGCAAAGTTCCAGCAACTCTTTGAACACATTTAGACTGGAAAGAATTCAAGGATCATTCTGTAAAGATGCACCCGGGAGCTGCTCCAATTTCAAAGCAAAAGAACATAGAACATGTTGACAAAAAGCATGTTGATAAAAATACGCTTTGATTCACCCTGGCAACTTTTCACCTCGTTAGCATGTGCCATGCTCACCCTTGTCTTCCCAGAACTATTTTCTGCAGTCCAGCATCCATTGCCCCCCACCTCTCAGCATGATTAAAAGGAAGCTGGATGCCTTAGAACATTAATGGTGTGATCAGTAGAGAACGCTAGCTAGTTTTAACCTTCTTGGGAGAAGAAAAAGGAATAAAGAAGGATGAAGAGAAAGGGTTTAATTATAAATACCATGTAGAAACTTTTAGAAAATAAGTTTGGATGATCAGTTGTTAAAAAGGCTTATGATTTTACTCATGAGAAGATATAATATATAAGCGTGTCAAAGCAAAGGCAGGACAGGATACAGCCTCCCACCCTCAACAGCCTCACCACAGCTGACCTGGACAGTGTCTAGCGATGCCGGTAAAATACTGATATTCCCTTGCTGTGATGTTCAGATTCTCTACTTGTCTTCATGTCTAAAATGAAAGCAAAGCAGCTGGTCAGAGATTTGACTTTTGAGCCCAGATAAATTAAATGTCAACTTAGTACTTCTGTCAAAACTCCAGGAGTTGCTATGTACTTGTGAAGTTTCCTGAGCAATTTTAGGTTACTCTAGGTACAGGGTAAGCTGTGCAAACCTACTCAGAGGTGTTATCCTGGACCATATGAGGGTGGGTACCTTGTCCCTCCCTCCCTCCCTCCCTCCCTCCCTCTGTCTTTCCTTGAACACTTACTGCTAATTCTTCCCTATTTCTATTTGGAGGACCACCAACCCACCCACATCCCATAGCAGTGAGTTGTCTCCAGCCAGACATTCCACAGCTAAGGGTGCCTTTCCCTTAAGTGCTCCATTTTGTACAGGCTTCTCCTCTCCCATAATGTTCCCCAGTGCTTAAATCCAAGGCAAGGCGGTGGAGGGAGCGCAGGTCCATCCTCAGTTCGCTAGGACTATTGAAGGGGCCCTGATCCCAGACATGGCCTGCCATGTCTTCTGAGACTTTAAAGACAGAGTCTAGGAATGCTTTGGAAGCAAGACCCACATTTATTGGTCCTTAATAAGCGAAATCATGGAAGGGGAGCCATTACAGATCACACATGTGTGTGGCTTTTTGTTTATGGAAACCCACCCAAATCCACAAATTCTTCCAGAAATAAGATGGAAAGAGAACAGTGGGATAAAGCAAAGCAGATCTATCCATCCAGGCAAAGGGTTTAGTTCGTAAAAGCCTGGGTCTTAATCCCTGTCCCTTCAGTCACATTTACAGTGCTCCGTTAAGCCTGCCACGTTTTTCTGGCAGGCTCCTTGTCTTTAACAGCTACAAGAAAGGCAAAGAAAGCATGATCTTCTCAGTGCCATGAATAGCTGTGGCCACTGAATGTTCCCTGTCAGAGGAGTGAGAATTTCGTTTGCTGCCTTGTTTGGTAACAATTTACCAACATCTCCAAACTTCTTCAAGAACTTGAGATTTTCTTGAATGCAAACAAATGCAAGACAGATTAACTCTTTTCCTACCTCTCATATGCCAACAGGTCTCTTCTGGATTATCTGGGGGAGCAGCACAGCAGGCTGGGCCTGGAAATTGACATCAAAATGTCCCACAATGCTCTTGAAGTAGCATCACTCTGCAGCATTGTGGGGTGTTTAGCTGGCAGACGTCAAGCCCAGCCATTTTTTCAGTAGGGGAGACAAGGGCAACTCCCCAGTGGTGAGGCATGCCAGAGTTCTGGGCCTCCTGCAGCTGTCCAAGGATATTGTGGGAAAATGAGAGCCAGTGTGGTGTAGTGGTTAAGAGTGCAGGACTGAGACTCAGGCGATCCGGGTTCGAGTCCCTGCTCAGCCATGGAGCCAACTGGGTGACTTTGGGCCAGTCACAGACTCTCAGCCCAACCTACCTCACAGGGTTGTTGTGGTGGGGATAAGATGGAGGAGATGTAAGCTGGCTTGAGCCCTTTGTAGGAAAAAGGCAGGATATAAATAGAAAAATAAATAAAAAATAAATAAAAATGCTCAGGTTGCCTGGGGAGATCTGGGTTCAAATTCTTGGTGGTTCGGGATCAGCCACTAGCCCCATCTTCCCCCAACAGAGTGCTCTCCAAATAGTCTGGATTTCAACCCACATTAGTCTCAGCCAGCCTGGCAAATGGACTGGAATTCTGGAAACTGCAGCCTTAACATCTGGATGACAGCATTTTGGGGACAACTGCATGAGCCACATCTACCTTGCCTAAGCAACTTGCAGGGAAAGAGGTGCAGAACTGAGCCGAACTGAATAAACAGGATATCTTCTCACTGCTCCAAGATGTGATCTCATGCACAGCCAGAGCAGTGCTAGGCACTGAAAAGATCCGAGGCACAGGCCCAGAGGGCAAAACACACACACATTTGCATATGCTAATTCACATGTGCTCCAAAGTCTTTCTCTGAGTGTATGTGTGTTTTTAAAGGGCCTGTCTCCTAAGGACTCCCCTACTTAGAAAAAGGGATATATAGACAGGAGGACCAGCAAGAAAATGTATGCATTCAAAACATGGTGCTGGAGGAGAGCTTTGCAAGTACTCTGGACCAACAGAAAGATGAACAAGTGAGTCCTAGATTGAATCAAGCCAGAGCTGTTCCTTAAAGCAAACAGGGTGAAACTGAGGGTGTTCTGCTTCAGGCACATCATAAAGCAAAATTCACTGGAGAAGACAATTATGCTAGAGAAAGTCGAAAGCAGAAGAAGAGGGAGGAGATCAGACGAGATGGATCAATTCCATCAAGGAAGCCACAGTTCTGCACTTACAGGAGCTCCCCAGAGATGTCAAGGGCGGGACTTTTGGGATGCCGCTCAGAAATGTCTTGGTAGAGAGGGCATAGGAAGGCATTTGACTGCAGGAAAAGGGCTTCAGGCAAAAATTCTGCTAAGGAGGTGAAGATGGGAGCTGAAGCACATGTGGGCAAAAGCCAGCTTATCCTGGGGGTTCAGAATCAAGAAAGAGCCCCGGGGGTCCTGTATCTTTATTCCAGCAACTTCAGATGGACAGCAAGGTGGCCTCCTGGAGACTCCGGCCTCCTGATCAAAACGTCTGGGCTCCAGCCACAGTTGGTCACCCTCTCATGCTGCCCTTGAGCATGGCACCTGAAGTCAACTCCCCACATCAGATGATTTCTGCAAAAGCAGCTGAACAGAGCTGTTATGGACAGAACGGTGTTCATTCAGAGGGTCACCATAAATCAGAGACAACCTGACAGCATGTAGCGCACACAGAAAGACAGCAGTGCTGTATAAAAACAAACAAGCAAACAAACAAAACAGAAGAGCGGCCTACAAATTTCATCATGCCCTTCAGGATGTGCAATGTTTGCACATGCAGTGCCCTCCCCCATCCGACATGGGTATATGTGCAATGCTCAAGCTTCTAAATGCAGGTATACGTGCATGCAGGGGGGACCTTCACACCGGTTGCCTATCATGCCCTAGAGCAGGGGTCTCAAATTGCCGGGCCGGGCGGGGCACGGGGAGGGGCCCTGAGGCCTTCAAAGCGCCAGAGGCGCCCAGGCCGGCCGCGGGATGAGCGGCCCCCCCCACCACCGCGGGGGTGGAGTACTTGATGCGGCCCAACCTCGCCCAGACTCTACTTCCAGTGGCCCCCAGGTAAGTTGAGTTTGAGACCCCTGCCCTAGAGGGAGTCTGGAAATGTGCCGACCTGGTCCCAGGCCGTGCCCATAACAACTACCCACTTCTTCCATGCCCTCAGGATGGGTTTGAGCATGGTGATGATGGGGATTGTGGTGGTACACATGCACACAAGCGCACATACACACACACTTATTTCCTATCTCGCTTGCCCCGCCACTATAGATTTATGCCGTGCTAGCGCAGAGTCTGTGCTTCAATTGGTTGGCAGTGCTTAATGCGAGGGAGCGCGCGGGCGTGTGTCTGTGCGCGTGTGTGTGTGTGCGCGCGGTCCTGATGTATCTACAGAGACAAGAGTGGAGCAGAGACAGAGAGCGAGCCAGGCGAGGGAAAGAAAGAGGCGAATGAGAGGGGGGAAGCGGGTGCTGGACGCGTCCTGCAAGGTGGAGGGGCACCCTTTGCTTTCTCCCTTTCTGTTCAGTCGGATTCGCTCAAGGATCGGTTCCATTAGAAGAACTAGATCGACTTGATGCTTCTTTTCTGCCAGAAGAGAGTTCTTTAAAAAACGACACATTTTAGTCGACTGATTAATTTCGTTTTAATTCAACCTAAAAATAAAAAGCAAAGCCGCCCCCAGCAGGCGAGGCGGGATCGGAATAGCAGGCAGGTGGAGGTAGGAGGAGTGGGCGCCAGGAGAGGGCAGCGAGGAAGCGGCGCCGCTCCGGGGGAGGCCTCTCGCCCCCTCCCCGCCGGGTGGATGGGGCCCGGCGGCGGCTGGACCGTGGCAGAAGGAGCCGGTGCCTTGCACGCCGCATCCCTGCGCGGCGCGGCGATGGACCCGCGGAGGCTGCCGCTGCCGCTGGACTAGAGCCAACCCCGGCGCGGCGGGTGGGTTCGGGGGCGGGGGGCGCTCCGCTTTGCGGCTCGTGGGGGCGAGCGAGCGAGCGAGCGAGGAAGGCGGCGAGCGGCCGGGCGGCCGGGCGGGCGAGCCAGCGAGCGAGCGCGCCCAGAAGGGGCGGCCGGGCTGAGCTGGAGGATGGGCTGGCGCCGGGGGCTCGGCGGGGCCGGCGCGCCGCTGCTGCTGCTGCTGCTGCTCGCCGGGCAGGGCGCCGGGCAGGGCGCGGGCCGAAAGATGCCGAAGAGGAAGTGCCCGCAGGGCTGCAACTGCACCAAGGACTCGGCGATGTGCGAGCGGGCCAAGGAGATCCCGCGGGAGCTGCCCCAGGACTGCGTCTCCCTGTAAGCGCTCCGCGGTCCTCGGAGGTGGACGAGGGGATGTGCGGGCAGGGGGGGCTGGGGGCTCCCTTGCCCCCTTGCGAGGGTCTTACGTCCGCCCTGCACGCGCGCCACGGCTGTGCGCTGGCGGTCGGGTGGGCAGCAAGGGGTTAAAGGATCTAGGCCGGGGGTGTTTAGGTTCCACACCTGATTCGGGATTATTCCGTTCACGGAGAGAGTCGTGAGTAGATCGAGGCTTGCGGGGGTGGGAGCGGGGAGGCAATGTTCAATTTATGGAGAGGGAAGCGAAATCCACAAGGCTCCCCTCGCGCGTGCTCTCTCTTTCTCCCACGCACTCTTCTAACAGGATCACTCCCCAGAGCCCTAAGCCTCCCAAAACTGCCCCAAAGGGTAGGCCAGGGGGCAAGGATCTTTCTGCTGCCGCCACTGCCTGGTGGGGCCACCTGAAGACAGCCAGGAAGGGTTCGTTGCCCATGAGAGGTGCATGGCAAGCACCTCTGGGCGTGCTGAACGCCTGCACCTGTTCTGGCTTGGAGCGGGGTGGATGCACCTCTCCCCTCACTGCAGTGAGGGCAGACCAGTGTCGGCTGGTTGTGGCGTGACTGTCAGGCTAGGCGGGACACAAGTTTTGGCGCTGCAGGATTCCAGTCTGCCTTCTAAATTGTGCTGAGAGGAGGCTGAAGGGACCCCTGGCTTCTGACACCAGCGGGTGCATGCTCTGTCTCAGCCTTTCCCAACCTAGCACTCTTCAGATGCTTTGCGGTACAACTCCCATCTGTTCCAGCTAGCATGGACAAATGGCCAGGGATGATCGGGGTTGTGGTCCAAAACATCTGGCAGGCACCAAGTTGAGAATGGCTGGATCCTACCAGATGCCTAGAACCTCACCGATGCTTAAAGATGGTCTCCACAGAGGTAGATTTAACAGCCAAAAGTGCATGCTTAATCCTTTGGGGTAGACTGGAGAAGCTTCTTGGAGAAGCACCTGCTGGCCCAATGAAATGTGCAGCCGTTGCATAGGCAGGCAGGTGGACCTGCATGCAGGTACCTGGAGGTAGACCCTTCCCAATGGACACAGAACACAAAACAGCTGTGCTGCACCAGACCAAGGCGCCCTCTTTTCTAGCAGTCTGTTGACAAAGTGGCTGCTAGCAGTTTGTGGACAACCCACCCATGAGACGAGTGCAACAGCACCCTGCCATGTGTTCGCTTGCCACTGTTGGACATCGCCGTACTCCCTCTGACCCTGAAGGCAGCCTAGAGTCATCCGACCAGTAGCCATGGAAGGCCTTCTTCGCCATGAACTAGTCCAATCCCTTGCTAAAGTCAGTCAAATTGCTAGCCATAGCTATGACCTACAATGCTGAATTCCATAGTTTTGCTATGCACTACGTTCCATCAATGCTCTTCCTAAGGATGGCTGTGGCCTCTATTTCAAATGGCAAAGGGGGAACTATGTCCACTTCCTTCTTTTCCACACCATGCATCATTGAGTGCACATCTCTCATCTCTCCCTTACTCTCCATAGGAATCCCAAGGGTTCATATGCAAAGTGTACTTCAGGGAAGCAGAGATTGGCGCCACCTAGCAAATTAAATTTTAGATGCTGCATTGAGGATGGGGGGCAAAAAAGTGAAGCAGATCTAATCCCTGTTACTACTCTTTGTGCGGCAATGAAGAAAGGGTGCAGAAACCCCCAGACATCAGGTCCCTGGGATGCTGTCTCTGGATGATAGCAGAGATGTTGCTAGGGTTGGCACATCTGGCTGGGCAGGTTGACTCAGGCACTGCCAGGGCGGATTGTGCCAGCCTTCCTGTGCTGGTGCTCCTGTAGCTGACAGCTTCTCTCACTTCACCTGGTCCACTCTCTCTCCCCCTCCCTCTCCCTCCTTTTCTGCAGGTCCCTCATTCGTTCAGGATTCAGTGAGATCTTAGAAGGCAGCTTTCAAGGTGTGCCAACTCTTCGGCTGCTGTAAGGATCCTGACACCTTGGTTGTGAGTGGTGTCTGAGTGTGTCGAAGAGTGTGTATGTAGGTGCACATTATGAATATATCTCTGGTAACTGAGAATAGGTCTCTCCATTTACCAGGCAGGCTCCCAGCTGGTGTCAATCCCTTTTCTGTGATTCTGGGCACATGTCAGTGTGCACCTTTGCCCTGACTCGTGCTCTGAGATGGTTGGCAAAGGAGTGCAGTCAGTTCAATGTGTGGATAATAGGACTTGGTGCTCACAACATGCCTCCACCCTCTCTGGGTTATTTAATGCACAATCAGCTGCGTGCCCACAGGTGTTCTTGTACTTATAAGGGACTTGACTTGGAAAACAGGGCTTGTCATGTCAGCTACCCCTGCCATAACCTCCCATTTTAGATTATGCAGTGGTTAAACAACCCTCAGATCATTGTAGGATTATGCAAGGCTTGTGTAACACTTGCAGAATCTCCAATGACTGGGATCCAAGCATGTAGCTATGCCCAGTTGGGGCTTACCTGCTCAAGATGGTGGCTGGCATAGACTACTGCTACTTGACAGTTGCCACAATGCCCTGTTGTGTTATCCATATCTATCTGCCACTGCAACGTTGTGCATTTGAATCATTTGAATCATTTAGAAAGGCGCTCCCCATTATTCCTTTAACCGAATTACATATGAATAATTATGTTGATACAAGCACTTAAACTGCAGATCACAAACTTCTCTTTAAAGGAGGCATTACAACCTGTGCATAACAGAAACAATAGGGCAGTTACATAATTTTAGACTCCAGGCATGCTCCTGGTCACTACCCCCTCATCATTTTTAACCCCGGGGCCCTGATTCCATCATGGCACCTCACTTAAGATTTGTGGATATAGGAGAAAGCAAAACTACCTGTGTCAGTGTTGATATACAATTTGTTGAATACAATGATGAAAAGTAGTGATGCAAAATACAAACAAGCGAAGAAAGGTTGCACTCTTCTTTCCTGTAGCTGTACTGGTTCCTGGAATAGGTCAGCAGATGCCCCACTGGATCTCCAAATTTGTCTGGGCAAGCAATGAATTAATTCCCCACTCCAGGCTAAGAACAGAAGGCAAATACCTCTTGCTTCAGATTTTATAAAGTCTGTCTCCCACTACTGCAGAGTCTGCCAGGATATACACAGGTCCTATCCCAGCCTTCTTTCTGGAAGTGAAGCTGTCTCAGAAAAGTTTTGTTCTTATTTTATTTATTTATTTTTATTTATTTAGTGTCTTTATATGCCGTCCCAGTCACATAAGCCTCGGGACAGCTTCCAACGGCTTCTTACAGCAAAGGCTGCTCTTCTCTACAGAGTGATTGGGGCAGGCAGGTCGAAAAAATTCTTTCTGGTGTTCTTTCTAACAAGCTGAAGGCCATACAGTCTGGCTTTAGGATACTGGGAAAGTGCACTCTGCTACCTGTTGAACCTTCCTTATTATTCTTCCAGCAGAGCTCATACAATATAGATAGTCATTGGCATAACATTGGGGAAGATCACTTCAAAATGGGATGAGCCAGCCCGGTTGCTTTTATGGATCCTCCTGCTTGTTCTACTCAGTAAGGTCCTGGGCTTTTCCCCAACATCCTGCCCTGATGGCATCACTGGAGAGAATGGGGACAACTTCTTGAAATATGACAGCTACTTTCATGCACATTAAAAGATGTGCATCATGTAAAACACAAAGAAGTCCATTTCAACCACTACAAGTTAGAACAAAAGTTTTTTCTGCAAATGAATACAGGTTTACTCAATTGATAATTCCATTAATTGACTAAAACTCATGCCATGAACTGACAGAAATATGTCATAGTGTTCACTGGATAGTTTGGACTCAGATTCCCAGCATTTGTGCATTTTCAGTGCAAGCTTCTTGTCTGTAGCTGGTGAAGGAGAAGGTTTTACGCACTACAGGCATGGCTTAGGGAAATGGATTATGGTGAGAGCTCCTTTCCATTTGCATCCTGGGCAATGAGACCAAGGGCGATTGCCAGCCTCAGGCACCCCCTGGGTCTGTGCAGCAGTCAAGGACCGAGTTCCAGCTATGTTCCTTCCCGATATACCTCCCCAGGTGCCCCATGGATCTGATGCCAGGGGGAGCTTGTCATGATCCCACAGTGTGAATATCAGAACGTGTCGTGCCTCAACCTTATTCCCAACCATTTAGGGTACCTGTCATGTTTTACACAGGATCTAAGTCTTTTTGATAATAGTCTCTGCCTTTTCCATCTAAAACTTGGTGCCCTTCCTTCATATTTCCCAGTGTCTGACCTGCCTGCTTCTCCCTCCCCACCCCCTCCCCACCCCCAGCTTGATCACTTACAACTCCCTGGATCTGATTGGGGACGACGCCTTTGTGGGACTCGTGCAGCTGGAGTACCTGTGAGTGTGGAATGGGGGGGCCTTGCCATGGGTGGCGTGGGGCCGTCAAGGGCTTGGAATGACAGCGGGCGGCAGCAGGAAACAGTCATGGGTTCAGCAGCGCAAGGGGCTGTGATGAGTGCCTGAGGCAGCATCAATGTATAGGACTGAGTGATTCATATTAGAGTAGAATTTAATTTTAATATTTTAAACATTTTAAACATCATTAGCTGAACAGTCATCTGGACTTTGCCGTGTTTATTTTTTATCTTTAATTTCCATCCATCCAAACACACATATATACGACCCAAGTCACAATGTAAGTGCCTCTTTGTGGGTTTTGAAAGCAGGGCTTATGCAGAAAGACGGCTGTCATACCAAATTATGGTTTGGCTGTACATGAATGAATCAGTGCTTGCAACGTCCCTCCTCCTCCTGCACTTCCCTGGAGTACCTTCCCATCTACAGCAACCCAAGTTTGATGCCGAACTGGGCAATCAGTGGTTTCTGTGCAAACTACCTTTTGACTTTGGGAAGGGGAGGGAGCTCAGTGGTGGAGCCCTTGGTCTGCAGCAGAGTCCTCCAAGTTCAGTCCTCGGCATTTCCAGGTAGGACTGGAAAAATCCTACTTGAAACCCTGGAGAGCTGCTGCCAGTCTGTGTCAGCAGTGCTGGGCTGGATGGACTGGTAGTTTGACTTCCAATAAGACAGCTTCCTGTGTTCAGACCAGAATTGTAAACCTAGCTCAAAGTGTGGTTTGCAGGCCAAGTGTGGTTTGCAGAAAGGCCAGAGGTGGACAACCAAATTATGGTTTGCCACTAAGTCAGAAGTGAGAATGAAAATAGGGAAGAAACAGGGAAGACCTACAGGGTCTCATTTTCTGTGAATGGAAACTTGCTTTCCCATACAAATAACAGGTACAGGGAGTAGAATCTGGAGTGGAACCAGATTTCCAATCTGGACTGGAGGTGCTGCTCTTGCTGCTCAATTTTTTAAAAGCCATGTATATGTTTGTTAATTTCACGAATGTTGTCATGTCTAGTTTGGTGTTCAGTTTGCAACCTCAGGCCATTCATTTTCATTTCATCTATTGCATTTCTGGACTGCCCACCAACTGAAGCTTTTTGCCAAAATCCAGTTGGGCCATTCACTGACTCCCAGCCTAGCCATGCTCGCAAGATTGTTTTGAGGACCAAATACAGAGGAGGAGGGTTACGTTGGCTGCCTTGGATGCCTTGCATCCAATAATGGTGCATATGTGTGATCCTAGCTCAGCCATGAAGTCAGTGGGGTGACTTTGGGCCAGTCACAGACTCTCAGACCAACCTACCTCACAGGGTTGTTGCTATTATGGGGATAAGATGGAGAGCAGCAGGAGGAGAATGAAGTAAGCTGCTCTGAGTTATTTTAAAAAACGAAAAGTGGGATATAAATCTAATAAACAAAGCAGTGTTGATTCATAAGGTGTCGAGTTTGCTCACACCTGTGTAGGAGAACATCTGTATTCAGACCATCTCAAGCAGCATATCACAAAGCTGGGATGCCCTGAGTACCTGTGAGTTGTATGTTAATGTTAATAAGATGTCCAGGGTCAGCCAGTGTGTGCATCCATTACAAATTACGATCATGAGAGAGAAGTGAAGAAGGATCAAACCTGTGTTCTCTGGGGAAGGGAATTAATCTTTCTCCCACATACTGCAGTTCCAGTGAAATTGCTTCCTCTTGTCCCTGGCAAGCACTGCTCTCAATTTCAGAAAATTAAGGTTAACCTCCCGGGTTACTAGCAACTTCAGGAACAGGGGGCGGTTTCATTGCAGTGCCCATACTCCTGACCCTGACTGGACACGGTGTGTTTGCTATTTAAAGAACCCAAATCAGGCACGTTAAATGTGTTAGTGCTTATAATCTGTGGCCTGAGCCATGTTTTCTTCATTCCCACTCTTCTAGTTGGTTTCAGGTCTGAGGGGGTTCTGGGAGAACCAGGCTTGCAGTCACTCTAACAATTTTGTTCAGGGGCACCTGGAGGGGAAGGGGTTATCTGCTTTGTCGATCTTTTAAAGACAAGATTGACAACAAGGATTGCATGTGGGTTGTCATTGAACTGTGGACTGTTGTAGAAGCCTGGGTTGTCATTGCTGAACACAACCAAGATAATAAGTCATGCTGAGCAGCCAAGAGTTCACAACCCAACAAGAAGTCGTGGATTCTCTTCATAGTTGTTTGTGGTTAAGAAGCCATGGCTTGTTAGCATAACCGAGTCCAGTCAGCACAATAACTCATGATGCCACAACAGCCCATGGTTCGTTGCTCCTTGCCTGTCCCTGCAGCTCCCAAAAGCAAGTCCCATTTTCAGAAGGAAAGCTTAGATGCCCATGACTTTCTAGATATTCCCCACCCCCTGTTCCGTATCACTTGCACCCATGAACCTTACCACACTGTTTCTAGATCTGTCTATCTTACTTTGCCTTCCTTTTATGATCTAGCCACCGTTCTCTTCTCTTCTTTGTGACTCAAGGAGTCTTCTCTCCCCTTGCAGGTTCATTGAACAAAACAGACTCGACGCTATCTCCAAGAATGCCCTGAGAGGCCTAAAGACGCTTCTCCATCTGTGAGTGATTCTTGCCACATCCCCAGTCCCAGATAAACCCTCACCCTGTGACAATTCCAACCAGTCCCACTTATAATTTGGCATCCAACCAACACAAGTCTTTGCCTACGGCCTCTCCTGCACTCCACCGTATCTCCTCTTTCTTCCTACGCAAAGCCCTCAAACACAACCAAACCCCCTCTTCTGATCTCAACATGAGCCTATGGCTCCACAGAGGCGATAGACGTGTGCCTGGGCTAGCGCGCATATTCTGGGCTGTATTCCTACATTATTCTCTTCTCCTCGCAGAAATCTTTTCTTCCAGTGAAATGGGTAAGACATTACATTTCACACATGGAAGGATCGAAGGAGCGCTCTGTCGGGTGCACTCCCAGCTGCAGTCTGGTGGTACAGCCCGAACACAGGATTATCACCGTGGGGAAAACTAGGCTTGGACCTACTGGCCACCCCAGGCAGCTGGCTTGGATTGCCACAAAAAGGCTGCCCATTATTTGCTGTTTGATCTTGCTTCCTATTAGTAATATTGTTCTCCTATTTGAGTACCGAGCCAGGCTTGTGGGATTTTCTGCTGTGATGCTAATAGACTTGGGTACCATGCCCCATATCTTGTGTGTGTGTGTGTGTGTGTGTGTGTGTCCTGGGATTTCCCTTTCCTTTATGCCTCAAGCAGTAAAATACCTTTGGTCCTTGCCTAGCCCCACCTGTATTGCACCTGCCTTAAAATCAACTGCAAGACCCTTCCCCAGACCCAAACCCATGGTGTGTACATTGCCTTCTTGCTAAGGTGTTCTCCCCTCTCCTTTTCTGCAGGAATCTGGCCCATAATAACCTACAGACCTTACCAAGACACTTGTTCCGAGGCTTGGATGCTCTGGTTTCAGTGTAAGTTGTTGGGCAAGGGAAATTGTGGGGAGAAAGAATATAGATATCAACATGGGGAATTTGGGGGATATAGTAATTTGGCCTGTTCTCGTCTAGTTGAAAGGAGTATGAGCAAAGCTCACCTGCTTCTTCCATGTAAAAGCCAAAGCAGGATGCCAAATATCACACATTTGGCCTGAAATGAGATTATATGTCAGCCCTGGCCAACCTGAAACCCTCCACTGGCACCGAGCGGTTGGCCTTGCTGGCTTGGGGTGATAAGAATTGTAGTCTGGCTCATCTGGAAGGTGCCGGGTTCAGGAAAGCTGTTACTTGCTTGGCTAATTGACAGAAACCAGTCCAAGCTACATTCAGAATAATTTGAGAAAGGATGTAAGAGTCGAACAGACGAAGTGAGGCACTGCACATCAGTCAACTGAGGTGAGGGGACAAGGAATGGAGCTTGTACAGAAACACAGTGAAGTTTTCCAAAGACCTTTCCTATTTCTGGAAGGCTCACCCGAGAGTCCCCTCCACCCCAGCTTGTAAACCTTTCACACAACCTTGTATATAAACACTCAACTGATCACCCAAGGAGTTCAGAGATTTTCTGAAGGTGAATGAATGGAATGGCAGGCAAGGAATTCCTCTATGGAGGCCCTTTCACTGGGGCTGAGACCTATAAAGGATGATTTCTCCCACTCTCAGAGGAGCTACATCTCATCCTCTTCTGCTCTTTGGCACTTCTGGGACACGGTTGACCCAGAGCTCTGTTCCATCAATGGCCCTGAAACAGGATAAGGATGGCAGAAAGAAGGTGGTGGGTTGGCACACAAGAGGAGAGAAGGTGGAGAAGGAAGCAAGGAGAAGCAGGACTTGTGGCTTTCTTCCTGCATCTGAACACCTCCTTCAAGAAAATGGATAGAGACTAGAAAGTCAGCCAGAGCTTTTCACAGGCAGAATTGTCAGCCTTGGGTAACCATCACTGGGCATCTGCCAAGTACTATTTGGGCACCCATTCCCAGACCCTCCCAGTCTGGCTGGCTGTTCTCCTTGCTGCCACTGTCTCTTTACCTACTCTCTCTAAGCCTACAAATGGTGACCAGAGAACATAATAGGTCTGGAACCATCTCCCCTCTGGGTGGTTCTGTAGATGGGGTCCAGAGGAAGGGAAAGGCAAGTGAATGGAAGAGGAGTGACAACGGCAGGGTGGGCTCACTCCCAGTTGCTCCAAAGAAGCCTCCCCCTCCCTACACACAAACTCCTGGATCTGATGGTGGGTCCTCCGTTGGCTGGACCCCGTCTAGTGTGCTCACAGCAGGCTTCTCTCCTCGGCAGGGACTTGAGGGGCAATGCCTTCCACTGTGACTGCAAGCTGAAATGGCTGGTGGAGTGGGTGAGTCACACCAACGCCTTGGTGGAACCCATAGAGTGCTGGTCACCAGCTGAGCTGAACCGCACCAGTCTCAGCGAACTCCGTCCTGGAGCCTTCAACTGCATCACCACAGGTAGGCTATAGCTTGTCCTATTCCAGAGGGGTTGAACTATAGGCCCTGGAGAAAAGTTCGGCCTACTGGGAACCAATCTGGCTCACTGGGGTTCTCTAGAGAACCATGACCGGGTGGCTCACGTCATCAGGTGGTTCTGCTTTCTCCCTTCATGGTCTATTGGTGATCTCCCATCCTTTGCACGTTTTATTTCATTGACATTTCCCAATCTCCCGAGGCTTGATTGCTAGTGGTAGGGACCCATTCCTGTTGCCTTTTGCCCCACTGAGACGGCTGCTTCCAGCCATATGAATAAAGCATGGCAGAAGGGGAGGGAAGGAGGCTGGGGCTGGAAAGCTTCTCTGAAATTGAAGGCGTCCTTCTGGATGAAAGAGGTTCAGCACTGCCTTTGCCCTGTACACTTCTTCCACTGAGGAAAGCCTGCTCCCCCACACCTAGCTTAGACCTTGATTCCCCACTCTTCCTTCAGAGCAGCTGCCCCACTTCACACTGTCAAAGTGTGAAGGCTTCCAAATGCCTCTGGGTTTGCGTGGATTCAGTGCTGCATTTCATTGAGATGGCTGCTTTCAGCCATACAAATAAAGGGTGGCAGAGGAGGAGGGAAGGAGGCTGGGCCACCCTCTGGATGAAGTGTAAGCTGTTGAGCTGGTCCCATCTTCGCACTGCCCGGCACACCTTTGGCCCCTTCCATGGTCAACTTCTAGCCTCATGCATGCAAGCAGGATAGTTCTTTCTGCACTAACTCTGGGGTGGGGGAACTATGGGTTTAGTAAGCAAGTCAATATAAGGCAGTGGATACAACAGTAAGAGGAAAAGTTGATCTAATACTTGATCTAATAACAGGAATGATGATGATAATAATGAGCAATCTAGTAATCATGATTAATAACATTTGCAATAAAGTTTGCTATTATTTAATTCATTCTTGACTCTTTATACACACACACATTGAAAGAGATCTAATTAGCATATAATGACACAAAGTCTTATGAAATTATTGGTGACTGAAGAGCAAACATTGAAAATGAATGCCTTTGCAATATGTGACTCTCATCTTTCTTTCTTTCTCTCTCACACACATAATCTCACCATCACCAGGCATGACTCTTTACAGAGCACAGGAGAGCAGCTCCCTACCTGCAGTGGTTAACGATCTGAAATTTGGCACACATGATGGGTTCCCTGGCACCCGCAGGCACTGCACTAAACAGCGGCCATGGGATTTTGGCTGGGTTTCCTCTAGAGGTTCACAGCTGCTCTTTCCCCCCCTGCCTACTGGTGCGATCACCCAAGGCAATCAGCACAGTGGGCAGGGGCATGCGTGGCTGTGCCTCCTCTTGAGGAAACCCAACTGACTCACCCCTGTTCCCACCCTCTCTCGGTGCAGTGCCTGGGGATGCCACACTGAGTCAGAGAAGTAGGAATGGGCTCTGTTCTCGCAGCCAGGTTTCCCAGAGTCATCTGGATAACCACTGTGGGAAGTGGAATGCTGGACTAGGTGGACTTTGACCTGCTCTAGCATGGCTCTCACTGCTTTTGTTTGTTTTTGGTGAGGCAAAATGGAAGGCACGGCAACATCCAAGCTATGTACCACCTGCAGGATGCATTTCAAAGAAGCAGCAGAAGCAAACCTTGCAGACAGGCACTTCTGGACAAACTGTGTTGCAGTCATCTAGCCGCATTTTCTACCCTGGACAGTTGACACCAAAAGAAGGGTCCCTTCTGGTTCTAGCACTAATCGTCATTGTCCTTCCTGCAGAGCTTGTCCTCTCCGGGACGCTGCCAGAACAGTCGCTCTCAGTAGAAACCTTCACCTACCACGGAGAACAGAACTTGGTGATTGCCCAGCCCTTCACTGGACGCTGCAGCTTCATGGAGTGGGACCACGTGGTGGGAAAGTTCCGCAACTATGCCTACATCAATGGTAAGATGCCTCTTCACAGATATAAACAGACCTGGTTCCCCTCTCAGCACAACTGGATGGAGACACTGCCTTACTTTCTCAGGGTCATAATGGATGGATATGGTTTACCCCCATTGAGTTGCACCACAGAGTGAATACTTGAACACCTGCATCTATTCCCCCGTACCATCCGCCATTTTGCTTATGTTCCGCCGGGCTCCTCCTTGCTTGCTGATTCCTGTAACTGTATGCTCCTAACATTAGACTTAACTAAAGAAAGGGGAAATGATTCATTGTGTCTTGGCCCTCTTCACTTCCTAGGTTCATCCACAGTGGTCTGCAAACCTCTAATGATTGAGGACGAACTCTTTGTGGTGGTGGCACAGCTGTTCCGAGGCTCACACATCTACAAGAGGCAGGAAGCCACCGGGCAGTTTCTACACATGCAGGTTATTGAGAGCTCACAGATTCGCAAACCTAATGACATTGAGGTCTTCCGTGTGGAAGGAGACTGGTATTTCATCATGGCTGACAGCTCCAAGGCAGGTTCTACCACCTTGTACCGCTGGAATGGCCATGGCTTCTACTCCCACCAGTCACTGCATGCCTGGTACCGCGACACAGATGCTGAATTTCTGGAGATTGCAGGCAAACCTCACCTCATCTTGGCCAGCAGCTCCCAGCGCCCCGTCATCTACCAATGGAACAAGCAGCAGTTTGTGCGCCGCACTGACATCCCCGACATGGACGACGTCTATGCTGTCAAGCACTTCAAGGTCAAGGAGGATGTGTACATCTGCCTGACCCGATTCCTTGGTGATTCCAAGGTGAGTCTAGAGGAGGAATGCCGCCAAGTCTGATTTTGCCGCTCAGAGGAAGGTATTCATGCTCAGGCACCGGGACTGGCAATGCTGCTGGTGCTACCCTTGGCCCACTTGTTGTGCATACATCGAAGCTCATTGCTCAGCCAGAGGTGTGGGTGTGCAAGCTGGTGGCCTGCAGGCAAAGCAAGTGGGCACAGGGAACCTCTTGTTTTCATTCCACCGCATGAGGTTCCATGCATTCCCCAATGTTTTGCACCCATGGCCTTAAAGTCTGCATGCATGCAATGAAATATGCTTATACAACAAGAGTTGTGGCTGGAAGAGGAGACTGTGGGTTCAAAGGTGTGCCTTGTGTGGCTATCTGGGTCCTTCTCCTTCGCATTCGTGATCCTACTGCTCTTGCATCTTATTTTCTGCTTTCTGTGGTGGAGATCAAGAGTGGTGGAGATCAAAAGATGGCTCTGCCTCTAGTCATGTCCTTGAATTCACTTCTGGTGACCTGTCCTCCACCCTGTCAGACCATTGGGAACTAGCTATCACTGAACAGAACATCTTTTTTCAACTTAAAGAAGGGAATAGTTCCATTTTATTCTATCTGTCAGACTATATCCTATTCTGGGCACCACACTTTAGCAATCAGATTTGAAAGATATCTTGAAAGTCATCTAGTTCAGCTTCCTGCCCAATGAAGTTTCTACACAGCATCCAACAGTTCTTACTGTTAGGAAGTTTCTCCTACAGTTAACCCCAAATCTGCTTCCTTGCATTTTCCACCCATCGGTTCCAGCCTAGCCTTCTGGAGGATGTAGACAAATTCAAACTTAAGAGCTCTCTTCAAACTTCTAAATGGCTATCACGTAGGTGATGGCAAAGACCTGTTCTCTCTTGCTCAGGATTACATTTAATTGGCTTATATTACAGGAAGATAGATTTCAATTAAAAATTAGAAGTATTTCCTAATGGGAAGAGCAGTTCTGCAAAAGAACCAACCGGTCTGGGGCGAGAGTGAGGAGCTTTCATTCTGTGGACGTCTTCAAGAAGAAGCCGGACTACCATCTATTGCTCTAGCTGTGCCTTTCCTGCACTGGGTGGGAAAAGGGACTGGATCAGATTCTATTTCTCCATTATTGCTTAGAGTGAGGAGCAAGGACAGTGTCTGAATCTTTGTAAAGTCAAGTGGAAAACTAGAGTGCCACCAGACAAGAGCTGAGATGGTAGCTACAGTTCCATTCTTGACCAGTTGCATTGGAGGCAGAGTGTGGATTGCCATGATGGCAGACACTCCCGAGACTGGTTAAGACTACCATTGTCTTTAGCCATGTGAGAAAATAGGTGTAATTAATTATATTTCCTTCCTCTTAAAGCTCAGGGTACTTTGCAAGACAATCCTCCAACAGGGTATCAGACAGAGAGGTTACGTGAAATGCCTCTTGTCTAGGTGGCACAAGCATAGAGCCAGGTGGAAGAGGGAAAATAATCCTCTTCTCTGTATTGCATAGCACGAGCTTTCATAAAAATCTGAGAATGGCATCATGGATTTGATGTGGAAGACCTCTAGGCACAGATGGAATAATAATACATCAAGACAATAACTCATCATAGAATTTTTGAGACCACCACGGATGTTGGTGGTGTTGTTATGTACCATCAAGTCATTTCTCACTTGTGGCAACCTCATGACTGAAGGCCTGCCAAAATGTTCTGCCCACCACAGCCCCACAAGTCCAACATCGTGGTTTCTTTTATGGATTCCGTTCATCTCATATTTGGTTTTCCTTTCCTTCTTCTGCCTTTGACTTTCCACTACTGCTCTACCAAATTTCCAACTAGAATTAAATAGCATATATGCGGAGCCAATAACTGAAGCAATTATTACTGTTATATTAGTTTTACAGCTCACCTTTCCTCCTTTTGCAAAAAATACAAAGCAGCTTACAAGGTTCTCCTCCTCTTCATTTTAAAGCTCACAACAGCCCTGTGAGGTGGGTTAGGCTGGGAGTCAATGACTGGCCCAAAGTCACCCAGTTGGCTGAGTGGAGACTAGGACCCTGATCTCCTGAGTTCCAGTGCAACACTCTAACCTCTGTGCCACACTTGCTTTCATCTACAGTCTACATATCAAGGGACAGAAATATAGATTCATAGATAGAAATATAATCAATTACCAAGGAATTACACCTTGGTCAAGTGAGTAATTGTTTCTACCTTTTTTGAAGATTTCCTGTAATATCTATCCATTTTACAGTTGGAGCACACCAGTGAATTGTTTTTTTCAAATGTTTCTATTGTTTTCTTTCCACGAAATAGAAGTTAAAAGTTAAATACAGAGAACTTAACACATATAAATATTAAATACTGGATTCTTAAGATGCTTATAGGTAGGAAAGGGCCTATCATTCATTCATTCATTCATTCAATCAATCATCCATTCATTCAATCATCCATTCATTCACTCACTCACTCACTCATTCACTCCCTCACTCAATTTTAATCTGGTGAAGCTGCTTAATATTTTACCAGGCAGGGCCTGCTCAGCACATACCTGAATTCCACTTCTGAGCCCATTCACTTACTCCTTGCAGAATCTACAGTGCTGGGTGCAACTGAGGCAGAATTATCTTGCGTGTGGTTATCTAAGCATCTAAATCCATTCATACTAATAGTGAGGGAGTTCTATAGCTAACTATCCACGGCTTGGTTCGGTCTGGTTCAGTTCAGTTTACCATGTGAATTCAAATAGTTTGCATCTTCAGTTCCAGCCAGTGACAGAAACTCCTTGCACTACGCCGGAGTTACTGAACATTTCCTCATATCACCCTCAGAGGCATGTTTCCTTTGTTCTGTTTGTTGTGTTTAGACTGAAAGGCCTCTAACTAGGATCCATGGTGCTAATTGCTCTGCAAAACACTGAGCCCAGGTAGCACTGCCTTAGCCCCAATTCCTTTAAATGCCCAGTCAGATACCTACAGCATCTGCTTCTAAGTGTGCATGGACATGTGCTTTCCAGTTGTGCCTGCTTCCTCAGATGTGGACAGAAGGTAGATCAGGATCCTCTGGTAGATCTCTGGATGATTTGCAGTAGATCTACAAGGATCTTGAGCTCCCATCTGTTTCACAGAAGCATGTTTATCTTGTAAGCTAAGAGTGCGAAAATCTGTGATCCACTCCAGGGTGGCCATACATAAAGGCTAAGAAGAGAAATGCATCACCAAAAATGAGAAGAAAAGAGGATATAAATTTGGATGAAATTTCCATACTCTCATTTGCCCATATCGACGAACATTTAGAAATAATGATTACAGTCGAAGTAGAAATGTGTCCATCTCACTATAGTATGGAAGATTGTGACCAGATGACCCATGGGCCTTCCCACTTAGCCTGATGTTTGAGTACTGTGGATGGGCAGCAACAGTGGCCATGGTCATTAGAATTAAAGTGGCCATTATCATTAAACCAAAATTGGATGGGACAGCCCTTCAAATATAGGACAGCTTCCCTGTTCCTTGAAGAAGGACACATATCTATATGAGCAAAGGGTAATTAGTTCTGTGCTGTTGGCCACCATCTTGGCTGAAGCCAAGTGGAACTTTGGGTCCAGGGGAAAAGATATGTGGTGCCCATGAACCTGAAGTTTACCCACACTCCACTGCCTTAAGATACAGGTATGGGTCACTTGTGGTCCCTCAGATGGTTTGGCCAAAAACTCTGATCAGCTAAGTCATCATAACTAATGATGGAGGATAATGGGAGTTGGGGGTCAAAGCACTTGAAAGGCCAGAAGTTACTTTCCTCTGTTATGAGAGGTGTTCCTGGCTTTTGATTCACAGCTTGCATACAAGCAGGAGACCTAACCCTGCTTCACATTTTATTGAAGTCTCCCCGTTTCCAAGCACATTTGCTTATGATGTTCTCTGCAACCGTCAGGTGATGCACTGGGATGGTTCAATGTTCCGAGATGTCCAGCAGATGCCTTCGCGTGGCTCCATGGTCTTTCAGCCTCTGAGCATCGCTGGTTACCGCTACGCATTTCTCGGCAATGACTTCTCCTTCAGCAAAGTGTACCTCTATGACCCCATCACGGGGCTCTTCCAGCACTTCCAAGAGCTGAGCACCCAGGCCCCACGCGCCTTCGCCCACCTCAGCATTGACAAGCAAGATTTCCTGATTGCCTCCAGCTTCAAGGGCAAAACGCACATCTACCGGCACGTCATCATCGATCAGAGTGCCTGAGCCAGGTGACGGCGGGGTTCAGGTGTTAAGCGTGGGAGGCAGCCACCATGGGGAGAGGGAGCCCAGAAGCGGACAGTGGAGCCAGCCCCGGGGGAAGTGCAGTATCCGAGGCAACCACTAGAGAGACAGCCCTGGAAGCAGATGCTGTTGAGAGAGCGGTCCTCCAGTGGTGGAAGGCTGGAGAGCACGGGATAACAGCTGGCCTGTGAGTGGAAGCCGGGCAATGGACGAGCCATAACCAAGCACTAGTGAGCGCAACACATGGCAGCCAGAAACGCCAACAGAATCCTCTATTTTTTTACCCACTGGATGATCATCCAGGGATCCTGCAGCTGTGGGAGATGGCAGGATCGTGCTCTGCAGTGGGGCTAAACCGAATATCCTCAAGGATGGGGTATGGCGATTTGGAGAGGCGACGCTCCCTGCCCGGAAAAGCTCCAAATCTTGCTGCCAACTAGCCATCCCTGTCCTCCTGCCCCTGCTTAAGAGTGGACACTCCCCATTGAAATATAATTTCTCATTGTAACTTGGATGAAAGTTATGGGTTTGCATCTCACCTCTCTTCAATTTTTATACCCCCTTTAAGGGTTCAGTGAAAACCATTGCTTGTTTTCTCCGCTCACTTGTTTCTACTACAAATTGTTTTCCTTTTAAGCTGCATGGTTTTTTTAAACAAGAAAAGGTTTGTGCAATCCAGCACAAGCTAGCTGCAACTAATGGGGCACACCTACTTAGAAGGTGTGTGTGCACAGAATCCAGGCTTAATGGTGCAACCCTATACCTGTCTACTGAGAAGTGCATCCCTTTCAGCTCAGTGGGGCTTCCTCCTGCGCAGTTGGGTCGAGGCTTGCAGCTGTAGCATCGGTGAAAGAAGATGCAACAAGGTGCTGTTTCAGGCTTTCTTTGAGATAAGTGGCTTGATCCCTGCTGAGGGTCATACAGAAGTCTCACTGCATTCAGTGGAACCTACTCGCGAGTAGCTTGAGTTTAGTTGCAATTATTACCTGCTGGGTTGCATCAAATGTGTTTTAATGGCCATTTTACAATTTCATTTTATATGCATACATACATACATATATATATACACATATATCATTTTAAGCAATGCGTCAAGTCAGGTTCTTCAATCATGGCTAAAGCACAAGCTTAACCTTAAGCGCATAAGGAATCCCCTCAGATCTTAATGCGGGGGACAATAAATACATGAGGGCACAGGGTAGGATGGGCTCATTGATATGATGGGTGGGCATAAGAGAATGCAGTGCTGGAATAGGCTGGAGAGAGGGCGAGACAGCTTTTCGTGCAGCTTTTATCCTTTGCCTGTAAATAACCAGCATGGCATTCAAATCCATCAAACCTTTCTCCAGTAGTGGGCAGCACCGAGCTACAAGGATTACATGCAAAGGTATTTATTCCCCCTTACTGGAATTGTGAGGAGGTGGACCTGGAACCATTCGGGCTGAGAATACACCAAGAGAGCGCTTTTCGGAAGAACAGGCTGATATCCTCTTCTCTCTCCCATTCATGATGTGGGATCCCACATACAAGCACTGTAAATAAAAACAGTATATTGTTTGCGGGCTTGAGTGTGGTATTCACTTGCATGGCTGCATCCTCCACCTCACTGGGAATGGAGGACCTTATCGAGTATGGCAAATAGCCCAGCTGCGAAGGAGATCGTTCTTCCCTTTTGCACCACATACTTTGCTCCTTGCATTGCATTGTGCCAGGGAGTTTTCTCGCAGCCTAAGCTGGTTGAATGTTTTGTTTCTGTGATGGCTGGTAAGCTTGGAGACGTGTCTCCTCACCACATCTGCAGCGGTGCATTGCTCAGAGCTGTCCAGAGGCCATGCTTTCTGTGGTTTTAAGGAATAAAGGGTGGCGTATTATTTTGCACCAAATTCAGGGAGCAGCACTGAAGCTTCAACATTCCCAACAGCCCATTGTTAAAGTGAGAAAAACCCATCTTTTCTTCCTCATGACCAAAAAAAGGCTCACTTGCCAGATGTTTCTGGAGAACATATAGTTGGTAATATAAGGGTGATGGTTTCTGAACAACAATCCAGATCATGTTTATGCAGATGTACTTACTTGGAAGTAAATGTGGAGTTGCAGCCAATATGTTTGCTAGATTTAGGATTCCAAGGGGACAGAGGGATGAAAAAGAGAACAGAAAAGGAAATGGCAGCATAGGACAGAGCAGCCTTCCTCAACGTGGTGCCCTTCAGATGTTTTGGCCTATATACAATTGGTCATCTTGCCTGGGGCTCATGGGAATTAAAGTCCAAAACATCTAGAAGGCACTGGGTTGAAGATGCGTGTATAAATTAAAATTAAATTTGAAAGAAAGGTTCAGGCTGTAGGACAACTTGAATTTATCATTATTCATCTTCAAGAAATACTTGGATTTTTATTCCTTTAATAACTTGGAAAAACTATTTCTGAGTTACACAATTCCCAACTTCCACACATTTATAGTTCATTGGCCAAGAGCAACATGCCTCTTGGCCCAGGCGGACACAAAAAGAAAATCTATCAACAAAATGCAGCAGTAACAAACACTTCCGTTCCTTGCGCAAGATCTCTTTGTTGCTAGTTCTACAATGCCTTCAGTTTTAATGCTTTGCAGAAATACATCTGCTGGCTGAGCTTACAAGTTCAAGGATTTAGGATCTGCAGAAAGACACTCACAAACTTGTCAAATGAAAGGAAAACAGAGCAAATCCTACAGACTTCAAACACTTTAAACTGCATTTTGTTAGGATGTTACATTTTTTTACTGGGGTCTCCGTTCTAGTCGCACAACTGTGAATAGAGGCAGCAGTTGAAAAGGGGGGGATGAGTTGACTTTGTACGAAATGTTCATTTTATTTTGGATATGTATATCCTCCAAGAATGGCTCACAAGAATAATCATTACAACTGTAAGACATCCCAATAAACAAAACTTTAAAACACACCAGTTATAACCATATTTAGACTGCATAAAACCAATCAAGAAAAATCTTTCAAATAATACTTTTTTCGCCCATTTATGAAGAGCAAATGATGGGCCTGGCAGAGACCCCTATAAATTGAAAGGTGTTGGGCCACCACAAAAAAGCCTCTGCTACAGGATCTAATGAAAATTTCCTTTTAGGGCCATTGACCCTCTTTCTCCAACTTGGTAATTCCCAGATATTTTTATCTATACTGCTTTGAGCTTCTAAAATCAATAAGTCCCAAATAAGTTATAAAATCAGGATGGAATACAATAAAACCAATACAAAAATTAAGCAGTGACAGAATCGGGGAAATCACATGACAATGCAAGGGCAGGACTGATGGTGCTTGGGTAAGCAAGGGTGTCCTCAGTTGCTCTTGCCAACATTAGGAGGCCTAGTGGTCTCAATGAGATCCTGCCTTGCAATGATGACCACGTTTGAGAAGGTGACTCTTCTCCACATCATGGCCAAATGAGTCCCAGCAGATCACAGTATGGTTGGAAAGTCCTCCCCACAGAACGTACAGGACAGAGTATCATAGAATTTGCTCCCGAGTGGTAATAAACCAGCAGTAACACTCTCAACGTGGCTTGGTTGCCCAGGACTGCAAATCCAAGAGTCCTTGCCAGGATGACCAACAATCAGGGATGCTAGGAATTCAGGCCCAACAACATCTCCCCAACAGAAATCCAGGAAAAGCTGCATAAGATCTTGCCCAAGTAATTAATTGCTTGCTTGCTTGCTAATTGTGAAGTCACATCCAACCTGTTGCAACCCCATGGACAACACTCCTCCAGGCCTTCCTGTCCTCCACCATCCCCCTGAGTCCACTCAAGCTCATACCAACTGCTTCAGTGACTCCATCCAGCCACCTCATCCTCTGCCATCCCCTTCTTCTTTTGCTGTCAATTGTTCCCAGCATTAGGCTCTTCTCCAGGGAGTCCTTCCTTCTCATTAGGTGGCCAAAGTATTTGAGTTTCATCTTCAGTATCTGGCCTTCTACAGAGCAGTTAGGGTTGATCTCCTCTAGGACTGACTGCTTTGAAGGTACAATCTATTTCCTTGGGCTGTGACAGCTCTCCAAGATCTCTGTGCAGCTTTGGGGTGGAGGGATTATGAAAACATGCCCCATTTATTATTATTGCTGTGGCATCATGACCCAAAAGTCCCTTGGTGGTTTCATAAATTGTGATTTTTAAATACAGATGGTACAATATGATGCTATATGGCCACTGTTGATATTTAGACTCCAACTTGGAGAGCGAAATCCCCTATTGACTAAAGGCAGATCTGCATGTTCCTATGAGGGTTGAGTTCTCATGGAGCTTCCCAAAGAGTTTTGGGAGCAGTAATTTGCAGAGACTCTTCAGTTAAGAGGTCCATACCCTGCATAATAGGGTGGCTCCATGTGGAGAGACATGACTCACACCAGCTCAAACCAGTTGTGTTTTTCTGCCTTCAATGCAACACTCACATGCAGCACAGACATTCTCTCAGTCATCAGGACAAACCAGCAAGGTCAAGCAAACTGGGTCGTCCTGCAAAAATAGCGAGAGGGTGTGTGTAGGGCTGAAAAGAGGGAGAAATGGCTTGCCTAAGGGCACTTCCTGAGAGCTGAATCTGGGATCTCACAAGTGGGACCCCAGACAAGGGTCTCTTGTAGCATCCTGCTTCCCCCAGTGGTCACCCAGCTGCCTCTAGGAAGCCACAAACAGGACATGAAGAGCCCCTTCTCATTGCAGTTCTCCAGCCATGGGGATCCATGAGCATGCCATGCCTGCTTCCGGATGCCACAATTCATGTGTGAGTTCAGCTAAGCAGCAGCTAGAAAGAACTGCCTTCCCATATGCACTTTCTGCAGCAGGCTCCAGAAAAAGCACAGTGCTCATGCACTAGTCTGGGATGGACAGATTGTAGGGCTGGTTCTGTATTTTGGGTATTTTGCTAGAGATCGCTAAGGATTTTGGACTCAGTATTTCAACCGTAGCAGCAAGGAAAAAAGACTCCCCTCCCATGTGAAAATCAAGGAAGCTCAGGCTAAGTGGGAGTGGGGCTTTGGGTTCTAGTAAATGAAGAAACAAACACACAAAGCCGCAACAGTCTGGAAACTGGATGTCCATCTCTCCCTGCTCTAGCCTACATTTCTGCGTGTACTTTGTAGTTTTAAAAGCAAGTTCTGAAATACGATATTTTAGCTGAGTGCAGATAATCACATCTGCACATCAAATTTGCATCCATATGTAAAGCTGGACCCAGTGCCAGTGCCAAGTTTTTGAACGCCCTTGGGGAGGGCATCTTGGTGGGCCCCCTCCAGTACTAGGTGCTCCTGGTGCTTTTTCTTCCCATGGCTACCACTTGCTTTCCTGATGGGAGCAGCAGCAGTGAGTAAGCAGGCAGTGTCCAATAATTTACCTCCTCCTTACGACAAATGCTGTTTGGGGTCAGAACAAGAGGCAGATGACCAAGTACGCTGCAAGAGTGAAGAGGGGCAAGACCAGGGGCAATTATCAGGCAGCCCCTCCTGGGTGTGCGTCCTTGTCAGGTGCCAGTCATGCCTACCCTTGGCACCAGCCTTAGGTGGTACAGACAGACATGCTCATTAACGCTTGGAGCAGGACACTCTTGAGTCTTGCAACCATCTTCCAGCTGGTCCACCACCATGTGTATGAAGTGCTGGACTAGATGGACCCTTGATCTGAGCCAACAGGACTTTTCTTATGTTCTTATCTACTGATTTTTGCAGGATTTCTGTTGTTTTAATGACGGTTGGATCTCTCACACTGAACTTGCAAAAGCTGTGTGTGTGTGTGTGTGAGAGAGAGAGAGAGAGGGAGAGAGAGAGGGAGAGAGAGAGAGGCCTCTGCCACAGAAATGTCTACTGATTGGGCCCCATGA
The DNA here is from genome assembly GCF_004798865.1 of Varanus komodoensis. NCBI lineage: Eukaryota > Metazoa > Chordata > Lepidosauria > Squamata > Varanidae > Varanus > Varanus komodoensis. Next base: position 181,318 of record NW_025335759.1, on the reverse strand, counting down.
GAGTAAAGGCCTCAAACGAAAACTTTCCCTGCACATTCAGAGACAAGTCATTTCTGAATAGCACTGACATTTTATTATATTTAAAAAAAATAAACCAACCAGGACACATGGAAGGATCTAAAATAACATGAAAGTAAAAAGACCAGTCTGTTGCCGACAGTGGAGAGGAGCCATTTCACAGACGCAAGACGGGGCTGATGTTAGCAAGCACAGACCTTTTCTCGACTCAGCACTCACTGGTTCCTCCTATGGAAAAGGAGAGAAAGAAGGAACCAGGCAGCAGAGCAAACCGGAGATGTGCGGAACTGTATAGATTTCCTTGCTGAAATAAAATGCCAGTCTGTTTCCTTCAGATATCCCTGGACGCTTTGCCACAGAGGGACCGCCAAGGTTCAGTTCAACTACGCACATGGATGTAACTAGTTTTACTGCAGAGGACTGTCTTTGCAGCCCCAGTGGCCACATCAAATACTAGTTGCAAGCTGAGGACATGCTCGTTGAAACGTTTGTGCACACACAGCTCCAGGGTCATTGTTTTTAAGCACTGATCTAGGGAGGAGGAGGCCATCTCAGCAAGCCCAGCCCAAAGGCAGCTTTAATGCCACAGTTATTCCCACAGCCATTTTCGCAGTGATGGCTGGAGATCCTGCTGTGTTGCACAACCTTCTTTGGGAGATCACTTGCATGCTATGCGCCCCTGAGTTATTGACTCCTTGTTGTGCACCTATCGGCCATGCTGACTACAGCTGATGGGAGCTGCAAGCTAAAATATCTGGAGGGTCACAACTGTCCTCCCCCCGACCCCACCACCCTTGCTTTAGGCAAAGAATTGGTGGCATCTCTGGTAAGCCAAGAAGCAGAAGGGGTAACGTTTTTCCTACTCAAGGATGGCTGCAATTAAGTGCTTTGCAGCCGCCACAAGAGGGCAAAATGGCAGGAATACCCTTGTTCTCCCATCTCACTTAAACCTGCCTTTTCAGAGCCCACCTGAATAACCTGTAAAAGGTTTTAAAACTTCAGCATTTTTGAAGCAAGAGGATTGGGCTGCTTGCACAGCAATTCCGAAGCTAATGGCCATACATACAATAGCCTTCATCCAATGATACAAGAGTTTTTGTAATCTCTTTTCAATTGAAAAATTTAATTCTGGCCCAGAATTTGAACTGGAAGTGCTGCATGCCATTGGCCTGGTCTATCAGACAAAGTTTGCCCAGGCATGTGGGCTGCATCTACATGGGTCCCAATTCCAGCTTGCTTCAACTTTAGCAAATGTTAAGCATAGTGGGCAGAACCTCAAGCTTGGGAGCCTGACTCAGCCGTGTTGGGTTCTCATTCTGTTCTTCCAGGTTCCTAGAGGGTCTGGGCCTCTTTCCTCCAACCATTTGGTAATCTGGGCTTTTGCACCATATTTCCCCCATATAAAAGGTTCTTCTCCTATGGCCTAATTTCTGGCACTAAAAGATTTAAAATAGCTCCACCCACCACTGGAATGTGGTCTCCAAACATATCTTTGAATTGAAGTTGGCCCTTGGGCACCCCTGCCTTACAGCCTGTGGCATGGTATTGTGGCTATACATCCTACTTTACTGAGGCAAGTCCTCATTTGAACGGTGGCCAGAAAGCCACCCTCTATTTCAAGGCATCCTCTGTCTGAAGGACAATCTAGTACACGTCTCCTTAAAGGGAAGAACCAGAAGTTGTCCATCTGTGGTTCGCAGTAGGACAGCAAGCACAGACTTCCACACTCTGGTAAGATATACTGTATTTCTATCCCATTATCAACTGCTTCTAAATTTAGTGTCATAAATATCCATTAATATATGCTTTTTTCCTGGCAAAACACTGCCCTCTTTTCTAGTCATGCATTTTGTCTGTTTCTGATGGTTTTTGGCCACTATATGATAAAGGCAGGGGTGGATGGGGTAGCTTTTCTATCCCTAAAGGAGCACTCACCTGTAAGGGGTTGCTTTGGTGCATTACCAACCTGGACACTAAACAGAGAAAGTAGATACATTATGAAAATCCAAGGCACAACTTACACCAGTGATCGGCTATCCAGTTTTAGTTCACTGGATGCTTTGCTTTCTGCAGAACCAAGCCCCCTGGAACCCCAGCGTACTCTGCTCAGCTTTGCCAGCCCCACTTGCTGCCAGCTGCCCCTTACAAGACATCCCTTCATACCTGCTTCTCTTCTTCGGTTTGCACTTGCACTTTCCACCTGGGGAGAAAAAATAAATGCAAGAAAGATTCGTCAGCTGCTGCCTAAATGCAGGTGTCCTGCATGAGCTTTGCATGTGGGAGATACCAGCCTCAGCTCCTGGCAGTCCAGGTAGCAGGGCTGGTGGGGATGGTGGGAAGACCTCACCCTCTGTATGGTGCAGCTGAAGCTGGACCTTGGGGCCAAAGGCCAGCGATCCCAAATAACTACCCAGAGAGTGGCAGATGAGGAGGGCCCCAGGACAGGAGCAGAAAGCTCTGTTTTATTCCTGCCATTATGATGCTGCGATGATTTAAGGGAGATTGAAATGCAAAACTTCATGTGCTGCGAGTCCTGTCCCCCCAGTTTCTTTCTTGTGCAGCACTGGACTTGGCTGGCAACAGTTTGAATGCACAGGAATGTAGGCGCAACTGCAAAGCACGGGATGGTGGCTGATGGGAGATGAAGCAATGTCAGTTGTGTGCAGGAGGGGATACAGAAAGCCATTTAAGCCCCTGTTCCCATAAGACCTTTAGGTCCGGGATCTAAAATTATCTAGCTCACCATGGCTGCCTCTTACCTTGGAGAGCTATAGCCAGAAATATTAGCTCAGGGGGGTATCAACAGCCTAACACTGCTTATTTTTAATGGTCACTCAATGTATCCTTATCTTAAAAGGAAGGGGATCAAGCTGGAAGTCAGCCAATAAAGTCTCTTTTATAGCCTGCCTTTCATAGAGGCAGTAAACCCCTTTTGTTTTACGGCTACAATTTTACTGCTGTTTGTTCTTAATCACTCTATGAACCATTCTGGCTGAAGAGGTACATTGTGTGGGAAAGGACTATTAAACTGATAAACACACTGCGTGCTTGTTCCGCTTTCCCTCCTGCAGTTGGGGAAGGGGCTCCTATGACTTAATGCTTGCCCAGAGAGAACTGAGAGGTTCCATGCAAGGGTTCTTGCATAGCCTTCTTCTGGCCACCCCTTTACCTGTGTGCAGGGAATGCAACCAAGTAAGCCTTCCCTCCTCCTTCCACTGCAGCACAAAGTGCCACAAGCTACAACTCAGACCACCAAAGGGAGCTGGGCTAAACTGTATCGGCAACTGGGCAATGAGCTCCCACCTCCCCTGAGCTTTCTCCTCCTCCATTTCTGTTTCCACTTACTCAACAGGATAACAATTCCCAGAAAACAGAGGATTCCAGCAAAGACCAAACCGCCAACACGAAGCGAATGCCAGTCTGAAGCAGAAAAGGAAAGATGTTGAGGATTGAGGTTATCTTCAGGGCCTCCCACCAATCCAGCAAGTACCTTTTCGCCCACTTTTTCGCCCCCCTTCTCGACTGGAGAAAGAGTGGTGGGATAGGGGAGACATTCTTCCAGTGTGCAGAGATTTGGGGGCAGGTAGGAAGCTATCAGACTTGCCTTAAGGGTCTGTTTCGTGGAAAGGATGAAACAAACCCACAGCTGTCACTAGGATTTGTAAGGGAGCAATACAGGTAGGATTAAGGAACAGCACTCTGTGGGATGGGGTCAGTTCCACTGTAGAGCAGCATTGTTTGGCACAGAAAGAAAAGCTTGCCTCTCTTGGTTTCCTAAACAAACGCTCAGCCCATCTGTTTATGCAACAATTGCTTTTGGCCAAAAGACGGATGACACACAATTGCCAAGAAAGACTTGCACTCACCATAATAGAAGGGGCTGTCTTTATCTGGATAGAGAAGGAGAAAGCAATTAATGTTCTGCCTTTAGAATTCCCAACTCCAAAACCACAATAATGTGCCAAAAGGACTAGGGATGGGAATATCCAAATTTGCCACCAGGGATGTTGTGGTTAGCTTCGAAGTGCTGCAGCTCATCATGAAGTCCCCACAGCACAGCCCCCGGCAGCTCTCTTGATCTGTATCAACAAAGTAACGCTAGCAGTTTAACCCACGAACAGCCCAAAGCATCCAGGTTCATGCATCAGGCAGCAACCTACAACCGCACTGACTGGAGGCTGAATAAGCAAACCAGGCTTACTCATGCACAGAGCATGCTGCAGCACACTGGGGGTTAATTCATCCATGCTGCGCCCCGTTGAGTGTGAACTGGGCTGCATGCGGGACATGGGCGTTATGCTGCCCACTCCTGCTCAGGCACTGGAATGGGAAGCATTGACACTGCACCCACAAATGCAGCAAGACGGAATGAACAACCTCTGGTCCGACAGACCAACCTCTGTCTCTTCCGTCCCTTTTGGCTGCTATTTTTATCCCGCATTCTCACACTTGTTACTCAAAGGTGGCTTTGAATGGGCTGCTCGCAATCCGGACCTCTGAACCCTTCCATGGAATCCCAGGGCATGTTTGATCAACTCACCTGACAAGGAAGAAATTTTCTGTGTCAACCCCAGTGCACAAATATCTAGAAGGCTGCCAAGCAGGAAGGCTGTACGTGCTGTTATCTCTCTGGCTGCCTAAGCATTTCTGCAAAGCCTCATTGCTTAACCTGGGCTTAAATGGAATTGGCACATCCACCCTTGGACTATAAGGAGATCATCCGCCACATGTAAACCCTTAGGGTCAGCATGCAAGAAGCTACTCACCTGTAGGATCGTTTGCCGCCAGGAGCGGGAATGCTACAGAACAAGATGGAAAGAGTTATTCCCAGGAGATGGCATCCCCACAACCTTGGCTTCTGATTCCCATCTGAAAAGGCTGTCCTTTGTACAGCAAGGGACAGCTTTCAGAGAGGGCAGGGGTGGGGGGCCACTGTACCTACCATACTCTCTCTAAGATGCCCTGCCCAGGTGTCTTGCATTGCACAACAGGGGTGTGGAAACTCCTTCAGCCTACCAGCCAAATTCTATTTCAGAGAAGCTTCCGGGGGGGGGGGGGGGCTGCATTGGAGGGCTGGGTGGAGCCAAAGGCCAAAGAGGCAGGGCCAAAATGACCAGCACAGCTTAGCTTAAAGCTCTTCCTGCCAGCAACTAAGCCTTGGAGAGGCATTTCAATCTTTTAGAGAGGGAAAACAAATTATTTTTGGGAGAAAGTTGATGGAGCCAAGGGGAGGGGAGGAGGCCTGGTTATCCGAAGAATTCCAAAGAGTCAGACCGGATTCCTCTGCCAGACCTATGCTCTGCACCTCTGTTGTACATGATGACACTGGCACCGTCTTTGCCATCCTTTTGGCACCAGCTGAAATCCTTTTTATTTACTGGATAGTTTAAGAAATAAAAGATGGAAATTTTTATATATTTGTACAGTAATATTGCTATTGTTGCTGCTGCACTGGGTGGTTAATTTTTGGGGTTAGGGTTATAATTTTTATAATTATTGGTGTTACTTGCTGCTTAGTATTTCAGTGCTTTATATTGTGTCCTTGTTGTATCTTGGGTTTTTTATTATTTGCAGATGTGCTCTAATATTTGTAAATCACCCAGTGAGCCCTGTGGGCTATGGGGTGGTATATAAATATCATAAATAAATACAGATGGCCGTATTTCTTTCAGGACCAGCTTTCAGCTCTAAAGCCCCATTAATGTGCATCTTCCAGGCATACCTTTATTGTTTGTACAGGCAGGTCTCTAAAGGGAGGAGTGATCACCTTGACCCAATGCCATTTGTTCACTGAAAGTTATCACTGCTCCCTTGAGTTGCAGTTGGAGGCATTTACTCCTGCAGCATAGCACTGCCAGTGGATCGGCTCTCTTACGCAAAAGGCAGCCCAATGGCCAAGCCACATGGCCAGTCTGGTCTCCTGAGAACTACAATCACCAGCAGGCCAGCCACTTGGCTCGTCATGAAAATATTGTCCTGACAAGTAGTTGACCCTGGAGGCTGCAGAGCAAGCAAACCTCAGATTCAGAATAACTTTGCCTGTCCTAGCCTCATCTTCTGGCCCATTAAGAGAACATTACTTACTGGGTGGGAAGATTAGAAATGTGAATGCATTCCATAATATAAAAGCTGCCAGCCCTACTACAAATTGTTGCAAAACTTGCATGAAAGGAGGGGAAGTTGGAGCTACTCTAACAATGGTGGTGAATGGGGACTTTTGGCAAGATAACAGCAAAGGAAGGAAAGGTTAAACCCTTCCCTATACACTACAGTTTTGAAGGATCAGGGTGCCATGAAATGGATTATTATTATTATTATTATTATTATTATTATTATTGCCAAGGACAATACCAGCCAACAGGAGAAGCAGGACTTCTGCAGTGCCAGACTTCATTTTAGCACGAAGAGAGACGTGGAACTCTGCAAAAACAGAAGATGGTGGAGAAAATGGAAGCATAAAATGGGGGCCAGAGCATTTGCTCCATTCTTTCCAAGTAGCCCCCCTCTTCCCCAAGAGTCACAGAAAGGAAATGGATTAAATTTCCCTATATAATATACCTCAGTACACACACACCCCACCAAGTTGTGGCCGCTGTCTTTTCTTCTGTTTTAAATGAAAGATGCTTTATTTCTGTTCCATTGTGCTGTTGTTACTATTATAGAGGGGTTTTAAAGCTTAGCTATTCATTTATTTGACTTCCTAAAAAAATAAAATAAACAAAGCAGACACCACCACTAGGTAGACCAATAACACAAGTTTCTTTTGGAAAGCGGGGGTCCCATTCCTGGCATCCCCAGGAACATTGTAGGCAACAGGGGAGGAGAAAGTGCCAGTTCTGCTGAGCAGAGAAAGTTCCGAGATAGAGTGACAAATAGTCCATCCAACCTGGTGTAGAGTTTCCTATGAATTTAATCCTGTTTAATCCTCAAGAATTCAAGCTAAAGGCATGCCAAAATTATAATTAAAAAGTGCTTGTATGATGCTTTCAGAGCAAAGGGGATAAGCTAAAGCCGATTAAAATTAATAGGAAGTTTAAAATTTATACTCTGCCTTTTTTCCTTCCAAGAAGAACTCAAGGTAGTTTGCAATCATCAACTATTCACCAGTATATCCAAAACAAAAAACAAAACAAAATCAGAAGAAGTGGGAAAACACAGGAGGGTTACACATGGAAGAATGTGACGTCCAGACCCTCCATAAAATTCAATTCATGAGTCAGAGCGATTGGACAAACATCATCTGGAAGCATCATGGAAGGGTGCCATCACCAAGCAGTCTCTGGGTAAGTTCTGTGGTTTTCTGAACTGTGTTCTTAGGAGGGGACCGTTGAGAAAGGTCCCCCATTGAGAAGCTTGGTTAATGATGGGTAGACAAGCTCCCTTGATAAGAGAGCTTGCCAACTTGCATGGATATTTCCTAAAATATTGGACTGCAGAAGGAATGCTGGATGTGTCCAGGTGACACACAGAAACAGGCGGTCCATAATGCAAGGAAGATTCGAGACTAGAAGAGCGATGTGAGATTTAAGGTAGACAAATCGCAATCCTCCTTCATGTAGCCTGGCATCATCCTAAGACAAGGTCTTTCAAAAAATCAGGAAATCCCAGTCTCCGTCCATGTTGGTATGCGTCGGTGGGGAAATGGTATACAGTATTTCATTTGTTTCTGTGTTATTAAAAATAAGTAAATAAAAACCTCCTCCCTTACTTCCAAGAGGAAGTCAAGGCAGCTAAAACTATATGCCAAGATATACACCGTTCTCAAGCCTTAAGAACTGCATCTCTGAACACCCAATATGAACAATTTCTAGGGACAGAGCTGGCAAATATAGGAAGAACTTTGGCTACTGGGCAGTAAAGAAATAATAATATTTACTTATTTACTGTATTTACATCCTTCTTTCTTACCTTCCGAGGAGCTTGAGGTGGCTAACATAATTTTCCTCCTCTCAATCTTATCTTCACAGCAACAACCACCCTGTGAGGTGGGTTGGGCTGAGAGCCTTTGAGTGGCCCAAAGGCACCCAGTGGGCTCCATGGCTGAGAGGAGACTAGAACCAGATCCTGCCCCAGTCCCGTGCTCTTAACCACTACACCAAACCACACTGGCCTTTAATAGTGGTAGTAGTGGCGGAGGTGGTAGTAAGAGTGGTAAGAACAACAAGATTTCTATACTGCCTGCAGCAGAAGCTCTCTGGGCTGGTAATAGGGAAGCATTAAAATAAACCAGGAAAATACTTGGCCAAAGGACCATGTTTTTGCCAGCAGCCTAAAGCAGAGAGATGGGGGCAGACAAGCCTCAGCAGCCTGGCTATTCCACAGGGCAGGTGCCATCACAGAAAAAGCCCTGCACTTAGTAGCTGGACGCTGCATTTCACAAGGCTGAAGGATACCAAGTGGAGTCCCCACTGAGGACTGGAGAGTCAGGAAGGAGCATGCGTATGAAATCATACCTTAGAGAGTTAGAGGGACGTACTTAAAGAAAGCCAAGAACAGGGCGTGAAGCAAGCCTGTACCGAGGAGACACGCAGAACGCTCAGGGTGACTCAGGCCAATCACAAGCAAGGTTGCGACAGAAGGAGAACATTCCAAACAGAGCAAGCATTCTATTCTGCCACAGTGTTCCAGCCCTGCAGGGTGCCCAGAAGGGCCAAAACCCAGACACTTGAGAGAGCGATCAGGAGGGAAAAGGCATTTTTCCACAGGGACTTACTGTGGTATTTATAATTCCATCATACAATCAAGCCACCTGAAACATCTGACATATGCAGGCAGGAAAGCAGATACTGGCCAGCCTTCCTCAACTTGGGGCCTTCCAGATTATTTACACTACAACTCCCAGCATTACTGACTACTGGGCATGTTGGCTGGGACTGATGGGAGCCAAACTCCCAAAGATCTGGAAGGCACCAAGGGGGGGGAGGTCTGATGTAAGCTATTTCTCAGCCACACCCAAGAGAGAAAAAGTTATAAGTTGGTGCATAAGTCAGCAAACAGGATGACCAACATAACAGAAGTAGAAAGCATTTAATCTGATGGATGCTAGTCCTCAAGACATTTCCATGCCAGTTCTTGTAGAGAATGGAGGAAAGCAAAACAAAGGCATAAGAACACTTGACTGAGAAGTATTTAGGAATTGTAGATAAGTGAACTCAAACTGAAGCATGTGATGCTGCGACAATGTGCTAATTATCAAGTTAAGGTTGGTCCTCTTTGCAGCAGACTCTTCTGGTAAAAGATTAAGCTTAGCAAGTTGCAGATGCCAGGAGCTTTTGTCCCATCCTTATCCATGTTGTCCATAGAGAGGAAGGAACAGTCAGAGAATGCCAAAGAGCACTACAACTGTTGTGAGAGAAGCAGAGGTCAACGGGACTCAAGGGAAATCTTCACACAGGCCCTAGAAAGTTGCGGCCTGGAAAGAATCTCAGGAGAGAGGTTGAAGCAGGACTGAGGAAAGATCACAACATGCCTTACACGGACCTGAGGAGCAGTGGAGCCATGTGCTTATCATTGCAAGGCTGTAAAGTGGAGCTGAAAAAGACCTTTTACACATAAACTGAAGTCTCACTGAACAAATTGCACAGAAGATATAAGCTGAAGCCACTCAGCTATTGCCAGCAGAAATCAGATTTCAACCATCACAAATGGGATGCAGGAAACAACACTCAGAAACAAAGTTCATTAAGGAAAAGCTCAGGTCAGAGAGCAAAACTGCAAAGAATGTTGAACGTTATTACATTTCCTGTCTCCAAAAGTGGAGGGTGCCAAGGTAATAATCTGATTGGCAAACCGCAGAACAATGACTTCTTTCGAAAACTCAAGTGACTAACTCATTATGACAGCATCATCATGAAAGAGAAACAAGTTTCGGCAGGCTCAAGGAATCTGCATGGTTCCAAGCCAGCACTCAATATGAGGTTTTCACCCAAAATGTAAAACAAATCTTTGAAGCAAGAGGCCCAGAAAACATATTTTAAAGGATGCACAGGACTACATAAGAGACAGTAGCTGCCAAAAGACATGGTGATGGCCACCAGTTTTAGATGACTGAAGGACCAATTCATGGAAAACTGGCATACGTGGTACAGTTAAGTAATGTTAGACTCCAGGTCTAATACTCTGACCATCACAACCACCCACTCCTTCAGTTGCCTCTCCATCCCCGTTGACTTTCTTCCTCTGCATGGACAGAGAGTTCAACCTGCCCTGGGAGGTAGCCCAGGCAATGGGTGCAGCTGGTGACGGAGCTGCTTTGCTCCCAGCAATGCCAACACTGGAGGCCCCAGTTGTCCAGCAGGCCACTTGCTTGCGTGGATCCGAACTGGGGAAGAGGACTCTTCTGTTCACGCACCCTTGCTGAATGAACAGCCTTGCAATTCCTCCCTGAAGCCCATGCCTGAAGGCCTAACTGGGCAGTTGATACCTCTGAGCATGGATGTCCATTCAGCTATCCTGGCCATTGATGAGATCGATGGCTTTTAGTAACAGCTGCCAGCCATGTCAGCAATAAATAAATCAGTAAATCCATGTTTGCTCCAGTTGCAGGGAGGAAAACTCTGGCTCTCATGATCTACCTATGGCCACTGCATGGAACTGGCTAATGAACTAGGTGGAATTCTGCCACAGAAAGGCTCTTCTTGCAGTCTAGACTAGATTGAGAGCCAGGGACTAATGGCCAGGTTCACATAATCACTAAACAATTGTGGGGATGGGGTGGAAAGCCCCCTCCAGGTTCAGATGGCAAGGCAACCTGAACCTGGTGGGTAAGTCATGGAAATGAGGTGGCATGCAGCAGCCAGTGTGGGTGGGGAAAAGAAGCCACTCTGGCTTTTTTCCCTTCCCCAGTCATGCAAACCCAATTAAAGAGCTGTGTCTGGGAGCCCTGGCTTCAAACCTCTGCCAGAGATAAATTGTGCGGCCTTAGGCAAGGGATTATCTGAAATTCCTTTGTAAGCCACAGTTTCTAAGAGCAGGACCAAATCAGACAACTGGGCTATCTCACTCAGCACTGTCTACCCCAGTGGAACATGTGGACCTCCAGATGTTGCTGGACTGCAACTCCCATCAACCCTGTCCAGTGGCAATGCTGGTTAAGATTGAGGGGAGATTGAGTCCAACAACATTTTCCAACTTCATCCAGCTCTACATTGATAGGATTCACACAAGATGATAACCCACATATTCAAAGACTGAATAGGGGTTGAATCATGGCTTATCAAGTTGTCTGGATCTAGTTGTGCTAACAGGCCATTGTCTGTTAACTACAAACAACCCATGAAAAGAACCCATAGATTATCGCTGGGTTGTGAACTGTGGGTTGTGCATCTCAGTGGGGTTCAGACCACACAATAACCCACATTTCAGTAATGACCCTTTGCTCAATGACAAGCCACACACAACCCCTGAGTTTGGGCTACTGTGCTGCCTGAGGCCAGGGAGCCACTTTCTAGGCATTCAGGCAGGAGTTCCAACCAATTCTACTTGGAGGTGCCCAATATTGGTCCTGGAACTGTTGTTGTGCAAAACTTGCACTCAGAGAGCTCTGTTTATAGGCCACTCTATAGCAAGGGCTCCCCAGGCAAGAGAACAATTTAAAAAGGAACACCTTTTTCCCTATTTGCCCTCCTGCCCCCTGAGATCGGCAACAGAAGCCCTCCTCTGGGAGCCCTCTGTGAAGGATATTAGGAGGGTGAGTACCGGGAGGAGGGCCTTCTCTATGGTGGCGCTCCGTCTATGGAATGCACTTCCCAGAGAGGTCCGCCTGGTGCCGTCATTATATGTTTTTCAGCACCAGGTTAAGACCTTTTTATTCAATCAATATTTTAAAAAGTATTAATATTGAATTGTATTATTGTATTTTATTAATTGCAGCCGGAGTGGGTCATCAATTTATTTTTGCTGTTAGCCATCCAGAGATGTTAGTAATTGGACGGCATACAAATTTTTATAAATAAATAAATCAAACAGACTCAGGAACAATAAAAAAAATCAATACAAAATAAAAATTGCTACAGCAAGTAAACTGTACTTAAGTTTAAAAACCTTGGGCAAATTAAAAAGTTCTTGGTCCTAAAGGATTTTGAGAGGGGCCAACATAGCAAAGAGGTTATCAAACTATTTGCATGTACAGAAGTGTTGCATCAGCGACCCACAGCAGAAGCAGGGTCTGCATCCTGTGAAGCTGCAACGTTCGTTCATTCGTTCGTTCAAAAAGGACTTTCTGTGTAAGCTGCATTACCCGGCCAAAGCAGCCTGACACTTCGATCAGGGCTGAATGCAGATAAAACACCTCAAGGGAGATTCAAGAGGTAGGAGTAGGGAGACCCAGATGAGTGGGAATGGGGTGCAACTCAGGGGTAAAGCACCTCCTTGTATATCTCGGGCTAGGAAGGAACCAACCCCTGGAGAACCACTGCCAATCAGTGTTGATAATACAGGGCTAAACCATCCTATAATCCCACTTCCTCTGCAGCAAAAATCCCTAAATGTTGCCCTCAAAAGAAATGTAAGACTTCAAAATTTGTAAACATTAAGTCTTACATTTCTTTTGAAGTCTTTCCCCATCCTAAGCAGTATCTTTTACCCTAGCACTGGTGACTTTTAAAATTATTGGAATTGGGAACAGTTTAGCAGTAATGCTGGCAATTTTTCATGTACCTAGTTTGAAGCATTCATTTGAAAGAAACTGTATTTGTTCCAGCCCATTGAAGTCAGCAGATGCCCCTCATTTCAGACTCCAAACGCCAAAGTATCAACCTCTCCAAGGCCCTGTCAAGCACAAGCAGCCAAAGCAAAAGTAACACAATCCTACAATGTCAAACGAAAGAACACCTATCACAGCAAACTGTAAACTTTAACATCAAGCTCTAATTGCTGTCCTCTGTATCCTTCCCTGTTTTGTTTTGTTTAGCAGCCAGTCTGAAAAAAAAGTGTTGGAGGGATCAAACATTTCCTCTCATCTTCATTTGTCCTGATAAAGCTATTACCAAACTGTGACTTTTGGATTAAATAATTTCTGTCATTTGCATTGCTCTTCTGTGCACTGATTTTAAAAAAAGACTTCCCGAAGGATATTCCATCTTAATTTTGCAATCCGTGGCCTGAAAATGCAAGTTAACCAGTCCTCATGCAGGAGGCTGGAGGGTTTAGGGCATGATCCTATGAATTTATTCAGTCAAACTAAAATTCCTGCAGCTCCCAGCATGCTGACTAGGCCTTTCTTTTGTGGAAACATGCAAAGGATTGCACCCTTCAAAGGCTGAGCTTCGAGTCCTACGTTCCACACATCTGAGGCGGCTGCCACCCTAACCGCCTCTAAGAAACCACACTTGACTAGGCAGAAGCTGCCCAGACAGCCTGGCCAGGCCTAACCCAGAGTGGCTGCTCAGTAATGGCTCTTGCATGGGCCTAAAACCAGCTCTGACAGCAGACTGCTATTACCTCTCCCAGCTATCACCACTGGGGAGGAATTGTTTGCATTCGGACAAAGGGATCAGCGTCATCTGGCATTGGTGCAATGCAGGAGCCTAGCACTGATCTAGGGTTTTTTGAGTCACCAGCTCCACTACAGAGGCAATGTGTAAATTGTGCCACAGTCTCAGAGTCTGAAAGCCCTTTGCTCTGCCTGACACATTATCTGCATTGAAATTTAAATCCATCCCCCGCCACCCACAGATCCCACCTCTGTGAAAAATGTTTTCCAAAATCCACAGTCATGCAGTGTTTATCAGGACCAGCCAAAAATACTCAAAACTGTGGGCAAGAATGGCACCAATAAAAATAATTTAAAAAATCAGCTTGCAACAGTCAGGATGAGTGGTGAAAGAAGAGAGGCTGACTCAACGTCATGCAGTTGAAGATTCAGAGTCTTACAAATGGGAGAATTAAATGGATACAGCTGTCGTGTCATTTTCAAGTTATCCCTAGGATTTCGGGGACAAAAAACACATAATGACAGATTGACTTTTCCAAGTTCCAAAGTTCATTTAAGTTCTTTTAAGGAGGCTGTGTACAAGCTCAGTCTGAAACCAGACTGAATCTGTAGCATTGGACATTCATACATCAACTAGCAGAGTGAGAGAGAAATGGACGGGGGCTTTTCTGCACTGTGTCCTACAATTTCAGCTCCCTTCCCAGCCCATGTTTTCCAGCTGAGCACTGATGTCCCAAGATAAGACACTGTGTTGCTCTTGACACAGGCGCTATCCAGTAAGTGCTCCTGATGCTCATTTAACCACCTTTCAGACAGTGAGATTCCGCATCAGCATGGCCCACTGGCTAAGAAAACAGACATTTTCGCTGTATGTACAGGACTGTGCAATGCTGGGAATGAAGTTCCATTTAAGCCTGGCGAGATGCCACAGTGTAGTGACAGACTGCAGCAGATTTTTTCCCAGACTTCAGAAAAGTTTTGCACAAGTTTTCCCCCACCCCCGCACAAGTTCCACCATTTGCACAAATATTAATAAGTGCAAATTTAGGGATGGGACTTGAAATTTGTGCAAATGCCATGATTTTTTTTAAAAAGTTGTATTGCTAATCTTGCATAACTGCAAATCTGTCTATGTATAGATTGCCCTAGTCATCTTCATCATCTCCAAACCTTCCTTGCTTTGGCCTAGAGCAGGGATCGGCAACCCGTGGCTCTGGAAGCGCCCGTGGCTCTTAAATCCCTCTGCTGCACAGCCGCCCGATCTGCGACCGAGGCTCCGAGTTACAAAATACCAATAGGTGATGATGAGGCATCCAGTCAGGAAAGCTGGGCTAGCAGGTTAAGTAAATTGCGACATTGCAGGGAGAGTGGAACGAGCTTCCTGCAGGCTCTCATGTTACACGAAATGCTGCTGAAAAGATTCTCTGTGTCCAAATGTAATCTCCTTCCTCTGAATGATAAAAGCTGTGCTTGGGACCTGTCACAATTCCCATCACTTGACTGTTTATCTGCTAATCAGTCACTAAACACACCTATATCTGCGACTTCCCCCGGTAGGCCAGCCATGGATAAATCGAAGAAAAGTTTCTGAAGAAAACCAAAACGTTTAATGATACGTGGGTAGATTCATTTACTTTTACTGCTGACAAACTTACGGGGTTCGCTGTTTAATGCATGCAGCCCTTTAGCACTGACTGAATCTTCAGGAAGCTGTTCTCCTATTCAAAATAAATGAAAGGAGTCCTACTAGTTTACAATGTAAGATTAAAAATAACAGTTTTTAGTGACTGAACAAGAGCTGCAGCTAAATTATAATGAAGACATACATAGCATTAAGGTAAAAAACGATATATGCAGTGTTATCTTCATTTTAGATGTCAAAAGGGTTTTGCGGCTCCCGGTGTTTTCTTTTGTGTGGGAAACGGGTCCAACTGGCTGAGTGTTAAAGTTTGCGGACCCCTGGCCTAGAGCAACCCCCCTCTACTTGTTAAAGAATTGCTCATCTTCTTCCTCAATTTCTCAAAGGGTTCCTTGACAAGTACAGAACACGGCTCTGCTCAACTAAACAAAGTTGTGCATGGAGAGAATAAAATCGGCAAGGCTATTTACAAGAGGCAGGCACGCTTGTTTTAGTCCTCTGAATTCTCCCATTAATTTAATTTAATTCTTTTTATTTTAACCTTTTTATTCTTCCATTATTTTAATGTTTAATTGGTTTCAACTGTATTTTTATTGTGAATTGCTGGATGCTGAGCCTTTTTTTATCTGAGCTTGTAAACCATCCCGAGACATTAGTAAGGGGCGGGCTATAAAAGCTTTAAAAAAATAAATAAATGCCTGTGTGAGTTACATACTGGGCAGAAAGACTTGTGACTGGTGATGCCCAATACTTTTTTTCTTTAAAAAAATTAGAACCCCATTTCAAGTTCTGCACCCCAAAATAAATAAACTGTTGCACAAAGTGCCACCATTTAAAACAGAGAAGCTACATATTGGTTCAACCTGCTACAATTCAAATCAACACCAGTGCCAGGAGAGATGAAACCCGATCCTCCAAACTGGGAAAAACTGTCAGATTTTCACTGCCCAAAGGGAATTTTCACTCATGTGTCCCTAACTCAGCATCACAAATAAGGAGACCCGGCATTATTCCAGTCTGACGGGCATTTCCCAGAATCAAATTAAACACAGCCATTTTAAGTGGCGACTAACAGCAAACAGAGGATTCGTCTTCACCCCCTCGATGTGGGGATGGAGCTGAGCCCTCCGGGCCAGCACCCTGGCCTCCCAGGGACTGTTTTGCTGTACCAGTCCAAAGCATGCCTCACTGCAGTCTCTTCCAGCCCCAGCACAGAAGTGGGGAAAGGCCTGCATCTCGACCGCCAGTGTGTCGGAACATCTGGATGGGCCCACGCTCAAGATGGCAGGTCGCCCGGCTCACAGCAGCTGCTCCCCCAAGACCGGCCTTTCCACCAAGGGGGCTGCCACCACCTCCGACCTATGTGGCCTAAAGAGGGTGCTTGGCAAAGGCACCAGACTACCTTTCGCCACCCCATGCCCACCAGCCCCCTTGAGCTCAGCGCCCCAGGGCACGCCAACAGGCAGGCCTGCCTCAGCGCTGAGATAAGCGGAGACCATCCCTGCAAAAGCCCAGCTGTAAACAAGTTTGGAAAGCCACTGAAAGGGGCCTCGGCACTGGGAACGTGCGCGGTTCTGGACGAGCCTTTGAGGAGCTCCACGTCCTTCCTTCGCGGGCTGAAGCGCTGCCCTGTCTTGAAGCCGCGTTCGCTCAGGCGCGCCTGTTGGGGACCGCGTCAGCCGGATCTGGAAGGGTGATCCCCGGGCTCCTCTTCGCAAAGCCCTGGGCCAGCAAGCACGAGGCCCAGCGCTCCTTCACGCGTCTAGTTCCAAAGGGAGCGGCCGCAAGCCCTGGCGAGCGAGCCCGGGCAAACTGAGCAGGCGGGCGAGCGGGCGAGCAGCTGCCCCACCGTGCAGCCCGGCTCTTCCCCGCGCAGCGAGCGCCAGGCCTGAGCGGAGCCCTTCCACCCAGGAGCCCTTCTACTCACCGGGTCTCAAGCCAGTGCAGTGCAGGCAAGCGGCGCGGGAGGAGAGGGGAAGGAGCCGACCCGGAAAGGGGGGGGGAGTCCCTCCCCTGCGCGGCTCAGCCGGAGCCCGCAGGCCACACCCAAGCCGGTGCGGGCAGGTGAGGAGGAACAGGTTTCGCCGCCGCAGGGAAGGGCACGGCCGCATCAGGTCGGCCGCCTCGCGTTGCCTTTGCAGGGGAGAAGAGGCGACGTGCGGGCTGCGGCCCCCGCCGGCTTGGGAAGCCGCCTGAAGGAAGGCCCGCTCGATCTGCTCTGCCCACCCACCCACTCCCCAAAATGCGGTTCTCTCTTGCCTTGAAGCAAGGGTGCCTTTCCAGATAGCATCTCGCTATTTAGCCCTGAAGAGTGGTGCATTTCGGTACTTATGGAGGTGTGCGTGTGTGTATCATATTGATATCCTGGCTTTTTTCCTGCAAGGAATCCTCCCGCTCCTGCTCTGCATTTTGTCGTCACAACAGCCTGATGAAGTAGGCTGCGCTGAGAGTGTGTGACAGGTCCAAAGTCAGCCAGGGAGCCTCGTGGCCAAGTGGGGACTAGAACCCAGATCTCCCAGGCCGACACCACACTGGAGGGACGGAAAGTGCTGCATCTGTTGCATTTCTGCCTGCCATGCAAGCATTTGAAGGAAAGGAGGCCTGTTTGACTCTCCTCTGCCTCTGACCCTGCCTTTGCTTTGTAATAAATATTTTCTTTCTCTCTCCTAGCTCTCCACCCTGCTTCTATTTCTATGCTCCAACTGCCCCATTTGCGGATTTCTGACATCAGGGATTTGCAACCTGGTGCCCTCCAGATGGACTTCAGATCCTAGCATTCCTGACCATTTATCATGCCGGGTGAGGCTCATGGAAGCTGTAATCCAAAACAACTCGAGGGCACCCAGTTGCCTACCCAGCCCTCTGATCTTTTGCCCTCTTGTCTTTTGGGAGTGTCTTGTTAAAGGTTTGCTAGCATTGATTATCAACCTTGTACTCCTTCAAGGTTCTCTCTTCCCTCCCTATTTAACCTCTAAGTGGATGGGCGCTTGTGCTTGATCTCTAGCCCATGGATCCCAATGCTGCATGCATTTCTCCAGAGTAAGCCCCATCAAACTCAATGCAAGCAGACATGGATAGTGTAGTATTACAGGGCACCAGGTAACACAGCTTGCCTATCTCTTGAGGCATATTTTGAAGCGCCAGGCACTCCATTGTAGCACAATTGTTCTGCTGTAAGTGGCTGTCTTGTAAATGAAAGAACAAGCGAATGGACAGCAGGTTGTTGCAGCGCAGAGCGGGAGGCAATGGAATTCTCTAGGAATTCTCCTCCTGCTTCCAGAGGCAGCAGCCCTCATTGTCTGTTGCAGCAAAAACAACAAAGAGCCCTTTGGCACCTTAAAGACTAACAAATTTATAATGCCATACACATTCTGCCCTTTCTTTCAGCCCTCCCCAAAGGGCCCAAGACAGATCACAGTCATAAAATAAAAGAATGCAATTATGATGTTGCAATAGAATACATAAAACAGTAAAGTCAGAGCCAGGGGAAAAAACCATAACCAAGCAGTGGGACAAAAGCCAGGTGATGCCCAACGTTTGGTGAAGCTTTGTAGTCTTTGCGATACGTCCAAAAACCATAATATGGAGGGTCACCCAGGCCTCCTTAGGGGGAGACATTCAGCAGTCCAGGTGCCACAACTACAAAGGCTCTCTCCCGTGCTGCAAGCAGCCAGAATTCAGATGGTGCCTGGACACGCTCTAAGGGAAACAGTGGTGCTACCCGGTGAGGTCAGGCAGAATCATACGGGAGGAGGTACCTTTCCTATATCCCGTTCCCAAATTCAATAGAGGCATGGTAAGCATCCCCCTAGTTTTATCAGTGAAATGATGCAGGATGTGTGTGCATGCGCACATGCATACACATGTGCCACCAACTCTTCTCCGACTTATGGCAACCCTATGAATGTAACCCCTCCAAAATGTGCTATCCAATGGCAGCCCTGCTTGGTGCTTGTAAATTCAAGGGGGTCTGTGTGTGTGTAGAGAGAGAGCAACTGATTTTCTAGCCCCCAAATACTCATGCTGAAATACTTTGACCTAATGGGCACACACCTGGGATACCACTGCTTGAGAGAATGAACTTCGCATTGGCAAAGGTCCGGTCCAGTTCTTGCCAAAGCCTTGAACTCACTCTGTGGCCGCTGGCAGGCCACTGTCTCTGAAGGCCAGAAGGGAGGTGATGGAAGCAACCATGTTGCCTGTTCCTGAGCTGGCGCTATTTGCATAGGAAGGGTGTGTGTGGGAGGAGAGAGCAAAAGCCAGGTCTGTGCCTGCTGCAAAATGAGGCTGAGGCAGCACCTCTTCCGCCTGCAGCCTGAGGAAAGCAACTTTCGCATGCTTCTCTTCATAAAGTAAAAAGAGCTGAAATGACTGAACAGATTTGGTGAAGAGCAGATCATTGGGAAAGGAAGGTTGGCCACCGATGTGGAGGAAGGGTGGGAAGAGGAATGGCAGGAGCAAGACAGTCATGGCTGACAGGGAAGTGAAAGAAATGCTTCATGAGACAAAGAAAAGAACAGAAGAGCATGGGAGATAAATGGAAGATCAAGAGGAAAACATCTAGCTCAGGGAGAAGCTGTTATTGTTACTGGAAGAAGCATCCATTCCTCAAAAAAGGCAAAAATCTATGGTGTGTCAGGCTTAGCTGAGGCTGATGAGTGACTAAGCACACAATCCTGTATGGATTCAGGCTGAATAAAGCCCTCCAGCTCCCAAGCTGGGAAAGACTGAGAGTTGTTGGACTCTCCCACCCCATCTGAAACTGAATAGGATTGTCCCCTAAGGGGATTCTGTTTTCTGAAGGAATGGGGGAAAGAAGGCGGACAGGTATGTGTCCCTAACTTGCTGAAACTGTATTTATTCAGCTACTGGATGCACTGGTTTATTCTGGCATTGCTGTGATCTGTATTCCGTTCTTTATGATTGAATTCTGTACTCACCCTTTCCCTTATTGTATGTATTTGTGCTCTTCTTCCCTGAACTTTAGATCTAATTCTAGGTGCCTGCAGTCTGCTGCAATATATCATGAAGTTGGAAGGACTCTAACTATACCCATCTGGAGATTCTATCATCATTATCATCATCACCAGTAATATTGAGTCCCTTGATGGCTTGGGAAACCTCAGTGCCAGCCACCCCCAGCATTGCCCCCTGGTGGCGATGCTGCAGCTGCCACTTTCCCCCTCCCTTCCTGCTTGAGGGCATATCTCGCTAGGGTGGCAGTGACCCGGTAATGGGGCAGGAACTCCCACAAGGTGAGAGGAGCCCCTAGGCGCTTGGAGAGGGGATGTCTTGGCAATGCAGGATGCTTTGGGTTTATGGAGTCCCTCAAATGCTGTCATATGCTGGGTGTTGATGCAGGGTGTGGGGAGAGCTGTTTGGCATGCAGAGGGTGCCACCTCAGTCCTTGGGATCCCCAGTGAAGAAAGCATCAGGTGGCAGGACCTCAGCCTGAGGCAGGGAAAGCCACTGACAAAGGAAAGAGATGGAAAATTTCCCGGCCCTTTATGACGGCACGTGTTCTGTGTTCTTCCTATGAGATGGGATTTTAGAACAGCTCTGCCAAGAGCCTTCTCGGAGAGCTTTGCTTCCACTCTCTTGTGGGCATGGCAGGCGGCCTTATCAGGCTTCCTTGGCAGATGCAAGCCCAAAAGTTCACCATGTAGGAAGAGGGCCCTGGCACGGCCTGTTACTCTCTGATTGTGCGTACAGTCAGAGAGAGGCTGTTACATTTTTCTGAAATCCACACTGGGCTGGAGAGGATTTGAAACAAGAAATACTACAGAAAAGCTGACGCAACTCCCCCTCTGCCCAAGGCAGTCTGAGGCTTTCTTGCAAACCAGGACAATAGCCTCAGGTGAGGATTAGGCCTTGGGTTGGGCTAAGCTGCAGGAGCTTCAAAAGGCACCCCTTTGCAGTTCCAAATGTCTCCATCTGAATATCACTTTTCTGAAACATAATAAAGTTGTGCAAAACTCTTCTACAGCTCTCAGTATGTCCATGCTTTCTGGGGCATGTTGGGAATTGTAGATTTCATTATCTAAATATGCATAAATTGTAGATTTTATTATCTTAAACGTGCATACATGTGTGTCCTTCAAGTGCTGCATGGATGGGATCAAATGGCACTGAAATGCAAAAAGTAAGGTCTGTGACTATTTCAATTCAAACTTCAATGTGAACCAATTAGGGCAAGCCTTACAAAAAAGCTGAGCTGGGGTGAACTAGCCTTCCCTGGCTATGCTATATGGTTCCCCAGTCTGATGCCTTCCGGAAATTTTAGGCTGCCGATTCCCAGGATTCCTCACCAGTGGCCCTGCTGCTTGAGGCTTACGAGAGTCAGCATGTAAAACATCCAGAGGGTGCCAGGTCAGGGACACCTGCTAGAATTTGCTAAGCTAAATAAACACAGCTTAATAAGAGCAGCTTGTGATCCTCAGTTATAGAGACTTGCATAAACTAGGAAATCTGCAGAGCCTGAAATCAAATTCATGCAGCAGAAATGCAGCATCCCTTTGGAACAAACTGAAGCTCAGTCCAGACAAGACGGAGGCCCTGTTGGTGGGTGGGTTGGGCCTCCGGGAGGGGACCTGGACCTAGTCCTGAATGGGACTGCACTCCCTCTGAGGGACAGGGTCCGCAGCCTGGGAGTGCCCCTCGACCCACAGCTTTTGCTGGAAGCTCAGGTGACAGCAGTGGCGAAGAGCGCTTTCCTCCAGCTCCAGCTGATCCATCGGCTGCGCCCCTACCTGGAGAACGACTGCCTGGCGACAGTGACATACACGCTGGTGACTTCCCGCCCTGACTTCTGTAACGCGCTCTACATGGGGCTGCCCTTGAAGACGGTCCGGATACGTCAATTGGTGCAAAATAGAGCTGCCAGGCTGCTGACGGGGACTGGGCGTTCTGTTCACATGACTCCAGTCCTCCGTCAGCTTCACTGGCTTCCCATTGAAGTCCGGGCCCAATTCAAGGTGTTGGTGATGACCTATAAAGCCCTAAACGGCTTGGGTTCTGGTTACCTGAAGGAGCGCTTACGTCCATATATGCCCGCCTGCCCCTTGAGATAAGCGGGAGAGGCCCTTCTCTAGGAACCCTCTGTGAAGGAAATTCGGAGGGTAAGTACTCGGAGGAGGGCTTTCTCTGCAGTGGCGCCCCATCTATAGAATGCGCTCCCCAGAGAGGTCCACCTGGCACTGTCGTTATTTGTTTTTTGGTGCCAGGTGAAGACCTTTTTATTTAAGTGTTATTTTAATTGTCAATATTATTTATTTATTTTATTCTTTGGCCAGGTCGACTCAAATTATATTGTTTTTATATTGTGATTATTTATTTATTGTTGTGAGCCGCCCTGAGGCTTCGGCAAATGGGGCGGCATAGAAGCTTCCTAAATAAATAAATAAATAAATAAATAAATAAATAAATAAATAAAATAAACACCATTAATAAGTGATAACCCATCATTTTCTCAATTTACATGTAAATAAATAGAATCCAAAGTTTGAAGATCCTTTGTTGAAAGCATGGAATTTCCAAGTCAGTGGCAGAGTACCAGGATTCCTCAAGCTCGTGCCTTCTGGATGCCCTTGACTACAACTACCATCATCCCTGCCCAGTACAACTGGCCAGGATGGTTGGAGATGTAGTCCATCCCATTTGCAAACTGCCATAGGCTATCTGTGATATATGCTGTCACCTGCCAGCGATCCCACCTTCCTGCCATTTCCATAGAACAAAAAGTGCATAAATGGACAATCACATATAATAGAGATACAAATTTTACATAAAAACTTGCAATCTTAAAAAACCTGTGGGAGAATACTAACCAGGGAGTAAGCACAGCAAGCTTCACTCCAGAGGCGAGAGAAGGCACAGGACATTTGCTGTTAGTGTCTAAGGTTGCAAATAGGGCTTCATTACAGACATTTGGTCAAGAGTAAAGGCCTGGAGTGTTTGCAGGCAGAGATACAGAAGACAATGGGGTGAGACAACTTATTGTGCCTTAGCTTTTCTCACCCCATTGTTTCCCAGATTAGCACAACTGCCAGTTGTGGGAAGTGAAGGGTCAATGCCCATTTCAAGATATCTGAGCAGAAAACTCTGTTGAAGTACAGCAGGGTGCCTATAAGAGAGAGTGGTCTTCAGAGCTTCCTTGAAATGCAACAGCCCTTCCCAACCTGTTGTCTTCTACGGACACCTCTCATGGCCACTGCTGGCTGGAAATGATGGGAATTGTGGTCTACCACATCTGGAGGCTATCAGATTGAAGAAAGTTGCAGTAGACAAGACTGGGCTACATGGACAAATATTTGCTGAACTGGTAGGAGGCCAGTTTCTAAGCAAAGAAGCACTGGCTGCAGCTTCTACGGACATTTGGTGTGAATGCTTTGGCAACTTGGAAAATGGCTATCAGATCGGACTGACCATCTAGGTCAGTACTATGTACTCTGACCGACAGTTGCTCTCCAGGGTCTCAGGCAGAAGGAGATGCTTCCCAGCATTTGCTTCCCAATCCTTTTACGTATTTTTGGGAGGTGTGCTTAGGAGCAGGGAAGGATTTGGAGCAATCAGGATGAGTCTCTTTGAGTGCCCTTTGGAGCCATTTTTCAGTTCCATAAAACACAACTTACACTGGAGTCTTGACACCTAAAGTGAATCAAGGAATGAAGCCTAAGATGGGGAAGATGCTGAACTGAGGAGCAGCTATCCAAGTCCCTGGATGGCCTTAGTCAAATTATACTCTCTCCCCTTCTAGGGTGGCCACATGTGCTACTTTGCAGAAGACAGTCCTCTGTTCGAAGTCACCAGCTATGTGAATGACTCTTTAGCCCAGAGACTAGCAGGCTGAAAATGATGGAAGTTGCTCTCTGGAGGGCATATAGGTGCCCTGGGCAGAGGCTTTCCCATTAGGGTGAGACGCCCTATGTTTCTCTGTCAGGGACAGCTGTTTTTTAATGTGCATCTATGGCCATGAATTGCACCCTCTTTGTTCTAAGGTGTGTGATGCATTTCCATTTTTACTTTTATTTGGGGAGATGCCCCAGAATGGCCTCCTCTCCAGAGACACGCTGGCCTCCAGACTTAACAAATTCTCTTGGAAATGCAGCAACACTTGGGGAATACTTTTTGAAACAAGAGTTATTGTTACACAGTCATTCAACCAGTTCAAGCTGTAATTTGTATCTCTTGGTCAATTATGTTGCTTCTGTAAACACTCTGGCAAAACAATGGGCTGTCAGAAGGTAGTGGCTGCTCTGTTGATTCCAGACAAGAAAACCCAAACACAGCTCACTGGTGGTCTATGCCATGCTGCACATCTAACGATAGCAGCCTCCCCCAACCTGGCGCCCTCCAGATGTGTTGGACTCCCAGCATCTGCAAAGAGCCACACTGCTCTATATATATAGAGCAAACCCTATATAGCTGTTATGCACTGAAACAGAACTAGGCAGAGCTGAGTTTAAATCTCCACTTGGTCACTTCGCTCACTGGATGATCCAGTGCTAGTCGCTATCTTTTAGCATAGCCTACCTTACAGGGTTGTTGTGCAAACTGAATGGGCTCTGGGTGGCTTGTCAACCACCCACCCTTGCTGGGTTTAGCAATAACATAACGAGAAGCAAAGGTTACACCTATGCCTCTTGGGTTAGATGCACCTGAGCCATGCCATTTATGTCTAAAACGGCAGAGAGAGGGCGGCAGATTTCCAGATAGTTTGGACTTGAACTCCCAAAAACACCTGGCAACATAGCCAAAGGTCAGGAATGTTGGGAGCTGAAATCCCAAATGCCTGGAATTTGATTTGGTTGGTGACAAGAAACAGGAGAGCTTTCTCAGTGGCATCCTCATAGGTGCGCAACAAGCCTTCACTGACACTTGTCAAGTACCTGCTGTTCTCCTTCCAGCACCAGGCTGAGGCTGTCCTCTGTGACAAGGCATTCAGTAGCTCTCAACTGTATCACAGGGCATTACGTCAGCTGCTTAACAGGTCTCACTGCTTAACTTGTGTAAGCAGCTGAGTTGTTTGAATTTGCTTTTATGTTCAGCTTTTAAATCATGCAGCAAAACTTTAGAATGTTTTATTGCTCCCTGGACACTTTGACTGTATTTTATCTGTTGTTGCAAACTGCTTTGGCTTTGTGGTAGTATAGAACTAAAATAATAAAATAAAACTGTCTGCCATCCAACTCTAAAGCATGTGAGGAAATTACAATGCTAGCCTTTGTATACGAACAAGGAGCAGTGGGCAATCTGCACAGCTACAGCATGAAACACCAGGTGTTTTCATCTGTCCAAATTTAGTGCCAGGGAAGGAGGCTGAGATCCCAGTTGGAACTGGCCTAAGCCTGCAGCTGCAGCCTCTCTCCTCGGAGGCCCATTTGCGACTCCAAACGATTGCAGGGTGCAGTCTCAAGGCCTCCCGAAGCTCATGCGCTGCAAGATTTCTGCAGGACTGGTGTGAGACGATGCCTCTCGCGATCTGACAAAAGACATCTGGCAATGAGTTTCAGGGGCAGCTCGGATGGCCCAAGGAGGCATTGGCAACGGGGTTGGCGGCCCATTTTTCTTCACCCCACTGGACAGAGGAGGGAGAGGAGTGAGATCCACTCTGGAAGGGGTTCAGTCTGGGCTGGAACTGGACCTGCAAAGGCAACGGGGAGCTGTTTTTGCTCTCTGCAGGAAATCCTAGGGCACCACGGGTTCCCCTGGATGTCCAGCAGGGAAAAGGATTCTATCTAGTGCTCTCCGCCTTCATCTCATGCTCAGCCTGTGCATACGTGTACATAAACTTCATATCAAAGAAATGCCATAATTTCCTTTGTTCTAAGTAACCCCTGACACTTCTCACTACTCACATGTGGGATTCATGTGCAAAACAGGAAGGGAGACTTAAGACACCTTGTAGCCTCCATTTTCATACCATCCAACGAGACCCAGGCAGCGCAGCCAGGATCTTGCAGGCTGGCAAGGTCCTCTGCACTCCCAGAGATGCCTTGGCGTCCACTAGCACAGTCCCTCCCCGCTGGCATGATGGCCCCTTTCCTCAATAGCATCAAGTGCAAAATGCACGTACACATGCATAGCGCTGCAAGGCCACCATTTAAAACTCCCACAATCCCCCAGAGCTCCATGCAGCCCACCATTTAAATTTGTCCACAATCCTCTGGGAGCCTGCTGTAGCGCTGCTCTGGATCCACATTCCACGGAGCTCTAGTCGTGTGGGGGGGGGGGAACTAAAGAGGTGGGTGCCGGGCGCAGCCACTCTGCCTTAGTACTTAGGCAGTAGGGCCTACCAAATGCTCTAGCTATGGAAGATGCTGCTGGGGAAATTTTAAGTCCCTGTCCTTTGTAGAGGAGGAGAAAATTATGTCAGAGTTAAAGAGGGTTGTGCAGCCTGTTTTCCAGGAAGAGATGATGTGACCTCTGCCAGGGCTGAATTTAACAGAAGGTGCCTGGGACAAGGGGAAACCAGCAGAAGCTTTTGTTACGGCTGTCTGTAAGCTTGCAAAGCCTTGTCAGTCAGAAGCATTGGAAGCAAATAGAAAGGACTGTTTGTGGAAGCAGGAGTAGGGTAGGCTGAATAGACACCACTGAGCTGTCAGTGCAAATGAGGCAGGACACACATCTCACGCTAGCAGCATGGAATTCGGGGCCTGGAACATTCCCTTCACGCCCTCTTTGTCCAAGGCGGCAGCCGCTGGTTTAGACCACATGCCGCCTCCTTCTCAGTTGTGTTTATAGGTCAGCATTTCAAGAGCAGAAGTGGAGGAGCCAAACCAGAATGGTTCCTTGCATACCAATGAACCCCTTGGCAGAGGGACGAGGGATGGAGTGGCCGGGGGTGAGGAGTGCCGCTGAAGTGCTTTGCCTGGCAACAGCCATCTGACCCCGAGATCTCTGAGGACCTGCAGGGAGTTGCTCAAGGAGAACCGTGGCTTCAGAGTTGCCGGGGAGGAGTTGGGTAGGATGTCCTCTGTGCCCCACCCCATCGCCAGGTGGGCTGACCTCCCTCCCTCCCTCCCACTGCTGCGCCGGCCCAGGAGGCAAAGGCAAGAAGCTACTGTCCCTTCGCCTTGCTTTTGTCAATTCCAGCACACAAGGAGGCGGCAGGAGCAGCAAAGACAGAGAAGGGAACCTCGGGGGCGGTCAGCGTTGGGACCCTTTGAGCGCAAGGATCTCAACAGGTGCCTGATGATGCCCAGTTTAAGGTTCCTGTATCAGCCTCTTAAGGTGCTAGGGCACAAGTCTATCCATCAAAGGAGCAGCTTACAGACCTTCGCCTTTCATCCTCCTGCTCGGCATTTTTGCTGAACAGGCTCTTTTGCTGCTCTAGCTGGGGTGTCTTGGAGGGAAGAGGACAGCTCCAAGGTCTCTCATATCCTGGCCTCCTTGCTCCCCTCCCCTCCCTGAAACATCCCCTTTTACCCATCTCTGAGGTTGCTTTCCCAGTTCTTTCTGTACCAGCTGTAGGGGGGCAGCGAGGGGTAAGAGCTCCCATGCCCAGCTCTGCAGTTGGAGTGATATCTTCCACCCTGGAGCTCAGACTCTGAAAAATCCTACAGCCCTTCAATGTCTAGGGGCCATAGGAGGCCTCCTTAAATTGCTTGGGAATGGGATTTCTCGAAGTCTGCCCACAAGTGTAGACGTCTGCTCCTCTCAGAAGCCAATGAAGGCTGCTCTAACAACTAGAACACACTACCTGCTTTTAGTGGGGAGGGCCCTTTCTGGAAGCAGAAGGTTTGCTGCCCTCCTAGCAACATAAAAGCTGTTTGCCTCTTCCTGTGCTCAGTTTGCACATGTATAAAAACTGTTAGAGGATTTGTCCCTGCCTTTGTCTGTCAGTCCTACAGCACTAGACACTCGAAACATGGCATGTTTGATCCTGGAATACGAATGAATGCCTCCATCTGCATACCGATGTGATAACTTTCAGTTAACAGGTGGTGGTGGTGGTGGTGGTGGTGGTGGTGGCGGTGGTGGTGGTATTATTATTATTATTATTATTATTATTATTATTATTATTATTATTATTATTATTATTATTGGTGGCTTGCAAAATTCTCCTTTCCATGTTATCCTCACAACAACAACCCTGTGAAGTACTTAGGCTGAGAATCTGTGAAATGGCCCAAAGTCACCCAGTGAGCTTCATAGCTCAGTGCAATCTAGAACCCGGACCCCCAAGTTCCTTCTGGCACTCGCCACTACCCCACACGAGCTGCAGTGCATGAGGCATCCAACTCCGATGCTGTGTACATTTGCTTGAAGTCTTTGCTGAACTAAACAAAAGGCAAAGACCCTCAGTACACTGGTTTGCAAATAAATGCCACAGGTTTCCAGCTAGTTTTCATTCCTCTTGAAGTGGGTAAGCACCGCCCCTGGAATTTCTCGGGGTCTGAGAAGCAGGGAACATGCAGTGCTACCCTTCCCCAGCCCTGTGCGTACTGAATGGATGCCTTTCTCATGTCTCCAGCAGAAGTGTCTTGCAGTGGTGAGAAGTCAACCAACTTTCAGCTCTCTACCCACATTGTGCCACATTGTGGCAGCATCGACTATTCTCCTCCAGATCTGGTTGGATCAAAGCAGGCACCACTGCAATGACCTGCCTCTTTCAAAGATTTAGATCTATTTAATTACCTGCCAATAAGTCTGTTTAATTGCTTGCCTAGAGCTGTATGGAATTTTTAAAAGTCATCTGACAGAAGGAACCAGGGGAGCTCCTCCCAGTGACGAGAAATCAAGCCCAGTGTCCTTTGCATAGCACTGGCTGTGATGCAGTCGGGTGAAGCAACCCATTCCTGGATATCCTGAACCAGGAAGGAGAATGTAGTCACCTCTTGCCTCAGCTAACAAGACTCAGATCAAACTCCCCAGCCCAAGCGCAGTCAGGCTAACTTAGAAGAGCTGAGCCAATGCCTTTTCCAGGTGTGTCTGGGGGTCTCCTTAGACACATATGAGGAGCTTCGGAGTGGAACAAATGAGCCAGTTCACATGACATGGCAGTCCACAGGTAAAACAGCCCAGGGTGTCCTCTGTTTGAAGGGCCTTCCAGTCCATGATAGGTTTAAAGATAAGAAGCTAGAGTAGGAAAGGGCCTTGCAGTTGCCCATTGGCAGTTGGTGCCAAGGCCGCCGAGCCGTCAGGGACATGGTCAACCTTCTCCACCATGGTAAGATATATCGTGTTTCCAAAATGGCAAGCCACGCGGAGCATCCATGGCTTGTTGCTTGGTTCTGGGCCTTGATCACCCACACGTCATTACTTTAATTAACAGTAATCCATGGGGGAATGAGAACGTTCAGCCCTTGCAGGTTGGTTATTCCATTGTCTGAACCCTGTCGTGCTGCCATTGCCCTATGGAGAACTACGGTGCTGGTGGGTCTGTTGGCCACGGGGGCCGTGGGCCATCCTTGGAGGAGGGCGCTGTGTCCTTCCTGACCCCAGATAGCTTCCCTTCTCTCAGTCATTTCCGCTGACTCGAAATTCACAGTGACCCCGGCACTTCTGAGAACAACCTTAGGCCCCTCTTCGGCTGCACTGGGCACAGACAAGACATTGTTTGGGAGCTGGATGGAGAACAAGTGCTCATTGAAGGATGTGAGAACAGGGAGGGGAGGGGGCTTGGCCTTTTGTTCTGGCTCCAGATGAGGCACCGGGAGCCAATGACCAAACCCAGCGGGGACGTGGGGGTGCCACCGGGGCCTTCGAAGCACCTTCCCCAGCCCCAGCCGGCCCTCGCTCTGCTGTGCTTCGGCTGCGGGATACAGTCACTGTGCCTAATGAGAACCACATGGTCTGGGTGGCTTTTCGAGGGGGAGAGAAAGGGATGGGATTCTGTGAGGCTTCTCTGTTGGGAAGGACGACTGCTCTCGATGGCAGAGAGGAGATGGTGGTTTGCCTAAACAGGGAACATGTGGAGTTGACGACGGGGTTTCTGAATCACAGATCTCCCTGGGGGTCTCCAGACACTCTCGCCCAAAGGCTGGCCCCAGAGAATGGCACAATTCAGCCTGCGCTTTCCCGAGCCAGCGCAGCTGTGTGCGGTTGAGCAAGAGCAGCAGCCTGTGAAGCGCCCTGGCAGCCTATCAAATTAAGCAGTGCCTTTGCACAGATGTCAGTAAGAGTTCAGCAGGGTGACCTGCTTCAGGGAGAAGGCTATCTTTCCTAGTGGTTGCAGTCAAGCTAAAGCAGGAAGGAGGATTTTCAAAGCCTGGCTTCTACTTAGGGTGCAGGGTTTTTTTTAAAAAAATGCACCTATTGTTGGCCTCGAGGTTCCCATTTTAATTTTACCACCTCTGGTGTGCAACATTTCTCCCCTCTCTGACCAGGCTCCCTCTCCAAAAACTAGAAAAGAAACAAAACATCAGATGGCATATACAACCTTGTATAACATTCCCACCTGATGGGTGATAAAGGTGCCTCAGGGCATGTCAAGAGTGCTTCTCCTGCACCGTGAAGCAGCTGTGGCTAATTCTACACATTTAGAATGAAGAAGCAAATTTTATTCCAGGGTAGAGGAACACATAACTCAGCCCCAGAACTTTTAAAAAATGAATTTAAGCTTTGCATATCCCTTGACAGAAACCACAGAACACAGGCATTCAATTTTGTGCCTAATATGTCTAAAAGGTTGCCCCCAAAGCAAAATTAGCTGTGTTGTCTACCTAGTTCAGTTTCCTATTTGCCGCAGTAGCCAGCCAGCTGTCTCTGGAAGCACAGACACAGGCCATGAAGGCAACACCCTGCTCGCTCGCTCGCTCGCTCTCCATGTTTTCACTAGTTTCTGAACTGGGGCAGCCTCTTCCTCTGCTCCCTTATCTAATCTACTCATGAAGCCATCTGAGGCATCTGCTCACCATGTCTTGCCACGGTGGATTCCAGGAATACTAGCTAAATGATGCCTGAAGAAGGACTTTGTTTTGCTTCTCTTGAAGCTCCCATCAATCAGTGCCAACAGATGACCCGGAGTTCTAAGGTTACAATCAAAGCTGCATTTCTCAAGCTACTTCCCACTTGCTGCTTCTCACTGCCACGTGGGACTACAAAATATGACAGCCAGAAGAGAGGTGTCAGGCCAAACATATCCGGTTGGCAGGATTTTGCTCATGGGTCTCAGGTAGGTTTACTTGAAAGACAGACAGACAGACAGACAGAAAATCAGACTGTTTCTCCACGAAGGACAGAGAAATGGCCACAAACACACCATTTTATCTCTCTAACACACCCATGAGATAGATTGAGAGATGGTTACAGGTCCCCTGGTCACCCTGGAGAGCTAGCAGGACTAGTTTGCTGGTCTGTGTTCGTGTCCTCTGTGACTGGCAAGCTCACCAAGTGACTTTGGGCCAGTTATTGACTCTCAACCCTACCTCACAGGGTTGTTGTGAAGATCAAATGGAGAAGAGAATATGAGTCCCCTTGGCTCCCTGGCAGAAGGGCAGGATAGCAATGAAGCAAAGAATACCAGCAGATTTGAACTGGTCTTGGAAAGGCTCCAACCTTAAGGGGAATCCAAAGGCCCTATCCCACTTTCTGTCTGAGCAGCCCAAATCCCACGGCCAAGAGCTGAACTCCTTTTCACTGTGCGTTTATTTCCTGCATTGACTGAGAGGCCAACCCCGGATCCCAGGGCAGGTGCTCTCCCCTTCTCCCCTGCATTTTATCCTCACAAAAATCCCGTTGGGCAGCCAGTGCCAGGGGAAGAGCACCCAATCTCAGCAGCTGCCCGTGGGGCCGGCCCTTCCACTCGGCAAAGTGCGGCAGTTAGTCAAACAGCTGGTTTCAGCTCTCACAAAAGGGCTGCAGTAACCGATCGCTCTTTATTTGCCTTTCTTATCGCCAGGGAGGGCGCTTGTGCGGACTTCCTGTCTCAACCGGCGTGGCCGGTCTGGGTGACAGTCCATTTTAACGCGCGCCTGCCTGGGCGCGCAGCCGGTTCTTCTGCCCCAGGCGGCGATGCACCCGCTGTCGCTGGCTGTGCCCGAGCGCGGTTTTGAACCCGGGCCTCGCAGTCTTGGTCCAACACTCGCCTCCCCTTCGCAAGAGCAACCCTGGCCGGATCTCTGGCCGCAAGGCGCGACGCGGGCGGCGCTGGCTGTGATCGGCGGAGGCGAAGAGCGAAGTAAACAAGCCGCCTTCTCACGTGCCCGCAGGGCTTCCCACCCCGTTCTCGCCCCCGCCGCGCGGTCCGCCTTCCTCCGCTCGCAGCCAAGAGCAAGGCGCCCTTCACGCGCTTGGCACCGAGTGATGCTCCAAACGCGGGCCCGTCAACCTTCCAGCCCATAAATCCAGCCCGACGCCCTCTCCGATTCCCCTGCTCGGAGAAGAGTCCCGCTGGGCCACCCAGCGCTTCCCCTCCTCCGCCCCGTCGCCTACCCGCCCAAGCTCCGCCGGCTGGGAAGCGCTCCAGGGACAATTACACAACACACCAGCCGGCCCGGCCGGAGCGGCGAGCAAAGCGAAGCGGGCGGCTGCGGCGGAGCAGCGCCCTCCAGTGGCCGCCCGAGGCGCGGCACTCGGCTCTCCGCTAATACGAGCGCCCGGATTCCGCTCAGGTGCGCGCGCCTCCCAAGACCGTGACTTGCGGCAGAGGCGGAATTGCGGGCGGCCTGCTGGGGCGGAAGCCCTGAATCTTTCATGCCGAGCCCTGAATCTGCGGTGGGGGGGGGGCGCGGAGGGAGGAGAGGCATCTGTTCAGCAGCACTTGCTGAAATGAAGGTCCAGGGGTGCTGAGGTTCCCTGTAGCATCTGAGCCCTCGGGCTTAGCTGCCCTTTGCCCCAGGTGCTGCCCCCCCGGTTGCCCCCACCCCCCCCCCCCCCGCCATCAATTGCTTTCTTCTTCCCTCTCCGCTCAGCCCTTTTAGCAAGCAGGGATGCTCTTAGGAGACTGGGTAAATTGGGAGACACTGTAAATTAGCTATGTAAATATGCATATTTTTGCACCCAATGGACCTGAGCCCTGGAAATTTTCTCTACCCACTGTAACCCTTCGTCTGCAAAGGAAAGAGTTAAGAAGACCCCAATTTTCCTGTTCTTAGCAGCTTGCATAGAAACACAGATGACCCCTCAAAAGGATGGTCAGTACCCTTTTAAGGACAAAAATACAGGCTCTCATCAAAGGAAGCGGTTGAATTACAGACTGCAGTGAAGCATGGGAGTGGCAAGAAGTATCACCCCCCCCCCCCGCCCAAGTTAACCACACAAAAGAGAGAAGGGCTAAGGTAAAGACCATTCCATACTGCACTGGTTTATACAGGTCTCATCTCCCACCCAGTTTATTCCCACAGCAGCCCTGTGGTGTGGCCCTGGTCACCAGGTAATTTCCTTCAAGAGCTACAGCCTCAGTCTCTGGGTGTGTGTATAGCAATGACTTTTCTGACCTTTGTGCACAAGGGATTAAAGCCTTCATTTGGAACAAATCAGGAGTGGGTTTTGTTTTGGTTTTAATGTAGATAGAATGGCACAAGACAAGCACTTTTAAATCTTGCAGGCTCAGTGTTTCTAAGCGACATAAGAAACAGGATTTGGATTATGAATACAGGAAATGCAGAAGAAACAAAGAAACAAACAGAATGCCTCAAAATCAAGACAAACCTCACTTCATCCAGATTTGTGACTTGTGAAAACAACCGTGGTGATTTTACTCAGGGCTGCCGACTTTGGATGGGTGTCGTTTGTGTCATTGTCATGTCAACAGCAATTTGGTCCATAGCCACCTGGTAAGTGATGGCTATGGTAAGCTTGTGCCATGTCAGACTTCACCTATGGATGGCTGCATTTCAAGCTTCTATTAAAGAAGGGGCAGGAGCAGAACTGACTGCTTCCCCCCACCTCTTGGGCACATGGCAGTCCTTTTCACATGTCATATGGGTTGGAGCCTCAACCCCAGGAAGAACATCTGTGCATGATGCCTTATCCTGGGATAGCATCGCTGAGCTCATGTCGGCCTCAGGCTAGTTAATGCAACGGGAGGGATGAAACCGCAGGCAGAAACAGTCAGATCACTTCTGCTGCAGCTCCTCTCCCTGCCCATCTCCAAAGATCTGAGGCTTTTGACAATGTTCTTTTTCATTCTTGGATGAGGGACAGATTGGCTAGGACACCATCCGTGCAATCAGCAGTTGCGTTTCTAGAGCAAGTAGTTGTTAAG
The DNA here is from genome assembly GCF_004798865.1 of Varanus komodoensis. Taxonomy (NCBI): domain Eukaryota; kingdom Metazoa; phylum Chordata; class Lepidosauria; order Squamata; family Varanidae; genus Varanus; species Varanus komodoensis. The sequence goes on along the minus strand of NW_025335759.1, from coordinate 147,079 downwards.
CATCCCTTCTGCTGCCACTAGCAGGCTCCTGAGAGCCAGTGCAGAGGAGTGCTGACCATGCTGCACTGGGCCTCAGGAGACCAGGTTGTAGTCCCCACTCATCCATGAAGCTCACTGAGGGAACTTGAGCCAGTCACGGACATTCAGACCAACCTACTTTGCAGGGTTGTTGTGAGGTCAAAATGGAGCCCTGTAAGCCATCTTGGGTTCATCACAAGAGGAGAAAAGATGGGACCTAAATGCAGTATAATAAGAATCTGTATGTGGGATGCTGACCTGGATCAGACCCTTACTGTACCCCCACTCCTAATTATGCAGATCTAAGTTTAGCCCTAAGTAATTGTGCAAATGATCAGCTTTGGTCTGCACAGCAGGAGGAATTTGAGGTGTTTCAGAATCCTGGTGCTGCTGTGAGAAACTCCCACCCAGACAGTGGGTGTCAAGTCCCATCTCTATCCATCTGTGAGCCATATTCCCAGCAAGACTCCTGACCATGGAGTGGAGGAAACATCAACAGAGAATCCAGCAGGAGATGGCGATGCTGAGGAACCCCAGGAGGACGGTGAAAGGTGATACTGTGCAACTTTTGCTGGCCAGCTGGAGCCCTGCAGGAAAAAACACAGCAATTGGATTCCCAGTTTGCTACAGACTATTCCGTGTAGTCACTGTAAGGCCATCCTCACTATGGAACAATCATACTTATGTCATTCTTTATATACATAGTGTATATAAAACACTAGTGGCAAAGGCATTTCTCTTCTATGGATCCAGCTGCTGTTAGTTTGAAACTGCGGTTAGTTGAAACAAACCAGCATCAAACTATGTTTTGATATCTAGGTTTGTCACTAACCACAGTTAGAACAAACCCATTTCCCAAGAATGGATGCCATACAGAACTGCAGTCAGTTCGAACACTTTCCATCTCCTTTGTGCATGGAGGGTAGGGGCCATAAGCCCATGATTTGTGCTTGCTTCTTCATGTGAAAAACCATGGCTTGTTCTTGTTATGATTGACTCCAGCCAATATTAAAACTCAAATGTAACATTTCGCAATCTTGATTTGACTGGCAAAATTGCAAATGTTAAATATTTGCACATTTTCTTTATGGCCCTAGCCTCAGAGTTCTGCCTTTCTAAGACAGATCAGACACTAATGCACATTGCTAACATTATGAACTGCTAAAAGGAAAAAGGAATCTATGAACCCACCAGATTATTTACAAGGAAATGTGCAGAGCCATCCTTTGAAATTCAAGTGTCTGTTCCTAGTGGCTTTAATTAAGGCAGCCAGCCAGCCAAGAAAAATCCCAAACTCATGTTAGAGAAACATAGACACTCTTAGGGTGCAATCCTGTCAGGATTCCCAGAAAGCCCTCTAGTTAGAAGCTTACAGACATCCACTGCAGATCTGCGGGAGCTGTAGAGTTACCCTTCGCCTCCCTGTCCTCCTGCTCTGCACTTTTGCATGTTCCCTAGACAGACTTTGTCACCCATCTACCTGTAGTGCTTCAAAGGGGGCAGGAGGGAGGTTGGAGCTACTTCAGGATGCCTTGTATCCTGGTCTCCTCAGTCTCTGCCTCCCACACCTTCCTAAATGCCCCCCATCTCCTCTGTTAAGTTCCTTTCCTGGCTTTGGACAGCAGCCAGCGCCATTTCTGGGTAGCTGGGAGTGACTGGCTGGCAGCAGGAGGGGAGGAGGCTGAGTTCAAGTGCAGTCTCTGAGCTTGGATCTGGAAATCTAAGAGCTCCTACAGTCCTGCAGACTTTGTCCAAGGGCCATTGGTTTGCTGCCTTGGTATCATTTGGGAATGCAACCAACAAGGGCCCCGGTGTCCTGGCATTGTGCTGGGAAAAATGAGACCTGCCTTGGTCAAGCGAAGCATCATATCTCAAGAAGGGGCCAGCTGAGATGATGTCGGAGGGAGGCTTCCTTCCAGCAATCACTGGGCCTGGTGAGTCACAGTTCTGAAAAAGAGGGAGAATCTTCTCACATTGATCCTAGTTAAATGACTGATTAGCTTAGAGCTGGAGCCTCAGCACTGTTATGCACACCGAGATGCAGGCCAGGGCATTTTGCCCAAGCATGGTGGGCATGGTCAGCCACTCCCCAGCCCAGGGCGCTTTCAGCAAACAGATCAATCACAGACTTCATCACAAGCCAGGATTGCCCTGGATTGCAGAAGCCATGGGGGCACCTGTTCTGGCTGCTGATCTTAGTCTTTCAAGAAGAGGCTGAGAGTCCTTTTCCCTCTCTCAAGGCTGTGGGCTTAGCCTGCTCTGACTCAGAAAGCATTCCTTGGGTGAGGCCCTGGGACAGTACTCTGCATCCTTGGGCAACTTGCAGAGCCCTAATACCATGCTGGCCCTAGGTCACCCTCCAAGTAGCACCCAAAACGAGCATTGGGAGTTTGGGTCTGGAAAAGTTTAAATTTCCCACAATGCCTCCAATACGTTGTCCATCTAGGGCACTATGGAAATCTGGCTCTTATTTTCATTTCCCACAATCCCCCTGCATGGCACCATGTGGCTGACTGTATCAGAGTAAGAACATGAGACCAGGGTCCATCTAGACCAGCATTCCGTACACGCAATGGCCAATGAGCTCCCTTTGGGAAACTCACAAGCAGGACACAGGGGCAACATCAGCCTTCTGCCCACGATCCCAGCAACTGCTGTACGTGGCCATATTGTCAGCAACATTTATTTATTTATTTATTTATTAAAACATTTTTATGCCGCCCCATTCGCCGAAGCCTCGGGGCGGCTTACAAACAATATCAGAGGTAACATCTAGCCAGCCGGACTAGTTGCCCATGATAGCCTTAACTCAATGCATTTTGCTAATCCCATTTTAAAGCCATCCAAATTGGTGGCCATCCCAACATCTCATGATAGCAACTTCCACTAGAGATAATCTACTGAGTACTCAGTCGAAACCTGGAACCAATCCAGGCTACAGTTTCTCCTTAACTCACCACTGTGCACTGGGCTGTAGAGAAGCTGCAGAGACGGACGCGGCAGTGTAGGTACACCTCCTCCTTGTCTGGGGTGAACATAAAGATGTTGAAGGAGAAGCGGCTAATGAGGGATTCTCCATCTTCCTCAATGACCACTGTGTCATCTTGAGGGTTGGGACACCTACAGCGGGAAGGGTGGTAAAATGCAGAGCAGTGAGGGTTGGAAGAGCTTGGTGCCCTTGAAGACTGTGTCAAGAAGTGGCAGCATGCATGTGACCCATCCTATGCAGAACTGTCGGTCATATTCAGCCAGTGTCAACCCACTGCTTTTCAGAGGAGATAGGCAACACGTGCCCCTGAGAGACAGACGTTGACCCCGAGCATCACCCTGAATGTGCAAAGGGAGCTTCCACTGGGAGGGGCTACGCATGTTTGCCCCTTGCTTGCTCACTGAAACATTGTGATGTCTGTGCAAATGGACCATGGCAGGTGTGACACCATATATCCGTGAAGCAGCCCTTGGTGAGGACCAAACTAGATGCAGCATCCAATGGGCTGCATCTCACCCCATTAAATACTCTGTGAGTGTGTGAGCATGAGAGGGAGTGGAGAAGAAGGTTTTACTCTTTTACCCTTGTTTTGGTTCCGTTTGGAAACCCACCGCCGCATACCCATACTTTGCAATGACGTAAATCTCCCACTGGCACCCAGGACTGAAGTGGTCAAAGGGTTAAAGTCCCCTCCCCCACTCACACGTGTTCAAACTTGTCTGGGGCCCCTCTGTCTACTTTTTCTAAAGCCCAGCCATGCGAGGCCTAAACACACAACCAGTCTTTTGCACTGAGTTTGTTTGTAAGCAAAGTGAATGTATCAACTATGTCTTTACCTTCATTGCAGCATCTTACCTGAGCAGTCTTTGCTTTCTCCCTCCTCTAGTACTGCATACATACCAGTCTGAATCCTGCTAATTTCTCCTCTAGCTAGGCTTTTATAGCAGAGATAGGAAGGAGACTGGAGATCTCAGCACCCTTCTGGACTTCAGTCTACTTATTTCAGAGACCCCAAGCCACCTCCTACTCATCCGTTTTATTTTAAATGATTCTGGGGTCACTAGATCTCCATATCTGTTCTCCAGGGTTTAGGTTCCTCTCCTCCAGAGTCAAATCCCAGGACATTTCAGCCCTGTCTATCTCTCCCAGTAAGTAAACCGTTCCCCTTCAAACTGGCAATGAGGAAAGAAAGAGCCCACGGCTTACTGGTTGGTGATGAGATCCCACCGAATGCTGGAGGAAGGATCTCTGTCAGGAGTGGCCCAGCATGACGACAAGGTTGTCACAAAGTGGGTGGGGTCTGCTCCCAAGTTGCTGATGGCCACATAGGCCCTGTGATTGATGGTGAGCAGGATAGGACTCTGGGCAAACGGCTTGCTGTACTGCGGATCTCGATACAGGGTCATGATGGTGTGATGCGTCCCGTGGCCAGAGATGAGAGTCGCATTAATGATGCTTTCAGAGGGATAAAACAAGAGAGTTGTTTGCAGAGGGTCTGCTTTCGGGAGCAGACAGAGGAGCAGCTGGGGGGATGAGGCTGACCAGACAGGGCCGCAAGTAAGGTATCGCAAGCAGCCAGGTGGAAAACACACTCCAAGTTGTTGCTCCTGGCTTAGTTGATTAGCCCTAACAGGGGGAAATCTCCCCATCTTCAAAAACACCAAACCACCCAGTAGGCACATAGTCCAAGGGGATGGAAGGCTGGGAGCTCATCCACCAGTCATCCTGTAGAGCTTAACACAAGGCCAGGCCTCTGAGGGGCTTTAAAGAAGGCACACGTTGCCCTAACGTTATTAAAGCTACAGCTGGTACCTGGACAGGAGACTGTCCTGTAAAAAAATGGGATGTACATGAAAGAATTGTATTTGTATTTTATTGTATTTTATTTTGTGTTGTGAGCCGCCCCGAGGAATCGGCAAGGGGTGGCATAGAAATGTTTTAATAAAAATAAATAAATAAATAAATAAATAAATAAATAAATAAATAAAATGAACAGATGTTAGCAGAAATGCGGGGCTGCCATGAAAACTGGCAGTTCTACATCCACCTCTCCTCTTTTCCTCCCAGTGCCTCTTTCAGCTTACCCTTTGCTCCTGATAGCATTACACTCAACATTCCCACCATCTTCCCTTGCAAACCCACATAAAGACTTGGGAAGACCCAGAAAAATGCCATGAAATGTTGGAGGGGAAAACATTTTTTAGCCTCTCCTCCCGAACTCACATTTTCTTTTGGGAGAGGAGTGGAATTTTTCCCCGAATGTTCCATTGTTTTTCCCCAGCCTTTCCATCTCACTACACACCATGGGCTGTTTCTATGGGCTGGGGAAAATTCACGGGATAATGCTGGGTAAGTCACCTTGAAGAAGGAGGGAACAGTGGTGGGTGGCTTTCATTTTGAGCAGCATCTCAGTAACATTCCAGGGCTCCAGCATTGAGGAGAAAGATGCTGCGTGTGCAGAAATGGCATAGAAACAGACCAAGCCCGGCCCAATCTAGCACCCTCCCGTTGTGGTTGAAGACACCCTGTGTGAATGCCTGGAGTATGCTGGAAGTTGCAATTTGACCGAAACAGAGACCAAGCTGGAGGAGTCTAGCCTACAGAGAGTTTGAAGCCATGCAATTGGAATAGGCACAGAAAAGCTTCCAGGAAGGAAAGATACACATGCAGCAAGATAGAGGAAAAAGAATCAAAAGCTATTTTGCAGGCTCAGGTGGGGATGCCAACAGCGGAAGACTGCAAATAGTCTTGGGCTGTGGAATGCTGTGCTGAGGTCCTGGGCTGCTCTAGCCTCTTTCTAGTGGAACTCACTCCTGGATGGGCTGGATGGCAGATGCCATGGAAAGGTTGATGTTCAGTGGATAGGCACAGGAGAAGCGCAGGAAGAGGATGCGGTCTCTGCTGATCACCCCGCCGTAGGTGTTCTCTATGCGGCCCTGCACCACATTGGAGTAGATGGCATGGGTTGCGTTGACCTGGACGGAATGCAAATAAAACCCTGAAGGGACGGCTCTTGCTTCCTTGCTTCAGTGTCGCCCTTTCTCTCAGCCCCCAGGGGGCTGGGATCACTACTCATCTCTTACTCACTGCAGGGTGGGCCAACATGGACACCCATCTTCCTGCATAATGAAGTGCTGAAAAGCGCCAAGAGAAAGACACTGTTGGCCCCAGGCAATCTTCCCTGAGGTGAGCATTGCTTCATACGGTGGATGCCTCCAAGAAGACTCTCCCTTCTAGTGGTCACCCTCTTTGGAAAGAAGGGACTTCCACTCCCCTGACTCATTTCAGCAGTATCTGACAGTTGAACAAGGCTAGAGATCTCCAAGTTCAAGGCTGGGTTAGCAAGCACACTTGGAATGAAAGTGTAATGGGCACGCTCACAAAATGGCTGCTATGAGGAGTTTCATTCATTTCATTCATGAAATGGCTGTTATTGCTAGACAGACTTGATTGACAAAACACTCATTTCCCAAAAGACTAATGGTTGAGACTAAAAGAAACAAACGTATGGATCAAGGATCTTCTCCACCTGCAAGGCACAGGTGGGTTCTAAGCGCCAAAACCACATGCAAGGCTTTCTCTGTGGTGGCGCCCAACTTATGGAATGCACTCCCCAGAGAGGTCCGCCTGGTGCCGTCGTTATTTGCTTTTCAGCGTCAGGCCAAGACCTTTTTATTTAAATGTTATTTTAATTGTTAATTTTATTTATTGATTTTAACACTTTTGCCAGGATGTCTCCAATATTTTATGTAATTGTATCGTTTATATTTATTTATGGTTTGGAAGCCGCCCTGAGGCTTACGCGAATGGGGCGGCATATAAGTTCTCCAAATAAATAAATAAACAAAATACACAAAACAGTTCTTTTGAACCATAGTAAAGATGGTGCTGGAGGGCAGCCCTGGACTTTACAGCATCCTCATTTTAACATCGCCTTAAAAGATATAAAAATCAGAGGCAGGAAGCCTGGCAGATGTCAAGAGAAGTGTTTGAATGCATGATGTTGGGAATATCAAACCTAGGGCAGCCAGAAACACATTATATAGCTTGAGCAGGACCTACTCGTATGACTTGTGGTCCCTCCTTGCAGCCATGGGGCTGCACCTGTGCCTTTTAGGAGCTGTATTTGGGGAATGATCCCAGCATCAGGGCAGAACACATGCTTCTCATGCCAAACCCTCCAGCATCGCTGGTTCGAAGGATCGTGTAGCAGGCGATGGGAAAGACCAACAAAGACTACTAGATATTCTGTCCCCAAAATGGCTCCAGCACCATGGATAGCTCCTTCAACGTTCATACTGCCATCTAGAGTAAATATACTGCCCTGCTGACATTGGCACCACCAGTCTCAACTGTGAAAGACGGAGGACGTGACCTTCTACCAGGTCAGACTTATTTGCCCATCCATCCCAATGCTCTCTGCTCTGACTGGCAGGTGCAGTCAAGATTGCAGGTAGACAGAAGCCTTTCCCAGCATCCGATCCTTTCAGTGTGCAGAGGGGCAGGGGTACAATTGGCCAGCAAATGGTCCAGTGGAGGCCTTCATGCTAGGTAGGGTGATTCGCTTTCCCCCTACCTCCACTGTGGTCCCACAGGCCTTCTGAATGCTATCGAAGTAGAAGACAAGCCTGTCTCCAACAAGCGTGCTGCTGCAAGTGGGGTCCGTGAGGTGCAGTCCCTCAGCAGGGAATCCATCAGTGAAGAGCAGGCAGCGGGAGAGGGAGACCCGGCTGTTGCTGCCGCTGCAGGTCAGCTGGTAATCTGGAGGGAGAAGGATCACTGGACAAATGTGTGGGTCTGCCCTTGCGTCTGGTGACCACTGAAGAAATGATTGCATGCTTCCACCCCACGTTCAAACACAAGACTTTTCAGGGCTTCCTGCATTTACCCAGGAGCTGCGTCCTTAGAAAGAGGTCACTAGAGACTCATTAAATGCTTTTGATAAGGTCTATTTGCTATATACAGGCTGGGACAAGATGAGCATCCGCAGCAAGAATGCTGATTCCTGCTCTCTAGGGGAACCCATAGTAGAAGAGTGTCTTCTGAATAGAGCACAGATTGATCTCCTACAACACAGCCAGACCTCAGAAATTTATTTCAGTAACTGAGTGACACTCCCCATTATCATGCACTTTGACTCTTAGAATCAAGAGTTACCAAACAGGGATGCACCAGAAATCTCCTTGCAATCTGAGGCGCTGTCTTGTAAAGGAAGTTCAACCTCAGAATAAAATCTGGCCCACTTGGGTTTGCAATCCAGCCTCTCACTAAATCCAGGAGAAGCTCTTCATTCCGGTATCAATGGGACTCCTGATCCATTGCAGTTTTTATTTTGAGCTGCACAGGAGTGAGCTGTGATTCTGAACTGCAACCCAAAGTAAACTTAGCAGCAAAAAATAAGGGCTGCATTGGTTACGGAACCCCACAGACACAGGGGTCCCCAGCATCACTCGGCTGGTGCTGCATCCAATAACATGAGCCAAAGGTGTGTAGGTCATGGAGAGGAGTCTCCCAGAGCTGGTTTATGCCTCCATGCACGCTTCACACATGTTTGCAACATAAGACAGCATGCACATGCATGGAAGCAGAGCAACTGTAATATGAAATGGATGTGCATTTTAAGTGCATTTGGAGAAGGGAAAAAGAAATGAACTCTGGACGGAGGCAGAGTCCTCGTTTACCATAATCAGCCTTTTTGGTAGGACCATAACCCCGGTGGCAGAAGCAGCCCCACTCGCCCTGCTTTTCTCCGCACCACTCGTTGTCGCCACAGGCTAAGCCGATGCAGGGATCAGCTGCAGCTAGGGAAGGAGGAGGAAATGTAAGGGAGTGCTGGTTAAGAGGCTGGAGAAAGAGGCTGGACGGGTTGCAACTCTGTGGCTTGGAAGGGTGGTCTTTGCCCTACCTTGTAAGCTGCAGGGTGGAGCATTTGAAGTGTGCAACTGTGTTTTACAGTTCACAGCTCTCTCTCCCCCATGCACACGCACACACCAGCCTTGAACAGTTTTCCATAAGAGGTAGTGATCGCCACCAGTTGGGTGGCTTTAAAAAGGGGATTGAACAAATTCATGGAGGACGTGGCTATCAATAACTATTTTCCACATCCTGATGGCCAAATGCTACCTCCAGTGCTGGAGGCAATAGGCCGGTGTGCTCCAGTTGCTGGGGAGCTTGGGCAGGAGGGTGCTGCTGTCCCCAGGGCCTGCTTGTGGATCTTCTATGGGCAGCCGATTGGCCATTATGTAAATAGAACACTGGACTAGATGGACCCTTCTCATGTTCTTTTGTTCAGTGTCTGCCAGGCAAACATAACTTACAGGATTGTTATGAGGATACATTTGGGAAAGACTTATGTACACCATCCTGAGCTGGAGTAAGGGTGGAGTATAAATTACACGCACACACACAGGCAAACATGCACATGTGCACACATGTGTGAGATGCAGGCTGAAAACACCCTGCCTTTTTTCCACTGCCACCCCCAGCCATACTGCGACCCAATGATCTAGGCATGGGTGTCCCCATCAAAGGTTTGTTAACTTTGCAACTGTTGAGGGAGAAAGGCAGGTCACAGACTGTTAGTCAACAGTGTAACTTCTGGGAGAGAACTGAACGTCAGCTTGGCTATGGGAAAAAATATCAACAGGGCCTTGGACTGAAAAGCAAGAAGGGTGGGCAAGCAGAACTCCCAGAGCTGGGCTTGGGAAGTTGTATAAAAATCTTCCAAGAGTGACAGAAAGCTCAGAAGCAGGCTAATTGGACAGGGAGGAACTTTCTGGACCTCTGCCTAGCACCACTGCAAGCCTTCTGAAGACTAGCCTGATGTTAATTTTAATTTGCACAAACAGCTATGGTGCCAGGTTTTTTCTCTCTGCCTTCCTAGTTATCACACTCAGGATGGAATCCTAGACCCACCTACTTGGAAGGAAGCCCCATCAAGCACAGCAGGACCTACTTCTCGAGTAGACATGCACAGGATTGCCCTGCAAGTTCTCAGTATTCAGCTGTCCAAATGAGCACCCAGCCGGACCAGGAGACGGGCACTTACGACAATGGGCAGCTGTTCTCCAATCAGCGGCGTGGGCCCCATGAAGGAAGCACAACCCCTCATAAGCACTAAGGGCAACACACAGCATCCCATTCACCGTCCCGTAGTGGCACAGGTCGTAGAGGCAGGCTGAATAAAATGGGGAAGGGTCCGCATGCCAGTGGCACTCAGCGAATGGTCCTGATCGGTTAACCAGGGTGCCACAGAGCTCTTCATATTCCTGGGGGTCTTTGCAAGGTTCCAGCCCTGCAGAGCCATCTGAGCACCTGGAAGGAAAGGGCACAAAGACAGAAGCTGCTGCTCCAGTGGGTTTGCTTTGCCTTTGTCTGGGTTTGCTGACAGAAGGAACTCTTAGTAGAGCTGGGACCAGCCTGATCCTGTCCATTGGCCAAAGACAGAGCGGGTGCTTCAGCACTTTCCCCTCCCCTCCCCTCCCCACCCCTTTCTCCTTTTGTTTTGTGTCCATCAGATTTGTTTATTTATTCGTTTAAAACTTTTCTATACTGTCCTTTTGTCAGATAGTCTCAGGAGTCTTTTACAATAAAACCAAGTAAAGCACAGCATCATTTCTATACAGTAAAACCCCAATTAAAATAGCAATTTATACCTTAAAGTACTGGGAAAATAAAAAGGTTTTGCCTGGTTTTAGATTGTGAGCATGCAGGAACAATCTTACCTTTGAAGGTCTGAATGACACTGATAAAAAATTAGGGATTTCAGAATTGAACCATCATCATCAAAAACATTCCACTTCTGCAAGGAACTGAAGATGGTTTTAGAGGAAAGCCTTGTTCAACATCTTTAGATGAATTTGCCTAATTTCTACTTGGGCCTCTCTCCTCTCTCTCTCTCTCTCTCTCTCTCTCTCTCTCTGTGTGTGTGTGTGTGTGTGTGTGTGTGCGCGCGCGCGTGTTGCTTTGTTTTTGGTCTCTTTGCTCCTCTCCCACCCTAGAAGAAGCTGAGACTTGTGCATCCCTGCAAAACGCAGGCTACATGAGCCTCTGCATATTGTGGGTTGAGCTCCAGGCTGAGAAAAGCTCAGCCTAGCTGGATTCTCCAGCCACTTGTGTCTCATGCTGCACTACCCCCAGCTGGGCTGAAAGGGGCAGGAGGGGATCAAGGAAAGAGCTCTGCTTCTCTTTTTCCCTCCTACGGCTCATCTGTTCTCTGTAAGTCTTCAGCTTCACTGAACTCTTGGGAAGTTCCTGGAAAAGATCGGCGAAATCCCTGCGGAGTAGCCACTCTTACCCAGCTGGGCTGGTGTCTGTTTTCCAGGCATTCCCAAACTGTGTGTCGTTCTGGGCTGTGGTACCACCAGGGAGGGCTTTATCGTCCTCTTGGATGCCATTGAAATTCCCACACATGCCACAGAGCTTCCCCTGGTACTCTGGTCCCACATGGATAAACAGGGTGTGGCGGCCGTTATACTGGATCTCCACGTTGGCTATTGTCTTTATTGCTATCATATTTCTGATCTTGGAAATGGACCCCATAGGCCCCATGGTGTGGGGCAGCTTCACTCTTTCCTGGTTGACCTAATAAAGGAAGGCAGGGGTGTGGCGGTAAGCATTGAAATTGGTACGAGACAAAACATGTGGTTCTCTGTGACTATTTTACACTGGATGACAACTTATCCTCAACAGAAAGGTCTAGTCACGTTCACCATACCATGTTCCTATACCTCAAAGTTATGGGAAAAATTATGTTCCCATCCCACTTTTCTCTATAATACACACCCAAGAGAGCTGACAGCATGGATGCTACAAACTTCAGCTGTGGGGTGGTATAGTAATTAACTAAATGAATATATTTTAAATGATGGGGGAAACATGATAAAACACAAAAAGATAAGCAAAGTCTAGGCAGGCCAACATATAGGATTAGTGCCAAACTGAACTATTAAATAGTAGATATATTAAATATGCACCAGAGAATAAATAGATCTGATGGCGTTGGCAATGGAAAACCAACATGGAAGGGGCCGGAGAGACCTCCTGGAACAAGGAATTCCATACTTTGGCACAGTCCTGGGAAAAACCTTCCTGGGCATTACTAGCAAACTTACTTTGGACAAGGATGAGACAGGCAATGAAGCTAATGTTCTGGAGACATTAGGAAAATGATGATTCCAGAGTGGCAGGCCCTCTGGTCCTTGCCCTCTTACTATTATGCCATTACTTCCACAAGCATCTTAGTGGGGTGGGTGTGGGGGAGCCAGCTCATGAGTGCTTTTAGTGTCCCCCAATTGTTTTTGAGAAAGCTTCTTCTGATTCCCAGCCACCTTGGTTAAGCATGCCCAAGTGGGAAAAGAGGGCAAAGTCTTCCTTCAAATCATCAGGGATGTAGTTCACAAAGCTAGTTTGGCAAAAACTCTGCTTACTGAAAGAACTGGGAGGAGTAACCCACCCGTTATCTGAGAATTCTGTCCTCTGTGGACATAGAAGAGCTAATCACAGAATACATCAAAGCAGTCACTACTTGGAGGAATCGTTGTATGAGAATTTCACATTTGCTCAAAAATCATGTGAGTTTTGCTAAAAATAAATAAATAAAAACCACCACAGGAACACCGAATACAACTGCAAGTGCACATCTACCCAAAATATTTGCTAATTGTTGAGCATATGTTCACATTAATCTTATTGCCAGTTGCCAGTCTGACTTGCATGCATTTCCTCAGTAGACTGAATCAGCCATGCTTTTATCTATGGAAGGACTTGGCACAGATTTGGGGAAATTTATGCTCCTTTCTCATTTGCTCACTGCTCAGTTTGTGCAAGTGATCCATGCAAAGTTGAGTGGCAAGATGCTGTTTGAAGAAGGCTGGTGATCTTGACCATCGATGGCTTGCCCACTCCCATGCAGAGGTACGAAAAGGCCCAGGACTGATTGCGGTCCTCTCAATGCATCACAACCCAAGGTTCACAAACACAAACCTTCCACATACCTCTACTCTTTGACTGTTCCCTAGGACAACGTGAAAGTGAAGTGCACCACTCCTGAGCCAGACTTCTACCCGGGCCACGAACGACACATGCGGATTCCCCTGATGCCTGTTCTCAGCAACAACCCGGTAGAAGAAGGGAGGGGAGGAGTGGCAAGTCCTGGAGATCTCATAGGCACATGTGCCCTGGAAGTGCACCACCGCCCCATCGAAGGTCAAGTAATGAGGGTCCCCAGTCACGGTGCAGGTTCCCTGCTCGGTATGACAGCCCCGTTTCCCATCCTTCACTGTGCATTTCTGACCAGGGTTACAGCTGGCTGCAAAGCAGTGGAAATCTGATGGGCCGTCACAGCTGCACCTCTCGTGGCAACCAGAAAGCCAGACACGGTCCCCAGTCTGCAAGAACAATGCAAAGAACTTGCTACATGCGGGTCACAAGTTTCAGCCTGGACAATAAAGTATGAACAGCGGTGGAGTGGTAGAACCTGAAATGCGGGCATTCAGTGAGACCATCCTCCTAGCTATGTCCTTCAGGAGGGCTCAGCGTTGCCTGTGACCCTAGTTTCATATCAACCAACCATTTATAGCAGCCTTCTTCTCCACCAGGAGCAAATCTTTTGCAAGAGCAAGAATGTGCTAATACAATTTGCATCACAGCTGGGAAAAATGCCCTGGTTCTCATGTTCACTGCAGCCAACCATGGGCTATTTAATTCGTGGTGGAGCACAGTGCATTTTGGGCAGCCATTTTGAATATTCAAGCTGCAACCATGGCATGCCATGTTGTCCAAACCCAGAAAGGGTGGGTGGTTGGTAGGGTTAACAGCCACAACCTGTTTTAATATTGTGAATGGTCTGCTAACCATGCCAGTAACACCCTTGCAAGGACTGGATGGCATGACAAGCAGGTGGTGGCTTGAATGCTGAAAACAACCGCTTGCAAGTGCCATTCCCACCATGGCTTATTTGGGTTGCTTGATTTTGGAATTCAGCCTAGTATGTTGTTCCTGTGAAAACACGTATTTTCCCTAGACAATGTGGTGATTACAGCTAAGGTTTTGGTGATAGCCTCCCAAATGTGGAATGCTCTCCCTGGAAGACTAACCTTTTGAAAAACAATTCCTGGGCCTTTTAAGGATATTGTTTTAAATTATCAATTGTATTCTTATATGCTGCATTAGATCTTTTTCTTATTCTAATAGTTTAAGGTTTCTGTTGTGTTCTAATAAATCGTGTTCAAGATTTCAAGATTTATTCTATATTCATAAGCAAGGAACAGAACATTGATCATGGGGGACATGGAAATATTTACCATATATGATGGAGTTACCCAAAGGAAGTGCATGTGCTGGAAAAAGCAGTAAGCAGAGATCTCTGTTAGGGCGTATAATTCCATTACAGCCCATTGTTTCTCTGTCAGAATATGTGAAAGAGGTAGTGTTAAGTAAACGCTCTTAGCCTGGAATTTATTTGGGGTGGACAAAGCATCAATAGCCAACAGAAAGAGCATAACAAGGCACCCACACAAAATCCAGTTAATGAAGGACTGGGAAATAGCAATAATGGTAAAAGTAACAGATTACTTTATTAGTATATCAAGGGAAAGGAAGGCTTGAAAAAACTGGAACCCCTTTTTAGACTTTACAAGTCAGAAATATAATATGAATATTGGTAAATATATGACAAATTAAGGAATGGTGAAATTTAAAGTAGATATATGGTCAAATGCCCCATTATAGTTATTGATAGTCGTTCTGTAGTATTCATCATATTTTAAAAGCACAGATAGTTTGATTGATATGTAGAAGCACTATTTTATTTGTTGTCTATGTAAAAATATTTACCAGACTTAAAACTTTGTTTCAGATGCCTTTCCCTTTCATAATTGTAGACGAATCGTACTAAAATAAATATATAACATGTACATGTGTACAATTAGCAATCAAGCATGCTACTTGTTTTTTTTAGTGTAATCATAGCTGCCGTCGCTCTAGCCTGGTGCCAAGAATTAAGGGATCTGAAAAGTAGCGACAGGGGGCCCTCACCTTATAATAAAGCCCCTTGTGCCCGCAACCACACTGCTCTTCCGGGATGCAGCTTCCCCCACTGCGCAGGAAGCCTCTGTCACAGAAGCAGCCCTCCGAGCACGTGTGGAGGCAGCTGGGCTCCATCGCAGCGTGCGAGCAGAAGTCCCTGCAGGGGAGCCTACAGAGCTCATAGTGAGCATGGGCCTGGCAGCTGGAGCCTGCACAAAGAGGAGAGAGTGGAAACGAGAAACTTAAGCGCCTACAGCATACAAAGTGAGCTCGATGAACGGGAAGAGCAGCAAGCCCTGTGCTCTCAAGCTCCAGGCAAGGGTGGTTGGTTAGTTGGCTTATTCATACCCTCTCAAGTCCAGGCGGGCTCCACACCATTCCCCAGGACCCTTGCCTTATTCCTAAGCTGCCCCAGTCTCCCAGTGAACACCTTGACCAAACAAGTAACTCCATTTCTCAACAAAATAGATATTCATGGCATTAGCACCCCCAGGCAGGACACCCCGGTAGCATCCTTGCTCAGAGCAGAACTAGGTGCTACCAAAGCCACAAGAAGAACAGGAGGGGGCTGGGAGAAGAGAGGGAGGGAGGGGACTCCAGACTTGTATTTCTGACTACATAATGGCATACTGGTCCACTGGCCCATATTCTGCGAATTGTATGTGACTTGAAGAACTGGTGCCTGCATTTGCTCAGTTTCCCTTTCCTTTCTATGCTCTTCCTTTTTGTATCATTCCTGTTAGATGGCAAAACTGTGGGAAAGGACAGCCTCATCTTTGATGCTTTCTACAGTGCTTAGAACAGTTTAGACACTTTGTGACCAATTAATTAAGCATTGTGGTTGCTGCTGAAAACAGAAAAGGCATGTTGGACTTCTTCCTCCTCCACCCGCTGGCTCTATAAGGGCTACCAGAATGTAACTCAAGGTTTGTTCAGGTCAGTTGGCTGAGCCTGCCTTTGGTCCTAGGCTATGCTGCAGACCTACCTGCTACTCATTGCAGAGAACTTTGACTTAAGGGGCAGGATGGGAATTTAATAAATAAATGGTTGAAGGCAGGCAAACTCTTGTGGGGATGGTACCAGGCTTTGGAAGTAAGCTCTACCAGTTCATACAAGGTGGGATAAGGGGGCTTTGGCATAGCATAGAGATTTGGCATAGGGGCAGACACTTGTGATGGGGTGCAGTCACCAATATCTAGCTTCAGGGATCATCAGGACCCCTGGACCATTATTTCAGCAAGTGCCCATGGGTAGTGGAGTGGTGGGGCAGAGGGCATCTCAGAGGCTCTGGGATCCAGCCCCACGGGGTTCCCCACAATACTACCTTGGTTGTCAACTCTGTTGGACCACCCGTGGGGCACAACAGGTCATTCATCAGTCAGAACCAAATTGGCTTGGAGATCACTGAGGTGTTTCCCTGTGAGCCACCTGGAGTAGCCATGAACCTTGTTGAAAGAGGGTCATCCTCAATCTGAAGGCTCTGAGGGGCTGTCCTGTCCAATTCTGGTTTAAAGATGGAAAGCCACGAAAGCTGCTGCCCATCCACAATGAGCTCCTGAATATCAGACACGCACACAGCTCACCCAATCACAGTCTTCTGAAGTACGGTGAGATGGCCCGCAGTTCTCTCTCTAGTAATTACTTCACATTTGCATCTGTCCTCCATCCCTTTTTGAAATTTATAAGTGGCTACCCAGTGACCTCTGAAGCATGGATTGTCACAAAGTCTCAAGGCATTAGATTAGCAATCCTGCAGTTCAAAGTATAATGCAGAATTGGTTTCTACTCACTGCAGAAAGTTTCTTTCCTCCAAGGTGAGATGGTGACCCTGGCCCTCTGGCAGGCCGCCGCATATGTCTGGATGGAACGACAGAGGACATTGCTGTCCCCAAGAGAAACATAAAGGTCAAAAATGCAACTCGTTAAATAAGGCTCAAGCTCAACCTGGGGGTGGCAGGAAGCAAATGGCCCATCTGGATCCTGGATGATCCAGCACCTTGATTCGGCCTGGATGAGCCGTTCCCCCTGCTCAAACACAGGGCTAGAAGGAGCAGAATCATTCATTCCACCCAGGACAGTCCCTGATTTCTGGTCTAATGCCCAGCTGAAGCCATCCTTTGCTCTGGAGCGATTTCGCTGGACCAAGTCATCATAAGAGACTCCACTGAAGTTCCCACACAGGCCACATATCTGGTCTTGGAATTTGGGAGAAAGCATGACAAAGAGGCTGTGGTCCAGGTCGTAGCTCACTGTTAGCCCAAAGTCTGCTTTGAGAGTAGTATAGAAGCCATGCTGATATATGGCCATTCCTAGCTCTTCGATTTTCGCCGGGAGGTTCACAGCCACTCTGTCAATCTGTACAAAATGAAGCAGCAAGAGCAGGTCAATCCCTCCAGTGAAAACATTCAATGGCCAAACTTTATGGAGCTAAGAGAGGCCTCTGCAAATTCCCCAAGGCAGCCAGAGAGAGGAAAAGTAGGCAGTGTATTTAGTACCCATAAGATCCTTTACAGAGCCACTGCGTATAGCGATTAAGAAGGCAGGCCCAGGACTCAGGTGCTCCCAGTTCTAGCCCTTGCTCGGCCATGGAGCCGGCTGTGTGACTTTGTGCCCGTCACAGATTCTCAGCTCAACCAATTTCACAGGGTGGTTGCAGTGGATTGAGAGCAGGAGGAGGAGAATTATGTAAGCCCTTTGAGTCCACTGGGGGAGAGGGAGATATAAATCACATAAATAAATAAACAGATTATACATACAGACATTCAGCCTATTTCCTCACCTTGATGGTTCCCTGGTGGCCTCGCTGCAGATGTATCTGCGTATTGTTCACCAGCACAAAGACCTCCGAAGTCACAGGGAAAGGGTTGTTCGGCAGCCTCTCAGTCTTCACCGCAACTCTAAAAGAGGGTAAAGAGCTGGACAACCTGCATAGTTCTACCAAGACGTGTGTGGAGGTACCTCGAAAACTGTAATGCTGCCCATCGAAGGTGGTGTAGTGAAGGAACCCAGAAACTTGACAGATGCCATCTGACAGTGCATGGCACCCGTACACCCCCTTCTGGGCACCACAGAATTGTCCGGAGCCACAGAAGGACCCGACAGCATCCACTGCATGGACTGATCCATCACACCGGTACATCGTTTGGCACTGTTCTCCTTCCCAGAAGAAGCTGTCCCCCTTCAGGTAATATCGGCCCCTATAGCTGCATCCACACTGCTCCGGAGGCACACAGTCGATGCCACTCAGCACAAACCCAGGGTCACACTGGCATCCTTCTACACATGGGAAAGGGTGGCAGCCGTCTGGCTCAGCTTGTTGGGTGCAGGAGTCAGGGCAGGGGGAGCCACAAAGTACATAATGGCTGTTTGCTGGGCAGGTCAGTTCTGAAAGAGACATACAGCAAAACATTTAAAGGGTTTTTTTTACCCCCCACCCCACCCCATAGTATGCTGTTGGAAACCACTCTGATGATGGGGTGGTAGAGAGATGATGATGATGATGAATGGTCCCCTGCAGTGATCCCCACCTGTTACCAGCATTGTCGTCTTGCTGGAAAAGGCAGGCCAAGACATTTCTCTGTTCCCTAACATTTGATACATGTTAGGTTTTGATACATCAGTGATTTTGGTTATGCTTGCATTGTTTTTACTTGTTTAATTATGTTTCCTTTTTGCAAATTGTTTTGCTATGTTTTATATGTTTCAATAATTTTGTTGTAAGTCACCTTGGATCTTTTCTTAAAGGGAAATATGACTGAGATATTAAAAACAAAGAAATGATCACCCAGTGCCAAAGAAACAAGTCAGGGAATACTCTCTCTGAAGAAAAACAAGGAAACATTTAGGGAGCAATCCTATGGCTCCCAGACATCACCTGGGAATCCATAGGATGTATCTGATTCTCAGATCTGAGCTTGGAGACAGAGCTGTTACCTTGCAGCTGGGAATCCTCTCCAACCTTCCCCGTTCATATGGTGGACATGGAAAGAACCATGTTGGGAGCCTCTGAGGTTAGGAACTTGAATTTGAAGAGGGGACAAGGGAGGCGTTCTCATGGGTAGAGAAGAGAGGAAATGGCAGAGGCTGCAGCTCATGTAACCTGGGTCCTCTGCAACCTTCTTTCTTCCCCCTCCAAAGCACCCCAAGCTAGACAGCTGCAAACAGACTCCAGGGAAAATGCAGAGCAGGACAAACAAGGAAACAGAGATTGCCCTCACCCACTCTGTATTGGTTGCCTGTAACTCTACTCTAAGACATCTGAGAGGGATGTCTTAATCTGTAGTCATGAAGCAAGCAGGGGATTGGACCTGATGGCTTTCTTTGTACCTTCCAACTCTACTATTCTAGAATTCTATTAATTATCTGTGAAAAGGCTGGTGGAAGGATGCTTTTTAAAAGGAGAGGGAAGGTACAAGAATAAAAAATGCACAGGGGGCAGAAACTGCCTGTATGTGGGAAGGGTTGTTGATGATACAAGAAGATGGTACAGTGGAACCAAATGCCAAGAGAGATTGTGGAACCCACAATCCCACACTAGAGACATTCAAGACAAAACTGGACAGTGAGTGGGATGGTGTGACCTGGCTTCATGCACCAGCAGGGGTTGAACCCAGTGGCCTTCTTGGACCCTTCCAACCCCACTATTCTATGAATCTATAAGTCCTAAAATTATTTCCCTTGGGCCCTCACTTACCACACTGGGAAGCATCTCTCCACGGCTGGATGGTGATGCCACGAACCTGGCATTGCCACGCATAGCTCTTGAGGGCCTCACACATGGACTTGCGACTGCCCTGGGTTGTGCACATGTCTCTCACACAGTGCTCCATGTGGATCTGTGGATCTGCTAGGCTGTGGCATTCTTTAAATGGCCCATTCACATCGGTAATAATGCCACAGTGGCTCCATGACCTGAAGGCAGCTAGTTGAGTTTCGCTGCATGTGGATGGGAGCCCGATCACTGTGCAGTGGAAAGGGGAGCTGGGATCCTTCCAGCTGTCCCCAAAAAGCACAGCATCCTGAACCAAAGAGCCATTGGGAGCCCTGAATTCATCATGTGGATTTCCATTGAAGTCTCCACCAAGGCCACAGAGGGACCCAACATAGGTCTCAGGAACAGAGACGGACACATAGTAAGACCAGTCATAGGAAATGGAGAGGCCAAAATTGGTCTGGATGAAGATGGAGGATCCAGTGTAATAAGCGTGGAGTTTTCCTAATGTGAGAGTGAAGGGCAGGTTCATCTGGAGGCCATTCACCTGGGCCAAAGAAAAAATAGTAAGGGGGGAAATTAGGCAATACTGAATCCAGATTTTTTCCCCCTTCCAGTTGGTAGGCTTATGCATACACTGTAATCATTGGTCTTACTTATTTTATTTCACTGTATTTATTCATTAGTTCAGGGGTCCCCAACATGGCATCTGCAAAACTCTCACCCCCCTCTATGCATTCATAGATTTCTATAGATTCATAGCTATGAGTACATATGAAATACACATAACTTTCTAGTAATTCTACAAATAAGAATAATCAAATTAAAATAAAATAATTTTAAAAAATAAATATTTGACTAAAATAATGAAAATTAAATGTCCATGTGATGGTGGCACCCATTAACATGTCAAAAGCATTTTAAATTTCACAATCCATTGCATCACAGATAAGTATGCAACCTAATATTGTAAAATGTCTTCTAGCTGCAAAAGCATACAGAAAATCCCTTTCCCTTCCACATATTAATTTCTACAGAGCAGATACATAGCTTAAAAGATATATACAGCAGTGAATATCAAAGACCGTCGCAGTACAAAATTTATCTGAGTAATAGCCCTCCCCTGAAAAAGAAGCAACTGCCAGGTGTTGCTGGAACACAGGTGTAAAAGCATCCTTGGTTCTATTGCACCATCAGTGATGTGTTCAATTAGGAAATTCCTTATTAAAGAGAGGGTGCAGTTGTCAAATAGGCAGGACACAAAAGCTTTTGCTGAATAAGATGCAGCCTAAGATCCACAAATACTTAGGTAAATGCAAATGCCAGTGATTCACTAATTAGGCCTTTTGTTATGGCACCCACAGCTGTTTTTCAAATTGCAGAATGTGCCCATGGGCCCAAAAACAGTGGAGAGCCTCACCAAGTTGCTCTCCCACTAGCACATTTTTAGTGTTATATTACCCTTTCTTCAGAGAGATCGGAGTCCCCCTCCTTGCTTCACACACACCTTTCATGTTATCCTCTCACCAGTATTTTTTTAAACGCCAAACTTTCCCAGTCTGGTGTCGTTCATGTGTGTTGCCCTGCAACTCTCATACCATGATTTTCAGCCATCATAGTCGAGTCAGGTCTGGGTTAGGCCAGGATCGGGATGAAGCTAATGTCAGCCAGCAAGCTTTGTGGCTAAGTAGGGACTTGAGCCTGTGCCTTCCCAGTCAGAGCCCAATACAATCCTTAACCACTATTGCTCCATGAGCTTCCAGTCAAAGCAACTCCCAACAGCAAATCCACAAGGCATCAGGCACAAATAAATCCAGGCAGGCAGGGATATAGACCCAGGATCACAAAAAGTTTTTACTAGTAGTCAGAAACAAGAATGGGGGTGAACTGGGCTGGAATCGCCCTGTGCAGAATTCATGTGCTCCTCTGTCTGAAAGCCTGTTGGATGTCAGTTCACAATGGAATTAATGAAGCTCGTGAATTTCAAGTCATCAAAGCTTGCAGATTGTTCCTTCTTACCTTCACTTCACCTTCCCGTCCTCCTGCTACTGTGATGTGTTCCCCATAAACATAAAGCTCTATCTGTCTCACCCAAGATGCTGCAATGGAGCCTTTGTGATCATTGGTCACATGGATGGTGAATGAGGGGAGCTTGCCAGGAGGGCCACAGTATTTGCTAAGTGTGTACTTGCAGGCTCCTTGGTGGTCAAACATGAATCCATCAAATGTGATGTAGTGGAGGTAGCCGAACGCCCACATGGTGCCGTATCTCAGTGGGTAGCACCCCTGTTTGCCGTCCACGGTTCTGCATATCTCTTGAGACCCACAGGTATGATCCTGGCACTCCATGGGATGACCAGGCTGCTTGCAGGAGCATCTCCTGCTGCAGGAGTCTGTCAGAACCACTTCTTCCAGCTGGTAGTCATGACCATTCAGCCTGCAGCCGCACTGTTCCAGGGGTATGCAAACTCCGACATTCAAAACATACCCCTCTCGGCAGACGCATCCTGCCACACACGGCTCAGGGCATGCGGTGGGTGCTGTGAGGTTGGTGCAGGAGGCAGGACAAGCTGAACCACAGAAATCATAGTAAGCATTGGCAGGGCAGGAGACCTCTAGGTGCAAAGAAAAGAAGCCACATTTAATATTGGGAAAAATGCAACACTGAATTCCCCACGGGATTTAAGAGTGGGGAAAATGAGAAACTTAAAAAAGGAACATTGATGAATCAGTCCGTCCCTAGATTTAACCTTCATCAAGCAGCATAAACATATGCACAAAGGTAACTGTGGGGTATTTTATTATTCTGAGCTTTTTTCTAGTATGCTAAAGGTGTCTTGCACCCAGAAATATGGAAAAAGTAGTATGTTAGAAACTTGAAATATTAGAAAAAGTATCATAAACTGTCAAGGTAAAACTTTTTTAGTAGTATTAAAAACCCACATTTGTTGGTATTGTAGGATATTGGTCTGTCCCATAACATTTTACATTTCTGTTTCTAGTGAGGAAAATGTGCCCAAAGGAAATCCCATGCTTTGGGCTAACCTCTCCAGCACCCATAGTTCTCAAATCTGTTTCCCTAAACCAATTTTCTTTGGACATAGATACAAATTACATGGCTCCAAATTTATAATATATTTCCTGGATTATCTTCTCCTGAAATTGACTTGAAAATAAATCCTTACACAGTTATGTTGTGGTTATCTTGCAACAAAGATTGGCTTACAAAGACTCATGATACCATTTTGCAAAAATTGTTTGTGATGATAAATGATTCCTTCTCAGTATTCTCTGGGGAATACAAAAAATATAATTGGTACATGGATGAGCAGCTTATTGAGCAGGTGATCCATTACAATGATCTAAGCAACACCTTGCAAGAACCTCTTAATTATTAAGATAAAAGATGCACATGGCAGTTCCTTTGACTTGATTTATTTTTACAGAAGTGGGAAGCTGTGTTTCCTCAGTGTTACAGGTGCAGAAGCCAAAGCTATTTTAAAAAAGGAAGAAAAAAAGAAACTATTATCTAATCACCACCTGCAGCTTACAGTTGTGAACTGACTCGATCTAAATTCTTGTGGAACATTCAGATGCTGTCTTGCCCTGATATTTAAAGAATGCGGCATTAAAACTGGAAGCTGAAGTCCTTTCAATAGCCATTTTAGCATGGAAAAATGCTCTCAGTCTGGACTCTGTTTATCTATGTTCTCAAAGCCTAAAAATTAGCTGGTGCTAATGTTGACAGATGCTGACACTTTGCTTTGGCTTAAAAGGTTAAATGGTAAAGCAGATTGGATTGCTGTTAGTCCAGATAAAGCAGTATGATTTCAAAGAGGGTAAGTGATACATTAAAGATGGACAACTAGAAAGCAATTTGGGGTGTGTGGGGGGGCACACTCAAAAGCAAATTGTGTTTGTTCAGCACTGAAGTGGGGCAGAGAGCCCAGGTCAGAATGGGATAACTATTGGCTAATTATTTCCAAGTTCTTTCTACAATTAAACTCTGGAGAGCTCACACAGTTCAAAATGCAACCCTGTGCAACTTTGGACAGAGTTGCAATCGTAAAAGGAGGTTTACAAAAAGTTTTGCCTCAGCTGAGGCCCTGTCTTTATCTGTTAAGATAGGTAGAAACAGTGGGAAAGTGTTATTGCAATGTGATTTTTTAATGATATCAGGCCTCATTTTATATTTCCGTTACTTATTTTGCTGCCAGTTTCATACCTGCTGGCTGGCATAAATACTTTTATAGCAGAACAAGCAGCCAAGTATTGTGACTGCTGTTAAGATTTGATCTCAGAGTAACAGCTGACGGTAATGATTGGGAAATAAATGGTGCAGGTTTTGTTTATAAAGTAAAGTTGCTTCTGGTTTTATGTTATGTGTATATATACATTGAAAAACTAAGTCATATACTTCTGTTTATTATCTATAGCTTAATCTTAATTTACCCTTGCTTTACTGTTTAAAAGAATACTTTTTTTCTAGTGGCTAGGAGGTGAAAAGGTCTATATACAAAATCAGTCCTTTTTGCTAGTTGCCTGTATTTTGGGATATAACGAAACCTCAATGGCACCATTAATAAGTTCACAGAATTGATTAATTTTATGCCAAACATGCATGTTTTTTTCCTGAATAAAATGGTAAGAGGCTGAAATTTATGAACATTGACAGGTTGCAGGGAGCATGCCCAGCTCTCACATGTTATGGTCTGCTCAGATCGATTCATCTGATTCTGTGGAGAAATGGATAGGCACTGGAGCACAGATGACCTGGCAGCTGGAAGGCGAATATTCTCAGAGAAAGCATGGGATCCAGCCTGCCTTGGGCAAGGAGAGAGTTAGGGGAAAGGGGAGGGATGGATCCAGAGTTCCTTGGCCCCATGAGATGACAGGTGAAGTGAGCAGGCCACGCATGAAGTGCCAGGCATTCACTCATATAGCCCCCAAGCAGGGACAGCTACCCTGAGGGTGGACTCAAAAGCTTTTCTGAAAGGGAGTGAAGGAGGGGGAGTTCTAGTCTGGATCCAGCTCTTCACACGGACAGATGCTCTTCGCACAGCTAGTTAAGCTCTGATAAATGGGCTGTGCTTCTAAATTCTCATCAAAGTCAGCTGGAGAGAAAAAGGAGGAGGAGAAAGCAGCTTGTGATACAGGTGGCAGGAAACAACAACGCTGTGGGTGAAATACCTGGTAGGGCTATTTGTGTGTAAATCCTGCAATGGAAAGCATGTTTGGGGTGGCACATGATGCTGCCCCATTTGACCAAGCCCCTCCGTGTATGGTCCACTTATATTCACAAGTGCAATTGTTACTGAATGCACATAAGTCCCCAGTAAGCATTGCACCCATGAAATCTGCCGCCACTCAGAGGACAGGTGGGTGCATTCACACTGGAGAAGCAGGTACGTTTCGAATGTCAGAAAAGGAAACGTGCTCACCACATCCAAGCTCTTTTCTCCAGTTTGGCACCTTCCCTCCAAGCAGGTTGCAAACCTCTCCATAGACTTCCACAGCTACACACAGCATGTGATTGCCTGGGCCATACTGGCAGAGGTCATAGATGCAGGACTCATAGTAGAGATCCGGGTCTTCACGCCAGTGGCACTCTGAGAAAGGCCCAGAGCGATTTCTTAGGATGTCACACATTTGCTCAAACTCTTGCAATTTTAGGCAAGGCCCCAGGACACCTGTGTCATTCATGCACCTGAAAGAGCAAGTCACAATTTACAGGCACTGCTGGACACTCCCTTCCTCCCAGCACTGCTGTCCTGATCCAGTCAAAGCCCATCCCTATTCTTGACAAGGAAGGAAGGAAGTCAACAAAACCCATCATAAACCCATCATGTTGTGGTGGGGATAAGATGGAGGAGGAGAATGATGTAAGCTGCCTTGAGCCCTTTGTAGGAAAAGGGCAGGATATAAATCGGAAAATAAATAAATAAAATAAATAAATAAAGACTAAGATTAAACCTAGGAGCTGCGTTATGACGGCTACCTGGCCAGAAAAAGAAGAAAAACGAGAGGAAGGAATCAGTATGTTCAAAGATAGGGCTGGCCCAAGAGATTTTGCTGCCTAAAATGAGGGAGAAGCTGGAGCTGCTTCCCGTTCCATGTGTAAAGGCCGACTGGATGGGTGGTGGACTCTAGCTTCAGCACTGGTGGAGGGTCAGCATTCTCAACCACATCCGTGGGCAACAGGGCAGCTTAGCGGCCTTTGGGCAGGTTGCATGGCTCACATCAATTCCCTCTTTTTACTTTGCTACCTTCTTCCAGCACCCAGTATCTGCCTTATCCGTCTTGAGGATAGGGCAGGAACATCACAAAGAACTCAATATTTGCAAAAACAGAATTGCATACTTCAGGGGACTCATGTCTGAGATCCAAGCATTGCCGAATTCTGAGTCATTCTTGGCTTTCCTCCCATCAGGCAGGGCTTTATCATCTTCACGGGCACCATTGAAGTTCCCACAGATCCCTTGCAGCTTCCCCCAGTATTCTGGGCCTACTCGGACAAACAAAGTATGGCGGCCGTTGTACTGGATTTCCAAATGGGGATGCACTTTCATAGTCACCGTGTTGCTTTTCCGTGTGATGGTGGCCGATGGATTCAGCTCTTTTGGCAACTGGGTCTGGTTCCCGTCAACCTGAACAGAGAATGGAAGTCCAGATTGGGAAGCTAAAGCAGCAGAGGTTTTGAGAGAGGAAATAGCTCATGGCACACACAGAAGGCGAGTCCCCAGCGGTGTCACCAACCCGGGGAATAAGATTCCAGGCTACTGTAGTCACTGGTACTGCTTCTCCCCATTCTTGTCTCTGTTAGGGATTCGGAGAGGGAAAGCAGGCAGGAAAATATCCCCTCTCTGTTCTGCAGCAGCTACTGGAATTTACAGGCATGTTCACATGATAGTGGGAGAACCAAGAGAGTTAGTGAGAATGGGCCCAAGGAATGGTCTGGGAGCACAAATTGCTATCACATGGTTAACGGTACTCACTTTGTGCCCCGCCCTGCAAGGCTGGTTTTAAAAGAGATATAATGAGGCAGGAGCTCTTGTGCCAATATCCAGCCTCTCAGCAGCCCTATGTCCATTTCCAAAGGACCCATTTTGCAAACTGCTGAGCTGGCCATCTTTGCCCCACACCTCCAGAAGATGCTATACCTCCTGGCTATGCTGCCCTGCAGTGCACACTCCCCCCCCCCCCCACACACACACACCCATTTCCCTTCTTCTCTGAGCATGGTACCCACCAGAACATCTTTGCCTTGTTCCAGAATCACATGTGAGCTGAACTGCCTGGACTGGATCCAGATTTCCACTCGGTAAAGAAAGGAGACCCGGAGACTCTGGAAATTCTTGTTAGTAGCCACAATCCGGAAGGAGAGCTCGGTGGAAGAGTTGTGAGTCTTTGCGATCTCATAGGCACAAGTGCCCTGGAAATGCACCACAGCCCCGTCGAAAGTGAAGTAATGAGGGTCTCCAGACACAGTGCAAGTGGCTAGCTGACTCTGGCAGCCCCATTTCCCCTTCCTGAGTGTGCACCGCTGGCCTCGGCTGCAGTTGCTTGGGGTGCAGTGGAAGGCTGAAGCAGCACCACAGCTGCACCTTTGTGTGCAAGCTGAGAGCCACAGAAGGTCTCCAACCTGATAGGGGAAGTGGCCAGAGAGAAGGCATGGCCCATGTGAAGATAAAACCTTTCAGTAAAACTCAGAAATAAGAAGCTCCGCATATTGACAAGAGCTCTGAACAGAATGAAGAGAATATAAGAAGCTCAGAGTCTTCTCCCTTCCTGAATTAGACAACTTGTTCGTGAAACCCAGTGTTTTGTCCCCAGCAGAGGTCAGTCAGAATCCGATATGGGAGAGCACGAGGGAAATAAACCATTCTCCTGCTACATTCCGCTAATAGCAGAGCTTATAAAGTCATCACAAATGTTTAATCTGTTGGAAGGACAAAAACAATGGAGCTCATTGTTTATATGCCCAGCCGCCCCCTGAGATCGGCGGGAGAGGCCCTTCTCCGGGAGCCCTCCATGGAAGAAGTTAGGAGGGTGGTTACTCGGAGGAGGGCTTTCTCAGCGGTGGCGCCTAAGTTATGGAATGCGCTCCCCAGAGAGGTCCGCCTGGCGCCGTCGTTATTTGTTTTTCGGCGCCAGGCGAAGACCTTTTTATTTAAGCAGTATTTTAAATGTTAATATTATTGAATTTTATTTGGCCAGGGCGGCTTGTTTTATAGTGTATATTTGTATTTTATTGTATATATTTTAAAATGTTATTTTAAATTTTTTGTTGTAAGCCGCCCCGAGGCTTCGGCGAATGGGGCGGCATAAAAATGTTTTAATAAAATAAAAATAATAAAATAAATAAGCTCACAGTGCATGCATACAAAATATGCCAGGATCAGTCCCAGTCCCCTTCAGTCAAAATGCTGCCATTTGTATTTATAAATCTAATGAATGAATAAATGGCTAAAAACAGCTGAAGGAAGCAGCTCTGCCAAAGTTTGGAGAATTGCTGTTGGTCTAAGTAGACTACTGTGGGCTACTTCAACGCTTTTCACACCTCTGACAGTGGAAGAACATGTTTATGTCCATCCCACTATAGCCCTCCTTTCTCACTAAACTGGACTGAAAGAAAGCTTATTGGAGAAAATTGGGAGGAGGTCCCCCCCCCCCAAGCCTAAATG
This sequence comes from Varanus komodoensis, assembly GCF_004798865.1. Lineage (NCBI taxonomy): Eukaryota > Metazoa > Chordata > Lepidosauria > Squamata > Varanidae > Varanus > Varanus komodoensis. The sequence continues at coordinate 118,650 of NW_025335759.1, read as the reverse complement.
CAGCATGACGAGGGAAAGATCAACTTTCTCCTGCACTGTGCCATGCACATGTGGTCCCACCCACCCAGTGGGAGGCTTTCCTAAAGCATAATTACTGCACGGGGCATATTGGGAGCGTGTGAGACAGACCCGAAACACGTGCATGAGAGTTAGGGATGCCTGAGGAATCCAGTGGGAGGAGCAGCATCCAATGGATTTGCATGATTCTGCCACACACACACACACATGACACACAAACCAGATTCTGGGTTTTGCATGGGAAGAAGTGACCTGCATACCAATCTGACTTTCATCCTTTAAGGTATCAGTGGAGATGTTGGCGTGTGGATCTACTCACGTGGTAATATCGTCCGTTGTACTCGCAGCCACACTGCTCAGGGCGAACACATTTGTCTCCGTTCCAGAGGTAGCCGTCATCACAGGCACATCCTTCAGAGGGCAGGGGGCTGCAGAGGTGCTTAAATGTGGGCTCCACACACAGGTCCTGGCAGGGGGGCTTATGGAGCTCATAATGACTATTGGCTGGGCAATCAGCAGCTAAAAAGAGGAGGAAAGCACGTCCTGATGGTTGATCCCCAGGAGAATGTGAGGCTTAGTTTGCTTTTTATCCTTTACAAAAGCCTTCTCCCCACAGATGGAGGTGTCTTAATGCAATTATTATGCTGAAACCCATTCAGGCAACTAAGGTTATCCATTTTAAAATTGCCGGGGATAATTCAGGCACCCGCCTGGGACTCACTACTAAATGTACCAGAGAAACTTCACAGAGAGCACTTGGACTTCTGTGAATTCAACCTGCAGATTCTGCAGTCAACTGGCTTTTTCTGAGTCACATGGACTTGTTGGCTTGTCTTTACCTTTGGGAGTCATTTGTGCAAATCTGCACTTGCGAGAATGTGCACTGGCACGTATGCATATCTAGGCAAATAAAACAAAATTCCTTTAAAATTGATTGTCAATGAGAAGATGAAGGAATGAAAGATGCCTGAAAAACCATGACAATAGGCACAGGATGGCTTTAACAGCTTATATCCCATCCTGTAACAAAATGTTTCAGTGTTCTTGCCCTTGTCTGGTGCACTGTAAACTAATGATCTTCGCTTGCCTGTAGCCACGAACACTTGTGGGTATTTCCTGGTCCTTGGGGGCTTCTCCTCTTCCCCACCCCAGTCAAGTGGTGACTGTGCTCCAGGCCTTTCCTCCCATCCTGAATCCAAACAGGTCATTAAGTCTCCAGTTAAGCAAATTTGGACAGGCTCACTTGGTCCTTGATCTGGAGGGATCTTTCCTTGTCACCGAGGAAAAGCTTTGCTACAAATTTCCCCAGCGCAAGATCCTGTTGTGCTGTCTCTCGTTTCCTCTACTTCTTGCAGATTCTGTTTCTGCTCCATCTCTATTATCTGTGCAGTGCACCCCTGCAGCTAGCCAAGCAGGCTGCTCTCTGCCTCTTGGGCCCCTCCTACTCACACAGCTAACTGGCCAACTCCTCTTGTGTTCTCTGCCTCCCTCAGTTCCCAGCTGCATGGCAGCTACCATGAGGAGGCTTCCTGACTCCTCCGCTAAGGATGTGAACATCAGCAAAATTCAAGCTCACTAAAGTTCTTCAAATTCTGTCTTACTGCTAGTTCGGACTTGAGTCCATACCACTTTGGGGAATTTATTTACTTATCGCCTGCGAAAAGGATTGTACAGTTTTTTCCAAATCTTGAAGGGGCCTTTTGAAGGTTCTTTGCTCAAGGTCCTTCCAAAACCTGGATCTGAAACTTGCCTTCACTCAGCTGTTTGGTGACAGATGCACACATGCCTAGAAACACTGGGTTGCTCTGAGATTCACAGGTAGGACCTACCGCAGAAAAACTCTGTCCTCCAGGGCCAGAGGGTGACGTTGGCTCTCTGGCAAGCTGCGACATATGTCTGGATGGACTGGCACAAGATGCTGCTGTCTCCAGCAGAGACATAAAGGTCAGAAATGCAATTCGTCAGGTAAGGCTCCGGATCAACCTGGCTGTGGCAAGAGACAAATGGCCCTTCGGTATTCAGGATGATCCAGCACATGGATTTTGCCTGCACAAGGAGGTCAGCTATAGCAGATGAGGTCCTGTTGGGGATGGTTGGCAAAGTCTGGTCTAGAGCAGAGTCCCAGGTGCTTCTCGTGGTAGACCTATTCTGCACCCCAAAGTCATCAGCAGCAGCTCCATTGAAGTTCCCACACAGTCCACACACCTGGCCTTTGTAGGCAGGGGAAAGCATGACAAAGACACTGTGGGCCAGGTCATAGCTGACCATTAGCCCAAAGTCTGCTTTTACAACTGCATAAAATCCATGCTGATAAACAACAATCCCTTGAGTTTGTAAATGAACTGGGAGGAGGACAACCACACCATCAATCTGTGTAAGAAAAAGGAGAATATGATTTGTCTGCTCCGTGATGCCTTGTCCTACTCATGTTGCTACCAAAGTCTGCACCACCATCTGATCCATACTTTCCACATCTCACGTTGGCACCATAGGGCTTGAACCCAGGGCTAGCACTAGCACTGGGCGGCCTTTGGAAATGGCCTGGGCCCCAGTTGGGCCCACAGCCAATGCCTTTCCTGGGCCTTCTTTACGATTGGCTGTTGTTCCTGGCTCACACTCCGGGCAGTGCCTACCGGCTGCATCTAGGCACCATTTTCATGCTCCACAATTCCCTGAAGTGATGCTATAGTAGAGACATGGCAGAAAACTTAGATGGTGGCTACAGGCCACTATCTGGTGCTGCTGGGGATGCTGATGTTTCTATCTGCTCCCAGGAAAACACAGGAAGGGAAGGGCTCCCAGGAAGGGCCTCTGATAGAGGACATGGGTCTGACAGAGGTGGATTCACCCACAGTCCTCTCACTCTCGCATCCAGTCCCTCTTGAGCCAGGAGTCCTGCAGGTCAGACACACATGTCTGTTTCCTATGCTTTATTCACCCTTTGGAATACCAGAATTACAAAAATAATGAAACACCATCCAAAGCCCCAGAGAAAACAAAAGATTTTGGCTTAGCCAAAAAAGTTACAATGAAAGCAAGTATCCTTCCCTCCCCACCTCCCCCACTTCTTTCTTTGACATGGATTGCTGATGCTTGAATAGAGCTGGGCTGCTGGAAACAAGTGTGGGGATTTCATTGCTTGTTTTCCAAATCTTGTTAAAATGCAATTGTTTCAAATAGTGGAGAATAAATCATTCTGATTGTAACTATAGAAAAAAAGTCTTTACCATGGCAGTTCCCTGGTGGCCTCGCTGCAGATGTATCTGCGTATTGTTCACCAGCACAAAGACCTCTGAAGTCACAGGGAAAGGGTTGTTCGGCAGCCTCTCAGTCTTCACCGCAACTCTAAAAGAGGGTAAAGAGCTGGACAACCTGCATAGTTCTACCAAGACATGTGTGGAGGTACCTCGAAAACTGTAATGCTGCCCATCGAAGGTGGTGTAGTGAAGGAACCCAGAAACTTGACAGATGCCATCTGACAGTGCATGGCACCCGTACACCCCCTTCTGGGCACCACAGAATTGTCCGGAGCCACAGAAGGACCCGACAGCATCCACTGCATGGACTGATCCATCACACCGGTACATCGTTTGGCACTGTTCTCCTTCCCAGAAGAAGCTGTCCCCCTTCAGGTAATATCGGCCCCTATAGCTGCATCCACACTGCTCCGGAGGCACACAGTCGATGCCACTCAGCACAAACCCAGGGTCACACTGGCATCCTTCTACACATGGGAAAGGGTGGCAGCTGTCTGGCTCAGCTTGTTGGGTGCAGGAGTCAGGGCAGGGGGAGCCACAAAGTACATAATGGCTGTTTGCTGGGCAGGTCAGTTCTAAACAGAAAAGCACATAGAATAATTTTATATTTTTTCTTGAAAAGCATAGATGTTTGAGTTAACTGTGACTGTGGTAATGGAGAAAAATGTAATAAAATTAGTCATTAGTACATGCAAAATATAATGGCTATATGCATTCATTACACTGTCATGCATCTAAGCCTTCTCCAGTCTGGTTGCCTAGAATGTGGTGGACTACAGTTCCCATCATTCATAACGAGCATGGCCAACAGAAGATTATCATGCCAGGATTTTTAGGCACCCTCTGTTCTAATAACTCTGAAATTCTATGCCAAAATAGTTGTATTTTTGACCCATTAAAATATACAGATGGAGCAAAGGTGCCTAATTTACTTATTTTGCATGATGTTGTATTCTTTCATTGGTTGTAGAAAAAGCTATATATGGTACGACATATATTTGGAATGGGAGATTAGTGACCGTGCTTCTTATGTTGCCATTTTTCTTTCCAGCTGTATAGGGGACATCCTTGGCACTCCATAATGGCTACCTATCTGGGCCATGGATTTCAGCACCATGGATAGCTCCCCCCGAAAGTCCCTGCAAAACTGAAAAGAAAACCACAAGCCGATTGCTTTTCCTTTTGCCATTTCAGCAGGCATGCCACTTTATTTTGGGTTCTTTTTCACAGCCACAAAGGCTAGAAAATTCTCTTCCCAAAGTAGAATCTGAGTTCCATACCCAATAGATTCCACTGTATATCAGCAAGCAAGCAGAAAGACACAGACTTGCACCTTGAATATAAATTCTCTACTGAAATTTACCTACCACATCCAACGATCTCCCTCCATGGCTGTATGCTGATGCGACGAGCTTGGCACTTTTGGGCATAACCGTGCATCACTGCGCACAGAATCTTGTGGCTGCCCTGAGTTGCACACATGTCCCTCACACAGTTCTCCAAGTAGAGCGGAGCATCTTCTGGGTGGCTGCAGCCTCGAAATGGTCCATTAACATCACCCAGGACCCCACAATAAGCATAGGATCTATACTGAGTCTGTTCTGTTTCGTTGCACTTAGGTGTGGGCCCAATTACTGTGCAGTGAAACGGGGAGCTGGATTCCTTCCAGCTCTGACCAAAAGCAGGAGCATTCTGAACCAAAACACCATTAGGCGTTCTGAAATCATCTTGGCGGTTGCCATTGAAATCTCCACCAAGGCCACAGAGAGACCCAGAATAGCTCTCTGGAAGAGAAATGGAGACATAGTAAGACCAGTCATAGGAAAAAGAGAAGCCAAAATCAGTCTTAATGATGACGAAGGTGTTGATGCAATAGGCATAGAGTCTCCCTGATGCGAGCGTGATGGGCAGATTCATCAAGAGGCCATTCACCTAGGACAAAACAGAGGCAAGAGGATTGTGTGTCCGTATCATATATCAATGTTTGCGTATCATATATCAATGTATGCATATCAATGTGTGCATACATGTATGCGTGGAATGTCAGATGAAGATTCCAAGCATTGCAAAGATTAGAGTACACCCAAAACGGATGTGCTTGTCTGTCTCTTCACCATTCTGTGTAAGGAACACCCTCCCTCTTTTCTCTCTTTCATTCTCTTTCTGGACCATCCACAGACCCCCTATCTGGATCTGCCCAGCAACCCCTCCAAGCCCTCACTTTCTTTGTTCCACACATGCACCCCACGCTCCCCATCACACATACACAGAAATGAACCCCCATTCATTCCCCATGCATATCCATGCCATCCCCTTCCCATTCAGTTGCCTATACCAGAGATGAGGACAATACAAATCCAAGGCAGCACTCCCCAAGCCAAATCCCTTCTGTGTACGGGTTGCTTTACTGATCCCATTTCCCCCCACCCCACCCCCCCACCTCCAGTGATCCATTTGCGGGGACAGGAAAGGGGCTTAAAGGAATTAAAATGTTTTTTCCCTCTTGCCCCTCCCCATAGCAATTTCCTGCTGATCTCCTTTTTATTCTTATTACTGCATCACATTTATATCCTGCCATTTTTTCTCTTCAAGTGAATCCAGGGGTGCTTACATTATCTTCCTCTGCTCCATTTTAATCTTCACTACGACAGCCCTGTGAGGTAGGTGAGGCAGAGGGTGAACAACTGGCCCAAGGTATGGTCAGTGATGAACATCGCATGGAATAGCATCTAACAGTTAAGCTTAGCCAGTCTTACCCAGGTGAGGCACCTGTGGACCTCCAGACATTTTTAGACCCTGAATGGCCTGAGCCCCAAGCAGGATGGTGGGTGACCAGAGATGGTGGCAACAGCCATCTAGCAGACTTAGAGGTGTTCGCCCCAGTATTGTGCACAGAGCAGAAGGGGACTGCAATGTGACTGGGGCCTGAAACTGCACACAGTGTTTACCTGTATTATGCCATACTGTCCTTCCGCTATACAGATGTGCTCCCCATAAATTTGCAGCTCCAGATGCTTTACCCAGGCTACTGTAGTTGAGCCTCTGTGGGTATTCTGTACTTTGACCGTGAAGCTTGGCAGCTTGCCTGGAGGGCCACAGTACGTAGCCAGGGTGTACTTGCAAGCTTCCCGCATACTGAAGGGAAAGCCGTCAAATGTGATATAGTGAGAAGGGCTGTATATCCACATCGCCCCAAAGCTCACAGGGTAACAGCCCCGTCTATCATCCACAATTTTGCACATTTCCAGAGCCTTGCAGGCATGCTCCTGGCATTCCATGGGGTGAGCAGGCTGTTGGCAGGAGCATCTTTTGCTGCAAGTGTCTGTTATGATCGCTTCATCTCCAAGTTGGTAATAGCGCCCATTCAGGGTGCAGCCACACAGCTTCAGGGGCACGCAGACTCCGGAGTTCAGGACATAGCCTTCACGGCAAAAGCAACCTGCCACACAGGGCTTTTTGCAGAGGCCAGGGGCCTGGAGGTTGGCACACGTGGCCGGGCAGGAAGCGCCACAGAAGTCATAGTACATGTTGGCTGGGCAGGTGACACCTGAAAGAGAGCAGGTGGGGGTTGTTTGAAGTCCTGTAATGCTCAAGCGTAACACATTAATGCAACACACTAGTGATGCTTGCACTACTGTTAATTTGCTTCAGAAAAACATTTCATTGCAAACATTGGGACAGTTCTATTTGGAGATGGTTCTGTTACACAGAACAGCAATGTATATTTGAAAGGATCTGACATTTGAAAGATGCAGAAAAATTAGAAACTGTCTAGAGGAGGGCAACAGAACTGATGCAGAGTTTGGAAACACTGCCCTATGAGGAGAGACTGAGGGAACTGGCATGTTCAGCCAAGAGAAGAGAAGACTGAGGTGGAACATGATATCCCTCTATAAGAACCTCAAAGGCTGCCACAAAGAGGAAGGTCAAGATCTCTTCTTGGTGATGCCAGAGTGTAGGATACAGAATAATCAACTGAAGTTGCAACAACCCAGATACAGGCTGGACATCAGGAAAAGCTTCCTCCCTGTCAGAGCAATACAGCAATGGAACCAGCTGCCTAGAGGGGTGGGGGCTCTCCCACACAGGAGACATTCAAGGAGAAACTGGGCAGCCACCTGAGTGGGATGGTGTAACGTGGTGTCCTGCAACAGCTGGGGGTTGGACCCAGTGGCCTTCATGGCCCTTTCCAACTCTACTATTCTATATCTATGACATGTTTATATAAACATTAGAGTTGTGCATGGACCTCTTGAAATATTCCACCCTATTCACAGGCAGAAGAGTTGCCCAGTTTCACCGGATTTCTCTGGGAGAAGGAGAAATTCCTCATTAGTTTCTTACTGGTAGGGCCCAATATTGGCAGGGGCTGCAGGACAGTTTCTTTTCTATCAGATAGAATGAGAAGCATAAAAGAACCATTTTTAGCACTGCACTAACTCACTCACACACACATACACACTATCACCTGCACCCCTTTGATCCTCCTGTCCTCCCATCACCTCTTCCTCCTTGTCCTCCTCTTTAGAGTCTGATAACACAGGACTTTGGAAAGTCAGCAAAGAGTGAGTCCCTGGTCTATTCACTGCAGGTAGAGGGAGACAGTGGACTAACCCACATGCTTTTCAACAGGAAAACAACGTTCTTTGTTGTTGGCTTACCACACCCCGTTTCCCTCCGCCAGCTCGCCACTTTCACCCCTACAATGGTGCACATCTCCTCGTAGGCTTCAATGGCTGCGCAGAGCATGCGGTTGCTCAGTCCGTACTGGCACAGGTCATAGATGCACGATTCGTAATAGGGGGCCGGGTCTTTGTGCCAGTGGCAGTCAGAGAAAGGCCCTAACCGTTTGATGAGGATGGCGCACATCTGCTCATACACGTGTCGTTTCTGACAAGGGACAAGCTCTGCCGTGTCATTCCTGCACCTGAAAGAGTCATGCAGCAAGCAGGAAGTTTCAGGAGGATGGACCTTTGACTGGGGCAGACCTTCCCATCCTGGTTCCCTACAGATGGGTAAGATGCCAACCCCTGCCAGCAGAGCACAGTCTTGGGGATTATGGAAACTGAGGTCCAACCTATCCGGAAGATACTGGGTTGGAGAGAGTTGGTTGGGAGCAGGATACATGAAGGCTAACTAATTTGATTTCCTAATTAAAATATTTGATTGAACAACTCTCCTTAAAACATGAACTTCAAAACCATTTATATAGCACCAAGTCTGAAATGAACTGAACATGAACTGGCGTGCAGATGAGAACTTATCCACCTGTATTCTCAGTTTCCAAATGTTCCAGCAATGTGTTCTCTGCTCAAAAAGGAGATCAAAATACATTTCAAACTGTGTATTTGGGGAAAATATACCCTCCAGATACACATTTATTTTTAAATGTCTTTCCTTGCCAAATAGTGTATACTTGGAGGGAAAAGACATTTAAACAATTCAAACAGCAAACTTTTGTGCATAACTTTTTTAGGAATGAAAGATCAATGCAGAAACACTTATAAAAGTGATATTGACTAGAAAGAGACGACTTCATCCATTTCAAGACTGTGCAAACAATTTGGATCATGTTGATCCTTAAGACACTCAGGCCCAAGAAGAGGAATCCCTGTTTGCAGTCCAAGTGGCATGGTCACCAGGGGTGGTGTTAGCATGCAGTCCTCCAGTGCTGGAGCCCCAGTGTTTCATTCGGGGCCCAAATCTCTGGGACAACATCAGCCCTACCACCAAGCTGCCCATGGGCACTTGCTGAATCAAAGCACAAGGACCCCAATTATCTCTGTTGCATCTGAACCACCTGGATTAGGTGGCTTTTGCTCACCTGAACTTCATCTCCTGTTGTCCCCCTCCCCAGAATCTTTCTACCTGAGTTATTTTCCTTCCTGAAATCAAATGTTCTCCTCAGTTCTTCCATAACATTTTTCCTTTACAAATAGGGATCTCTTTAGGAGACAAGGTCCTTTGAAGACCTACAGGAATACACTTTATTTATTTAGCTATTTAGTTATTTATTTAATTCCTATGTCACCCAACAGCCAAAGCTATCTGGACTTCAATGCATATATTAATTAGTGTAGACATCAGTTTGTGCATTTTTTGTCCTGTAGGCCTGAGCACTATGTAGCACCACCTCAATGGTAACTACAATCTTCTCTACTACGCACAGCTGACAGTCCTGTGCTTCTCTTGGAAGGAATTCTGTACAATCTGGATAACAAAAGAACGGTGATTACATTTAACTTAAGGGGGAAACGAACCAACCAACCAACCAACCAACCTACCAAATTGGACTAGTATTTGATATCCAGGCATTCCCAAACTCTGCATCATTTAGAGCTTTGTCTCCACTGGGCAAGAGTTTATCATCAGAAGCATCGCCATTGAAATTTCCACACAGTCCACACAACTGATGTTGATACTCTGGGCCCACACGGATGAACAAGGTACTGGCCCCATTGAACTGGATCTCTATGTTAGCTTTTATTCTCACAGTCAGCATGTGCCTCAGTCTGAGTATCAGAGCAGCGGATCCCAGACGGGCTGGTAGCTGGGTCCTTCTGCCATTAACCTGGTACCACGAAGGAGAAAAGAAACATGGTTTCTGCAGCACTAACTCACTCTGACTTCTCTGATGGCTGGCTGGATGACTTGCTCAAAGGCAATCGGGAATGGGTCCAGATCCAGTGTCATCAACAGCCGTCACATTCTCACCACCACACCACACTGACTCACTCTCAGGAAAGCATATATAGCTTCCAAACAGAGAAGGAGCTGCTTTTAATATATCCCTTTTTCTTCTCCTTAGGTAGATGAAAAGCATGAAAAAATTAACAAGCATACCCTTAGATCCCATAACCATCCATAAAAAGATTCACCTCATTAGCTAAAGGTAGTCTCATGGTACTACCTCCAATTGCAATAGCACTGGGAAAGCGTGTCCCTTCAGATCTTGCTGAACTGCAACTCCCATCAACCTAAGCAAGAATGACCAATGGTGAGGGATAATGGGAATGGTAGGACAACAAAATCTGGAGGTCTACACATTCTCAATCCGCTAATTAAACCTTTAGTTGATGAAACTACTGGTTAATGCTCTATCCAATTGATGAACTTTGGACCATGGACTGTATCAGCATCCCAGGGAGCATGGGAAGACCAGATAATGGTCTGAAGGCACACAAAGCATCTACCATGTGGAAACTAAGCAGGTCTGTGGCTGGCCTGAGCTTGGAGGGGAGACCACCTGGGAACCACATGTAGCCACCTTGAGTTCCACACTGAGAGAAAGGTGGAATATAACTATAATAAATAAAACTAGCTCATGGAGGTGGAAGTCACCTCTGCTTCTCCTTCCCTGCAACTCATATAGATGAATGAGACACCATCAGGACAGCTCATACCTTGAGGGAACCATTTTCCTCCCAGCCCTCCCTGGAAGGCCCACTAAGCCCACTCTCTGAGGTCATGTTTGCAACCTCGGTGGGGCAGTTTGCATGGCTCTTTCCATGTTGGCTAGTGTGCACGCGCATGTGCATGTGCATTTGTGCACATTTGTATTTACATGTGCATCCTTCGAGCTTGGAGACACAGCTACAACGTTGGAATGATTTTCCAGCTTCGGTGCTGGTTTTCCAAAAAGCCCTACGTCCACCTAGATGCTGACTTACAGGATTGTGTTGCCCACCAATTAAACCCTGCAGACCTAACAGTACTTAGCATTCAGCCACAACTCACATGGACAGCTTTGCCCCTCTCTAGAACAATATGAAAACTTGAAGGCGGGGCCTGCAACCAGATTTCCACTCGATAAACAAAGGATACGCGAGGGTTCCGGTAATGTCTGTTTGCAGTCACGATCCGGAAGGAGAAATCCTGGGATGAGTTGCAAGTGTGAGAAATTTCATAGTCACAGACACCTTGGAAATGTACCACGGCACCGTCAAATGTGAAGTAGTGTGGATCCCCGGTCACAACACAGGTGGTCAAGAGGCTGTGGCAGCCCCACTGTCCGTCTTTCAGGGTGCACTGCTGATCCAGGCCGCATTTAGCAGTGAAACAGCGGAAGTTGCCGTGGGGCTCACAGCTGCATTTTTTAGCACAGCCGGGCAGCCAGATGTGATCTCCGAGCTGCAGCAGGAAAACAAAGAGGCAATGTCCACCATTCTTTCCAAACCTAAAGGACACTCAGCTACAACCACATCCTCTGAGATCATCCAATGCTTTGCCATTCTGTCTCCCACACTACTTTTTGCTACAGGGAACCTTTCTAGACCTGGTCCCCATCCTGGCACCCCATCATGCTCGCATCCTCTATGCTTCCCTTGCCTGTCACCCTATTTTGCCACTGCATAGACTTCATTTCAGTTTATTTCTGCTCTGCATCACCCTCAAGAGGTGTGCTTAGCTTGTCCCTTAATCCTTGCAACAACCCTGTGAGGCAGGCTGACAGCATCTAATTACCTTAAGGCCACCTGGGTGAGTGAAGATTTGAACCCGGCCCTCCCTAACCCTGTACAAATACTCTAACTTACCCTTCCGCAATGTAGTGCTCTCTGAATATTTTGGATTACACCCCCACAATTGCTGAGCACTGGCCATTTGATCAGGTGCTGATGGGAACTGATGTACAAAACCTCTGAAGGCACCAGGGTGGAGAAGCGGATCTTGCAACTGCCACCTTGGCACTCTCAGTGAGGAGTATTTGCAGGGAAGTGTGCTCTGGACCTTCCAACAGTGGAGCCATCACAATGGCTCCGTGCCCGTCTTCTCTAACAATTCCAATGCCCCTTCTGGATGGAAATGATGGCAGTTCCAGTCGAAGGCACCCAGAGTGCCCCAGGCTACTTTGCACTTCACGTACTTCCCAGCATGCCTTGTCAGCATGGTTGTCTGGAGGAATTCTGGAAGGCGTTGGACATTTTTCTGTCTAAACAGGCACAGGATCATGCCCGTCTGGATCCTGGATTTGTATCGGTGGTGGCAGAGTTCTATATAGACCCTAGTTTTGACTCTTTGTCCATCTAGCATCCAGAGAGTTTGTAGCTAAGTGTCTTTTTCATGACCTTGCATTAACTGGAATCTTTTAATGGAAGAATCCCTAATAGGATCATAGAATGGTAGAGCTGGACGAGCCAGCTGCTCAGTGCAGCATTCCAGGTTCAAGCATCCCTAATCGATGGCTGTCCAGCTGCACCTTGGATGCCTCCTGCGTGAGAGAGCCCATGGCCTTCCTGGGCAAAGACACCAGGAACAGCGACCGAGACCTTCCACATGCAGCACCTGTGCCCTCCCTACTGCATTAGAACCCCTTCATCATATGCAGAAACATTGGCCTCAGTGGGACTGAAGAGCCGACTCACTTGGTAATAGAGTCCACCACGCATGCAGCCACACTGCCCTGGCAGGACACACTTGCTGCCACTCAGGTAGTTCCCGTCATCACAGAAGCAGCCTTCCACGCACGAGGAGACACTGAGGCCCTGAAGCCACGTCCCGGAGCAGAGCTTGTGTTCAGGGCTGCCACAGAGCTCATAGTGACTGTGCTCTGGGCACTGAAGACCTATGGGGAGAGGCAGTGCTTAGCTAGGGGGGATTGTTCCTGCCAGGGGTGGCCCTCAGCCTAACTTCATGTGGCACTCAGCCTAGTTTCAAAAGCCTTTTCATAATTTCAAAAGCCCTCTGCAAGGAAGCATTTCAGACACCTGCCAAGGGTGCCCTGTCCACCAGAGGGGGTATAGCTCAGTGGCAGAGCATTGGATTGCAGATCAAGAGGTCCCTGGTTCAAATCCAGGTGCCCTCTCAACAATTTTTTCTGTTTCTATAGGCATGTTGTAAGCAGAGCCAGCTAGAGCGGGGGGCGAGGGGCGGGCAGGCTAGATGGCCTGGTCTCTATGTTACTGTGATCCTCAGTCCTTACCATCCATGGGCAGCCTGTTAGATGAGAAGGAGGGAGAAAGAGAAGGGGCAGCGGAGGAAGAGAGGGAGAAAAGAGGTGGCATCAAAGAGAGATGCTTAAACTTGGCAGGGCACAGGACTCTCAGAAGCCTCTGAGTCTGAACATTCAATAGGATCAAGCCCTAAAATGAGGAGCAGTTTGATTAAGTCACAGTGGTGAAGTCCCTTGCTGGCAGGGTTCAGACAACATAAGAACCTACACTCAAGCCTGAGTACAGACTGAGTGTGTGTGGCCATGAAACATGGGTTGCTGCTGAAATACAAAGTATTGTGTTGCCTGAACCCAGCTATGCCAACTAGGGATCTCCAAGGAATCTGTTTTGGGGCTGGAAACCCATTCCCTGGGCTTGGCTCCCTGGACTCTGGTCCACTTTGCCGTGGGCCTGAATGCAAGTACCTGGTGACTGCTCAGTGTTCATGGGGACCTCACTAGGAAGCAGAAGGTGGGCATCCTGCACAAGCCTCTGAAGCAGCCTTTGCTGTGCTGCTGCACACGATTCCAAAGACTGCCAGTTGTGCAATCTTCATTTAGCAAACATTCACAGAATTTCTTTTGGCTCAACCTGCTTTCCAAGGCTGACCTCTGTGAATGCTAGAGGGATGGATTCCGATAGGTGCCACCCAACCCTAATGTCCTGGTCTTTTAACCACAAAAAACCCACGTGGACTAAGCATGGTTTGTTGCTGGGTTGTGAGCTGTGAGGGTTTCACCATGCTTTGCTATCTTGGCTTGTGTTTTGACAACAACCCAAGGTGTTTAAAACAAGCCAAGGTTCAACAACAACCCACAATCAATGCCATGAGTGTGGGTTGCTGGTGGTTTCTGAACCCAGGCAATGAATGCTAACCACTACAACTCTATGAAAACTCCAGGTTTGGAGGCAGTCCTCCTACGAGTGCCAATGGCTTGGGGGAAGTTGTAGGAGAAGCAGGCAGCTGTACGTAAAGCCCAGTACAGTTAATTAGAGGAGCTGATTGGCTCACCAGGTTTCTCCAATTTCCAGATGAGTTCGAGATGATTTAGATCTCCCATAATTGTGGAACAGTATCCTCCTGGCTGGGGCTGATGGGAGTTATACTCTAACACATCTGGGGGGCACTGCACTGGGGAAGGGTCGTGAAGAAATCAATTGCACAATCTGGTTTCATGGCAGATCTTTTGTATGTCCAAAAGAAGGCAATGCCAGGTGTGATTCCCCACTGCCTGCCCATCTAAGCAGTATATGTATCCCACACAATTTATTTTCCTTTCTACATGGCATGTGAAAGGCAACCTTGAGATACATACCGCAGAAATCTTTGCTCCTCCAGGCTGAGATGTTGAGCTTCGCCCTCTGGCAGGCTGCTGCATACTTCTGAATAGATTGGCACAAGCCATTGCTGTCCCCAGAGGAGACACAGAGGTCAAATATGCATTCAGACATGTAGGGTTCAGGGTTGATATGAGAGTGACAAAGTGCAAATGGTCCACGTGGGTCCTGGATGACCCAGCATCTGTATTTTGCCTCAATGATCTGCTTCTTCTCCTGGCATTCTGGGTGAATGTTAGAGACTCCATCATCACAGCCAGGGAGGGACTTTGATTTCCAACCCAAAGTGAAGTGCAAAAGGTCCTTCGCTAAGGAGCTGTTTTGCACCACAAAGTCATCACCGGCATCTCCATTGAAGTTCCCACACAGCCCACAGGTTTGGTCCATGTATCCAGCAGGGAGAGTGACAAAGAGGCTGTCATCCAGGTCATAGCTCACTGTCAGGTTAAACTTTGTTTTCAGAATTGTGTACATGCCATGCTGATAAATGACTGTTTCTGCTTGATTGAGATTTACTGGGAGGTTTGCAATTATTCCATCAATCTGAATGAAAGAAGCAAAAAATCAGAAAGACTTGTTCATCTGTTGGAATCATCAAGGCTAAGCTTAGGAATGTGTGAGGAATCTGATGGTGAGGGAGGAAATTGGATGGATTTTATTAATTTGGCCCAACAAATTCTACTCTATCATCCCTGCACTGGTTGATCTGTCATGAGTCAAGCTTCTGTTTTTAAAACGGACTGCAATTTGCACAATTTCTTTTTCAAATCAGAAAAATGCATAAATTCTGTAAATCTTCACATATTAGAGAGTAGAGGCCCAACATTTGCACAAATATCCCTACCTCTTTTTTAAAAGGCAATTTACACAATTACACAAATTGCACTAAAGATGTGCAGTTTCTGGCTCCAAATTTGTGCAAATGCTGAACAATTTCCCAGAAGCCTAATTACCTCCCCCCCAGCTTGTGATTGGTTATTGAGTCAGGAATGTGCTCAGTATCTGTTGAGTTCAAAGAGAACAAGTCTTCCTCTCTTGCACATCCCTAGACAAGATGATATCTGGACATTTTTACTAAACATGGATGGATCGGCTAAGCTAAATCTTCATGAAACGTTTGTTTTTCTACTACTAAAGTTGTTCCATCCTGTTCCTATAAATGGTGTTCCTTTCACAAAGAATTTTTTAAATATATTTTGAAGCATTTTGCAAATGAGCAGCTTGTTCATATGCTACCATTGACGAAAGTACATTTGCATGTATTTAATAGTTTTCTTGGCACATTTTTCAAATATAACACTTTTTGCTTTGTTTCACAGAATACATCACAAGTTCAGAAATGTATGATTGACTGACCACAAATTGCATTTGGGCCTGTGTTCAGTTTCAGGAGATACAGATCTGAAAAATCCTTAAAAACAGAACAGAACTGAACCGAACCAAGACGAACTAAAACAAACTGAAATGAACCAAAAAAAGCTGAGCCGAACAGAACTTTTTTTTTTACTTATCCTATTTTTTTTACTGTTCAGAAACATATCCATTTAATCATAACACTCCAGTAGCCATTTCCAAGCACTCCCATTCTCTGTTCTTACTCCAGAACAAAGCGTACCATCTGCAATAAAAGATGGCTAACTGGTCTGTAAATTTTGCACCACCAGAACAGACGAACAAAAGCAATTCTGCACACATAGAAGAGATTAATTTGGAAGATCTGATGGTTCTAGCTGGGGCTGCAGATGCCTTTAAAGGAGGAGTAGAAAATTGGAAGAAGTTAGCTATTACCCACAATAAGTTAATACAAGTACCGTGTTATGAAGTAGTTGATCAAGGTAGCAGTTACAAAACAAAACAAAACAAAAAAAAAAAGGAGGGGGTTGTTGTTCACATTCCCTGATTACATGTTCCATAAGGGTGTTACCAAAAGACAGGTGCTGATCTAGATGGACACTCAATCCAAAGAAGGGTTATTCTTTTGTTTATATAGGAGGATGCTGACCCTAATTCCAAGCTTGCCCCATTTCTGTTTCTTCTTTACCTTAATTTATTAATTTATAGCAACATAGGATGGCATACATGATCTTTTCCTTCCTTTACCTTATTTTCCTGTGAGTTGAATTAGGACTGAGAGTGAGGGACTGGCTCAAAGTCTCCCAGTGAGATGGATGGCCCAGTAGGCTCCAGAACCTAGTTTTCCCAAGGTATGGTCCAACAGGTCTAACCACTACACCGCATAGGCTGTCACTGAATTTCAGTTTGGTTTGGACCAACCTTATTTTCTGGTTCCTCTAAAATTCATCTGGCCAGTAGTCCAGCCCATGTCCTCACTGGAGCAGGCAGAAAACCAAGCAAGAACTTTGCCCCATTTTTTTACCTTTACGGTCCCATGGAGTCCTCTCTGCAGATGTATTTGATGGGTGTTCACCTGTACGATCACCTCTGAGGTCATGAGCAAAGGCCACTTGGGCAACTTCTCATTCTTCACCTCAACCCGAAAGAAGGGTAAAGAGGACGGTTCTCCACACAGTTCTGCAAAGATGTATTGGCAAGAGCCTTGAAAATCATAATGCTGCCCATCAAATGTGGTGTAATGGAGATGACCTGAAGCCGAACAGACACCATCAGACACTGCATGGCACCCATAAACACCTCTGTGAGTGCCACAGAACTTGCCAGGACCACAAGAGGAGTTGGCACATTCAATGGCGTGGGTGGTGCCATTACAGATGCAGAAGCTTGAGCAATTGTCTCCTTGCCAGAAGGTTTCAGCAGCCAGGTAGTATCTTCCATTGTAGGCGCAGCCACACTGCTCAAGAGGCACACACTCCGTGCCGCTCCGTACAAGCCCAGGGTTGCAGTGACATCCTTCAACACAACCAGTCTGGCAGCTTGTGGGGAGTGCTGGCTGGGTACAAGAAGCTGGACAAGAAGGCCCACAGAGGTCATAGTAGCTGTTGGCAGGGCACAACAACTCTGAAATAAGCATGCACAAAGATTTTGAGAAGAGGGAAGAGAAATCCATCATGTTAGCAAAGACAAGGCAGGATAAAGGCCAGCAGGGAGTTGGAAGGCAGGAAGGCAGCAAGCTAGCAAGCCTCTGCCTTGGAGATCTGGATCCATAACTCCTGCATGGTCATACATACTCTTGGCCATCCTTTGCTTTTTCTCGGGCAGCAAAAGGAATGGATTGACAGAAATACCAAATGGTACCTGTTCACAAACCAGCACCGATGATATAGCAGCATTGCAATTCAGGTGTTCTTCAGGGTAGGAAGTGTCTCGATAGGTTTGCGGGGGTTTTGCGGGAGATAGTCAAGGTTTTCTGGCTTCTAGCTATTTAACAATAACATCAATGAAAGCTGCAGCTCTTTGCCTTTCCGTACAAAATCTAAGAGAAAGAGTTTCTCTCAAAGCCTCTGTGTGCACAACTGCAAAATGGAACTTAATTAGTTGAGGTTACTGACTCCTTGCAGGAAATACATAGCAAGCAAACTAACCGAAAAAAAGTGTTCCCTGCTTGAATTGGTATGTATTGCTTACTCTCAGTTTGCACATTTCTTTCACTTGTCAAAGACGAATACTAAATTTACTGGCCCAGGTCAATAGGCAACTTTTCAAGCCAGTTTTAGAGCTGAGTGTCATCAATCCTGACCTGTAATAGGTCAGGTGTAGTTTTCACCCACACACACGCGCGCGCGCGCGCGCGCGCGTGTGTGTGTGTGTGTGTAGGTGATTCAGTGCATCCAGTTTGGGGCTAATAGTAGCAGGCTGCCTTGTAAGAATTAATGGAATTATGTCTTTGTACGCAAAGTCTTTGAGATGCTGTAATGCCCCACACCAACGCCCATTATTACCATTTCACTATGATTACTATTATGCCTTTGTGCATTAGCAACAGCTTACCACACCCAGTGATCTGCCTCCAGGGCTGAATGGAGATTCCATGAATTTGGCACTGCCGTGCATAAGTGCCCAGGACTGTGCACAGAATGCTGCCATGGGTGCTACACATGTCCCTCACACAGTTCTCAAAGTGGACATGGGCAACAGCAGGGCCACTGCAAAGCCGAAATGGCCCCTTACGGTCACGGATGATCCCACAGGATTGTGCGGATCTGTACTGGGCTTCCTCACAGCGGGGTGGAAACCCCACAGCAGTGCAGTGGAACGGCGAGCCTGGTTCCTTCCAACTATCGCTAAACGCCACAGCACTGGGGACCACAGAGCCACTGGGGCTTTTGAAGTCATCACTCCTGTTCCCATTGAAGTCTCCACCGAGGCCACAGAGAAAGCCAGAATAGTTCTTGGGAACAGAAACCAACAAATAGTAAGACCAGTCATAGGAGACAGAGAGGCCAAAATCGGTCCGGACCATGGCAGAGAAGCCAGTATAATAAGCATAGAGCTTTCCTGATGCAAGGACAAGGGGCAGGTTGACCAGTACGCCATTCACCTGAGACAGAAGGAAAAATGGGAAGGTCACTGGATTAATCTGCCGAGGGAATAAGACTCAGCTTGTGCTGTGTTTTTCATGTTAAATGAAAGGCACAAAGCTCCCAAGGAAAACATATAATCCTTGCTCAACTCTTCTCCAAATCAGGGTTTCAGGACCTCATCCTTGAGAGCTCCATCCAGGCTCCCTTTGGTGGCCACATCCCCTTCTCCTCAACCCATGTCTTCCCCCTTGGCCATCAATTGTGTCCAGCTTTCCAGGTCAAGTGTTCCTCAATCTAAATGGCTGAAAGGCCCTCTTAAGGTAGTAAGAGCTTGGTTCCACCCTTCGGCTTCCAGCTGCACCCACCACCAGAATGTACTTCCCACAAGACAATTCAATGGGATTTGCAAAATGACTGAAATGGGCTTGAATGCCATTGGATATTAATTGCAGATGTAGGAATTATCTGATTGTGTCTCCTCCTCCCATTATGCCTATCATGTCCCTCCCCAACAGCAGCAGCGGATAATTGCACCCTCTGTTCTGCAGGGCTTGGGCTCTTCTTGAAGAAACTGGTGTGCAGTTTGGCAGTGGTCCTGGATCCACCAGGAACAGGGATTTACTGTATGAATCACCAAATTCAAGCCTGCCCAAGTTCCACTTCCAACCCTAAATGACTTGGACTGTGAGGCACAATGCCCTTACCTGAACTTTGCCATAGTGATCTGCAGCTATTGCAATATGTTCCCCATAGACATCTATCTCCATCAGACGGGTCCATGAGGCTTCTATGGAGTCTCGGTGTTCATTCTTCACTTTGATGGTGAAGTCGGAAAGGTTGCCTGGGGGGCCGCAATACTTACTCAGTGTGTATTTGCAGGTGCCATCATAATCAAACACAACCCCATCAAATGTGACATAATGGGGATCCCCAAATACCCAGGAGTTGCCGTATTTGTTAGGGTCGCGGCCCAGCACAGCGTCCACAGCTCTGCAAGCTTCGTGAGTCTGACATGCATGCTCCTGGCAGTCCATGGGGTGGGAAGGGTGCCAACAGGAGCATTTCCTGCTGCAGTTAGCTGTCAGGATCACCTCTTCCCCCACTTGGTAATACTGGTCATTCCAAGTACAACCGCAGTGCTTCAAGGGCATGCAAGTTCCTCTGCTAAGAAGGTAGCCCCTGCTACAAAGACAGCCCTCCCTGTGAGGTTCGGCACAGTAAAGTGGGGCTGAGGAATCCAGGCTGTGGGCTGGACAGGCTGCAGAGCAAGTTTCATGAGGGCTGTTCCCTGGGAAGCTGATTCCTGAGGAAGAAAGGATCCATTAGAGAAAAAATCATGCAGTCACGGCACACTTATCATCAGAAACAAAGCCAGGGGAGGCCACAGAGGGTCCCCATCTGTTGCAGCATTTCTTGGCCCCTTTATTGGAACTATCCATGGTGCTGAACCTATTGCAGGGATGGAGTCCTGTGCTGTGCATGGCTCCTAAAAAACTTCTTCAACACTGAAAGAAAAACCACAGTGGATCAGGAGTCCCAGCCTCTACTGCAAATGTTCCCCTAAGGGCAAGATTTCTTTGAAAATCGTGCAGCATCATTCATATATGATGGCCATGTGCCCTATTTTGCAGAGGACAAACCTTTACAAAAAATGAAGTGTCCTGCCATAAACTAAAGCACAACAACATTTAGTTTGGGTAGTTCTGCATTTGGGAAGGGGGGAATTTGCACATGTCTGGAGTGAGCATTCATGCAAGCATGGATGCACACAAATGTGGAGGAATGCAAAATCTGATCTAAAACAAATAAATAAACAATATGTCATTTCTTGTCACTATGGCAAATTGTACAAATGCATGGAGACATCAGCCTAGTCTGGCCTTGGTCAGAACATTCTGTGCTCATCCAAAGATTAAACGTGGGCATAAAGTACAAGAGATGCTGCCATCAGGCCCAGATTATGAGCTTCCAAGAGGCATCTAGTTGTCCAATCTTGGGTAGAAGATGCTGTGCCAGCTGATTTTTGGCTGGATCCATCATGGCTCTTTTGCATGACATTCAGCCTACCTTTGTACACACATCCATTGACAATGGCAAAACCATCTGCCCCCAAAATCCAGCACCCTAGGTCCATAAGATTACTCATTGAGCTGATGTTCATGATGCTCGGAGCCCAAGAGCCAGGGTTGTCAACATAGTTGTCAGCATCTCCATTGTTAAATCCAACCTGGGGTGTGGGATTGGGAGAGGGAGCGAGAGAGAAAGAAAGTGGAGCATGAACAAAGAATGAGTTCTCTTTATGTGAACTTTTCTACTTGAAGCTGTTAATCCAGAACTAGTTTCTACTTCCAGTTTTGTTGCAGAATCGAGCCCTGTTCACTAAAGAAGAGATGTTTTCTTTCATGCTTTTCCTCTGCCTATCCTCTAGATGTCACTGTACTGTAGTGCAGGGAAACAGTGCAAACAAAGGACATGAGGTTTCTTCCAATTTTCCAGTTAAATGCCACATTTTCCCTGCTCTTAAAAAAAAGAAAAAAAGAAAAAAAGCCTTGCCAAAAATGCTCCTTAGCTTCAGACCCAAAGCTGGAGGATCATGGTATCATTTAAAGAGCCCAAAGACAATCCATATCCTTTCCACATATCAATATTTGCTGCCCTTCTTTCCTTACATCCACACGCAAACACCTCACCACCACCCTAGGATGTTCAGTATCTGAGATCCCAACATAGTTTTCTCCATATGAAAAGGCAAGTTAGTTCAGGCCTGAAAGAGGTCTTACCTGCCCTGAAATAGTGAGTAGGATGCAACTTTCTGACTTGCAACAAAAAGGCCTGTTTGTGGTACATGTGTCATCATAAAATAGAGAGGAGCTTTGCTTTATTTGTTGCAAGCAAAATATGGCTGTCCAATTGCACATGATCAAAGAAGAGGAACTGTATCACACACACACATATCCAGAAAGGACCACAGAGAATACCAATCCATGTAACATCTGAATATGCAAAAAAGACATTTATCACATGCAGTTTGGCTCTTGGAAGCAGAACTTGGAATGCATATGGATGCAGCCCAGATTGGAGCAACCATGAGAATTGAGTAAGCCACTTTGCTCAATGCCAGTCCCTTTCAGAGGAGGATGAATTTGGGCAGAGCGAAATCAGCCGTCCACGGATGGCTCCTTTGATTTTGCTCGCAAGCAGAACCGTTGCACTTACTTCAAAATCTGGTCACAGTGGCCTGAGAGCTTTGAGTTCTTTGAGAACAGAGCATTTAACTCTAGATGGATTGTGACATTTATGGCACATGAACCACATGCCAGGTTACATGAAATGCAAATAAGCACAGGACATCAAGCAGAACCCAGTTTGTTACTGGAGAAAATTCCCTGAGTTTTGGCCAGCTGAGGCGAGGGATCTGTTATCCCTAGTTCTTCCTAGTTCCCTTTCATCCCATTTGTCATGCTGGCTCTTTGGGTGGGCATGTGGTGGCAGCGGGACATAAAAGGAGGCTGGCTTAGCTTCTGTTTTTGCCTGAATTTGTCTGCACAGTTCAGATGAGAACATGTGTGAAGTAGGATGCAAGCGGTCATACAGGTTTTAGGTGGATGGATCAAAATGTTGATATTAATTAATCATCTCAGGGCCAAAAGGAGATGTAATATTAATTAGGGAATTACAATTCCCATGCGCTTTTGTTGTTGTCAACATAAATAGCAGCTTGAACAGCCATGATAATTAAATTACACCAAACCAGGAATGATTCTAATTGTAAAAAAGGAAAGATTTGGTTATGCTAATATTAGCTTTGAGCAAGACTAGCAGCTCCAGACCATAAGATGGGAGATGAAGGCAAAGTTAACCCTTTCCCTTCTAGTGCAGTTGTGAGACAAATCACAAGTCTAAGGCTTTATTTGCATTTCAAATAAATTTCCATTGGCAAGAAAGAGCACTTTCCTTGAAGGGCAAATGACCTAGTTACTGGCAGTAAGTGCTCTCAGCAACAAAATGCTGGGAGAGGGGGTGGTATTTTGGGCCTGCCCCTTGGCCTCTGGCTCCACCCACGGATGGAAAGCAGCCCCCCACAGGCTTATCTAAAAAGGGATTCACCCCTCGGGTGAAAAGAGGTTCAGCATCCTGGACAGGTCTTCTTAGACTTCCCCAGTTGCATCAAAAACATGCCCTACTAATTGCATACCAGATGTCTTTTGTTAAGGATAGCCACCCCTTTCATAAATGTAGCCACCTAGGGCAGTGGTCGATGCCATGAGTGGTGGAGGTCCATTGCTGAGTACTGATAAAGGAATCCTACCTTTGAGGACAGTGATCCAGAGAAAGCCACTTGGTCCCAGGTAGCCACAAAGGCCCAGGTAGCCGTGAAATTTCCATCTGGGAAGTAAGCACTGATGCCCACTGCAACCCTCTGCAGCAGCTCTTCATTTTGGCTCTGCCGATAGTACACCTCACCTGTGATGTGATTATCAACATCAGCCCAAAACAGGGCCACAAAGGCCTGACCATCCAGCAGGGGAATGGGATCAGGAGTGAACTGGCTGATGAATTTGCCAAAGGACACCACATCGTTATTGTTAACCTGCAGGATGGAAATACAGTTTTATTGTTTGTTAATACAGAGTTGTAATTTTGAATTATGAAGCAATCCCATGGCCATCTGGATGACATCTGGCACTTTGCAGACCTTCACCTCCATAGTTCTCCCATTTTGCATAGGATGCCCATAATCTTGTGAGACTCAAGAGTTATGGGCATCCCATAGGATTATGCCCTAAATGTTTTTAATTGTATCCATGTATTTCATTGTTTCTAGAATGACGTTATCAAGGCTCGGTGTGATTGTGCAACTGCTCTCACTGTTGGCTTTGATGTTCCTGGGTTGTTAAAAGATGGCCATGGCTACCTTCCCCAGGAATCTTTTTGGAAAGTAGTGATGGCCACCTTTCAATAATCTGGGAATGTAGAATATATGTTGGACAAAGTGCCCCAGGTGTGCAAACTCTGCCCCAAGAGGTAGAGCCCACACTGCTGTACCTAGTAGGAAGATCATCTTCTACCACCTTTGATTTCACAGTATTTTTTTAAGGATTATTCCCAACAAAAGTTTAACATCTACTAAATGCCATGGATGAGCTGATCTCCTTAAAAATAAATTTGAGAAAATATATGAAATGCCCTAAAGGAGCAGATCAAAGGCTTATCTAGACTGGCGGTTTGTTGGTTTGTTTCCACGGGGACAAACAAATGCCTTCAATGGGAAGCTTACAAACAAGATAAGAGCACAATAGAACATTTTCTTGATCCTGTTCAGAGAAATGCCAGCTCAGATACTCAAGGTAAGATGTGTTCATCATGACAAATAGACTTTGATTGCCTTTTTCTCCATGGATTTACCTAATCTCCTTTCAAAGCCACTGCAGTTGGTGACAGCATGTAATCCTGTGGCAGCACATTCCACAGTTTATTTATGTACCTTGCAAAAGACTGCCTCTTATCTATTCAGAAGGTATTATGTTTTAGCTTCACTGGATGTCCCCATGTTCTAACATTATGGGAGAAGGAGAGAAACATCTCCCTACCTTTCTTCTTCCATGTATAATTTGAAGATTCCTTTTTAAGGCATAGATTTTTTAGGCAGTAAGCCAGGGTGCAGGATGTCTTTTGGCCTCAAAGGCTGTATTTCAGGTCTAGTGGTGGGCTCAGTCAAAGGAGAAAGTCCAAAGATGTCCACCTATTTTAACTTGGCACTCTTACAGGTCTAACTAATTCTCAGGAGACATATGTGTGCCTTTTAAAAAGAGGAGAAGCTGCACAGAAACTGGAAAATTATTGATCAGTCAGTCATTAGGGGGAACAGGGGGACCAGGAGAAGGGGGCAGGGCCCCTGGGGAACACTCAAGTGTCAGATTTGGCCCCTGCACCTGAGCTTCTGCACCACTGGAGTGAAAGGTAAAATATAGGCAATGCAAGGCACTTTCCCCTGTGTGCAGACATTTCCAAGCTGCACACTTTGACCAAGGGGAAAAGAAGCTGAACTTCCTCAGCCATGGATGAGTGGGGAGCTATAGGGTAGATTCCCTCTTCCAGGGGGAAAATTACCTTGCAGTTCCTGGAGTTCTGCTTGCTCAAGAGTTGTGCTGGATTGAAAGCGGGCTGGTGGTGGAGGATGTAAATTGGAATGATGCAGGCTGGTCCTTCCATCAGACCCTCCCTCAGGGAACTATTCAGGTCCACCATGACAGGGGAAATGCTTAGGATTGCCCATGGGATAGCTTCATGCAGTGGGGTGGGCATTGTGCACCACCCTTGACAGCTCTGTGGCTTTCATGGCAGTCTTCCCTGTGCCAAGGAATGTCCCAACTCATGCAAAACTGGGTCTGTTCACTAGTACTTACATAAAGGGACTGATATGTCCTGGCACAAAATAAGTCCTTGGAGATTGAAATCCAAGGCGATGCTCCATCATCTGACATTGGGGTTCTCTTGTCCTGATTCTTGGGTCCATAAGGGTAGAGCTGTGTGTCTGAATGGACACAGAGACAATATCAGGGATGATGCTAAATAGGAGTACTGTGAATATATTTTACAATCTCACAACGTTCAGAAAGAAAAGAGCTACCTATTTTTATTTTTCAACTAGTTGTCTCACCAAGCACTTGTGCAGTCGCATCCCACAATTCATTTGCCCGGGAAAGTACACTAGGGCCATCCTGTTATTCTGTTAGTCAAAATAGGCTGGAACAATTCCTTGTCCAAGGCAAGAAGACTGGTGACTTAGAGCAATTTCGTAGTATGTAAGGTGCTAATATGCAAGTTGGACATAGGGAGTAGGCACAGGAAGGAGACAGACTGGCTAGACTTTAAAGAACCGTTATTTACAACCCCCAAATAGAGTTCCCCACTTAGCAGGGAGTCCCTCTTTGGGGTATTCATGGGACCGAGTGGCAGAAAGGAAGAGAGCTCACTGCTGTATCAGCACCTCCCCATGACTGGGTCAGCTGGAAGGCTGATCAGCTCACCAGAAGAGAGACCGGGGGAGATAAATTGGAGTGAGGACAGCAGCAGCTTGCCCTTGTTCTGGTCAAGCCAAGCCCCAGTGAAGTGGGGCCACACACAATGGGCAGGACCACCACGGTGGCTGACTTCCCCACTCCCGCATGGTCATGGTAGAACTGGCAGGAACAGAAGTTAGCTGCTGGTCATCAGGACTGGGAAGGAATCTCACATGTCCTCCAAGTGGCTCTTGCTTTTCCGACTGCAGGTTTAGTCAGTGTGTAAATAAACTGATCTCCTATGTGTGACTGCTCCAGCGTAACGCCATTGTTTGAGCCACAGCTGTGGAGGTCATGCCATGTGCTGGTTCGATCTATTTGGGATTGGGAGTGGGACAGGGCTTCCTTGCAGTGTGTTGTGGCACCAGGGCTACACAGTGGCCGCAAGCTTGTCTCCAGGCATATGTGCAAATTTAGAAATGATTATTCAGATTTAAATAGAAATGCAGTTGGGAACTGCTTGTCAGAGGCTGTTCAGGTGCTGTTGCTAGGCAACTGTTCCTAGGTGCTGTATCCTTAAACCGGGACTGGATGGGATAGTTCTTTCAACAGAGGATGCTACTCAGTTAAAAAAGAAAAGAAAAAGATAGGAGACATAGCTCACCCTACATGGTATGTGGGGCAAATGTTGGGAGAAAACGGCACTGCAATTCTTGCCTGAATTGTCCTTCTATCACAATTGCTTTTGTAAAATAAAAGGCTATCAGATATTCTAATCACAGTTTGAAGCAAAGACACATACGCGTTGCTGCAACTGAAATCTATTTCTGAGGGCTCTACTGTATTTTTAGTCAACCTACCTCTATCAGTTACATCTTCCAAGGATGACACCTGAAATGCTAAAGTTAGAAAGCATTTAGTGGGAAGCTCAGCAAAAACCCAGGCGTTTCCAACCCTGAGTACATCAAAGCCACAGGCTGCTGCTGGGGCATTTTCAAGGCTGATGGCTTGGCTACCCTTAAACAATTATTTTCTGAAGTGAGGGTGCCAGTTTATTTTCCCATAATACCCCCGACCCTGCACCCCCAGGGCATTATGGGAAATTTAAATACCAGTACCCACAATCCCACCCAGAGCTGGCAGGGACTGATTGGTCTGCTGCCACTGTTGGCTAGCACAGCCGGATGAGCTTGCTGGTGTGCGAACTGACCCCGAAGGAATCCCATCAGAGGGGAACATGCCAGGCCGCTTCTCAAACATGGAGCTGGCCCCAGGCTTCCAAACAGTCGTTTGTCTGGTTGCTTGCAGTAAGCGTGTACCATTTTCAAGCAGCTAAATCAAGAAGAAGGATGGTTTCCCTGTCTTTAAATTGTCAGGACAATTGGCTAACAAAGCCACATGGGGATAACTTTTGCCAAGCTATGCATAAGATTCCAGTAGGTGTTCCCCACATTTCCTGGTTGCCGAGACAGATATTAAGAATATCTCCATTTCTAAGATTTCTGGGCTGGAAGGCTTATCTATGGTCATCCCCTGGGCTGGCATCAGCAAAGGGCTCAGCCCTCCCTATTTCTTTGTTTCTGGAGAGGTTTTCTCAAAATCAGATCGGTATGTGAGCAACTCCAGGGCACTGGTTTAATACACATATTCGAATTCTTCACACAACCGGTACCATCTGGATGTAAGATGAATGTCTACACTCTGCATAAATGCCAAACAGTTTTATATTTAACAGAAACCACTCCCTTAAACTAAGTTGTCTTTCTTTCTTTGGGATTAAAATACCAGCACAGCAATAGTAAATTTAAAGCTTGTAACAAGAGTAGATTAAAGCACATGAGATATTCAGATCACTGTAAGTTAAAGCTTTAAGAACAGCAGAAAACAATAGTCAGCATCTGGCTTCCTGGCATTACCTGCAGGTGATTAAGATGAGGGTAGGATTGCCAGATCTCAGGCTTTGGCCCTAAAACTCAAGTTTTGGGTGGCTGAAGAATGGCCAGCCTTGCTTCTTATGCAAGGCTTCACAAGAATTGGGGCCTGGGACATATTACACTCCAAGCAAGAACCATGCAGTCAGTTCAGAGACGGAGGACTTTGGCTCATCAGATGCTGTTGGATAACAGCTCATGTGCATATCATCCCTTCCCATTGGCCATGCTGGCTGGGCACTGATGAATGTTGCAGTTGGACAACATTTTTCTGACCAACAAGCCAAGGAAGTCTCTAATATCTAATATGCACTGCTCTTGAATGCCAGGGTCGTATTCCTAAGTATTATGGCTAATGGCCATTAAATGATCCTTAAGCCCCTCATGTCCAACCCTGAGGCCTCCAAATGGGTCGGACTATAAGCTCCATCACCCCCAGATCAACATGGTTGTCCTGGCTATGAATGGTAGGCATTGTAGTCCTTTGAAGGTCTCCAGGTTGGACTAGATAGTCCTTCAAGTTAGAACCACAAACACAGTGTTTATCACGAACTCTTCAGGGTTACTTCATTCCCTGCTCCCCATAGCTCAAGTCAGAAGAGCTTTGAGACATACTCACCCAGTGCAAAGAACTCTGTGAGTAGAGGGACGTAAGTTCTCATTATTCCTAACCTTCTCTGTTGCTTCTTGAATCAGAAACTGTGCTGGAAACCTAAGAATTAATCAGTTTGTTCTGGTTTTACATTGAACCAATTCGCACCCACGGTTTCCCCAGCAGAACCAAAACCCCCACTTCGTTGATTCTGAGCAATTCAGTTCAACCCTGTGATTAATTAAGTACCTCCTATGAGCAGAGTTGCTTTTTTTCTTTTCTTTTCTTGTTTACATAAAATGGCTTCTATAATTTCAAGGCCCACATGTAGGACAGGAAATCTTTCTTTGCAGGAGTAAGCTATGTCAGGAGATGCTTTCCCAATACACCATGATGATGATGATGATGATATTTCTCTCCTACCTTTCTTTCTCTTGCAAGGAACCCAAGGTATCTGACAGAGTTTTCTTCCTCTCCATGTTACCCTCACAACAACCTTGTGAGATAAGCTAGGCTGAGCATCAGTGACGGGTCCAAGGTCACTGAGTGAGCTTCATAACTGACGGGGGACTAGAACTCCAGTCTTTGGAGGCTCAGTCCACCACTGCAACCTCAACCCCACCCTGGCTCTCAAGATGAGAAAAAGGCACCTATTTCTGTTTCTGCAGAATTATTAAAGGCACAGGAGGAATTCTCATTCTATTGCTCCAATTGTCCCAGTCACTCCGGTCTTGATGAACATTACAACATCCTCAATGAATGTTTGCCCAGCAAGATATTTTTCCATCCCATTCCCTGCCCCCTTGGCAATCCTTTAAATTCAATGATCTACATAACTGGGAATGAATACTTTACTTCCAATTCTACTTTTCTCCAAGGAACTGAAAGCAAGGAGCATAGCTGCTCCTACCTGATCTCTTGGACATCCGTGTGAGGTCAGTTTGGCTGAGTGAGCACAATTGATCAGAGCATCCCCTGTTTGACAGTGTGGTGAATATTCCTGGTCTCTCTAAGACCAGCACATTAACCAGCACATCATACTGGCTCTTGATTGAAAGGCAAATAAAACACTTTTTTTGGAAGAAAATAGGAGAATCTTCCTCCCATTTATTTCATTCCCGCACCAAAGTAAAATTCTTACCAGCTGCCCATCAGTGTCCAGAAAAGAACCCTTCTGAATGCCTGTGTCACAGTTCCCTGCTACCCACATGATCTTCTCCTGCTGCTCAGGGGGGTTTTATACAGGATCTCCCAGGAGGTCCAATGTGGAGCAAATCCTGGACACTTTAATAGGAATGAATAGGCTCATTTGTCAGCTCTACCTGTGCCAGGCTAGCTTAGCGGGCTCATTGTTCTTTAGCCTTCCTCAACCTCCCCCATTGCAGCCAAGCCCAGTCCTTGGCAACCACAGGCTGCAGGTATTGAATTGGACAGTTGTGTCTTTTGTCTCGTTTAAAATGCATGCCCTTGGCAAAGGGAAAGGGCAGTGCCCCATGAGCTGGACATAGTCTGTAGAATGAAGTGAGAGCTTCCCCATGTTCTTATAGCTTAAAGTCTTAAAGTAGAGATTTGAGGCCTTTTTGCAGGACAATGCATCAGCTAATATATGAGTTGGAAGTTTCTACTGATGCCAACATGATAAAGTGAATGGTAAGTGATGGGTTTGTTGGAGGAAGCAGGCAAGATGGTAGAAGACCCCTGACTGATGTTTGTTTCCTTTTAAAGGTAATTCCAGTTATGGGGTGGGGGAGATTCAGATCAGAGGGAGATCGGCACCAGGAGAGAGACATTAATGTTGCCACCACATACCAAATTCCTAATGTAGCTCTCTATTTCTCTCTCTCTCACACACACACAGACTGAGCTGCTATTTGCCCCGAAGGGTATCCAGATATGTCACAGAGCAAACAGCAGCTCTGGGTGGTGGATAACGTGGGACCATAACATGGGGGAACCTCATCCCTCCCTAACCCACCCAGACCCCTTTACAGCTCCGATTACCCTGCACAGTGGCTGCCAGGAGATCACCCAGCAAGGATCTCAGTGGATGCTGGATCAGGAGTGGAGAAGTGGTGAGGGACCACCTAGGTAAGCTGATTCCCTCAGTCCCAGGACATGATGTTCCCACAGCCGACGATTTCCCACAGTTTAGAGGCAGGTGGACTGTGAATCACCCGCAAGTAAAAGTTACTTCAGGTTGGCTCCCTGTGGGGGAGAGCAGGGCAATGAGACACAGCAGGGAGAAGACATGACACACCCAAGGGATGTGGCAAGGGGAGCGGTGCCAGCCAGGTGGGCAGGCAAAGGAAAAGGTACGGATTCTTCTCACACTGGCTGTCCTGAGCTACCTAGTCCTCAATTGCAGAGAAGGGGAACCTGTCACCCTCCAGATGTTGTTGGATGGCAGGTTCCATTCTATTGCACCATTTGCTATGCAGGCCAGGGCAGATGGGAGCTACATTTAAACAAGTAGCCAAAGGGCCTCAAACAGGGAAATTGGAGAAATTTGCAGGGGAGTCAAAAGCACGTTCATTTCTATGAATCTGTCCAGCCTATTCCGCAGCTGATCAGCTTTTTCACAGTGGCTCAGATTCCACTAACCTGTAGCCTGGTCTTTTGCTTTGAGAGAAGGGGTGATTTGCAATGATTCACACTTATATCACTGTAAAGGTAAAGGTTTCCCCTAGACGTTAAGTCAAGTCCTGTCTGACTCTCGGGGGCGGTGCTCATCTCAGTTTCCTGGCCGAGGGAAACAGCGTTTGTCCACAGACAGTCTCCGTGGTCTTGTGGCTGGCATGACTAAACACCAAAGTGCATGGAACGCTGTTACCTTCCCACCAAAGTGGTACCTTTTTATCTACTTGCATTTGCAGGCTTTCGAACTGCAAGGTTGGCAGGAGCTGGGAAGGAGCAATGGGAAGGACCATTGTACAGATTCGAACCGGCGACCTTTCAATCAACCAGCCCAGTGGCTCACCGGTTTAACCCACTGCTCCACCTGCTAATTCTCACTAGTACTAATGCACACTGCTGCAAATATGCATTAGCACAAGTGCACATTATTGCTAATGGACATTAACCCAAGTGGAAGAAAATGCTTCAACATCCTTTAAAATCTGTGAATGAAAAGATCATGGAATGAAAACACCTCACAATGTGCCAAGCACAGATGGAAAAGCCTGAGTAAAATCTATACTTCCTTAGGTACATGTTCCCCACACCTGGTTGGGTTGCCACATAATCCCAGCATGCCTTGCATTTTTGACAGCTGAATATTAAATAGAGATCAGCAGGTTTGGCTTTTCTTAGCATGTGGATCAGGCTTTGCCTGTTGAATTCCTGATGTTGGGCTGATGTTCAATGCACAGGAGTTGCTGTCAGGAAAAACACTGGGTACCCTTCTCAGAATAACAACCTTGTAGGGTTAATTGAAAGACAGGGGCTGCTGGGATAGATAGGACTATTATGCAAACATGCTCTCTTTTTATGAATTAACTTGGTTTAAGTGATGCTCACACAACTCTGAAAGTATCAGAAAGGAGAGTAAAGAGCTCCATCAGTTTGCCCTCTGGCAACATAGAAACAGAGTGAGTCAGAAGTGGGCTCCCAGGCCATCTAGTCTGACCTCCGGCACCAGCCGGCTCCACTCACGACATGCCCATCATGTGCACGTCCAGCCTATCCTTGAACACCCGCACCGATGGGGCCTCAACCACCTCTCGTGGAAGCCCATTCCACACCCTCGGGGTCCTGACTGTCAGGAAGTGCTTCCTGGCATCCAAATGGAACCTTGGC
This sequence comes from Varanus komodoensis, assembly GCF_004798865.1. NCBI lineage: Eukaryota > Metazoa > Chordata > Lepidosauria > Squamata > Varanidae > Varanus > Varanus komodoensis. Next base: position 86,347 of record NW_025335759.1, on the reverse strand, counting down.
TCCCTGAGCTTTGCTCCGTTGGAGCGCGTCCTGCCTTCCCCTGCAGGGGAGAACAGGTCTCTCCCCACCTCCGTGTGATATCCCCTCACATACCTGTATGTCGCCAACAGATCCCCTCTGAGTCTCCTCTTCTCCAGGCTGAAGAGACCCAGTTCCCTCAGTCTCGCCTCATACCCCATCCCCTGCAAACCGGCCACCAACCTTGTGGCCCTACGCTGCACTGACTCTAACCTGGCTATATCCTTTCTGTAATGAGGGGCCCAAAACTGAGCACAATACTCCAGTTGTGGGTGCAACATGATTTCATCATCCAGAGCCTGATGATAAGAATTCTCTGAGTGTGTTAGCTGTTGGCTCCTGGTACTCTTGGCTGCTGGTAAGGTGAAGTGGGAAGAGAATGAGCACAGTTAACCATTAACAAGAAGTGGCCCTCTGTTCCTCTCCTCCAGGTGGACGTGCCATCTCTCTCCTTCAGCAGTGCTATTGTTCTCATTATATCGTCCCCCATTATAATGTCACTTCAGGGAAAGCCAGAAAGCAAAGAGGACCCATTAGTCACTCAGACCCAGCTCTTTTCAGAGATGGAACGGCCTCTTCAACCATCTTGATGGCACTGAACTCCAGGAGGTTCAAAGTCTTCCCTGGCCACCAGTGAGCATGACTAGGAGGGTTCCTGCTATGGAGTGGAACCTGATCCAGGTTGTTACTGCGGTCCATGAGGCCAACTGAATATACAGCTGGAAACTTCTGCTGAAGCAGGAGATGAAAATCTTGAGTACACTCACAGGGCCCATTCGTGGCAACCGGTCTATGTGTACTTCTGAGAATGAGAGGAAGAGGGAGGGCAACTTTTCCTCTTGGGCCCTCTAGCCAGTTCCCCTTTGTTGAAGGATGGAGCTGTCCCACATTCTTTAGCTGACCAGCTGCCCTCAGATGATTTGGTGAATTTTGTCCAGGGGTGTAGTGGCAAATTTAGAAGGAGGGGGGCCCCCTTCATGATAATCAGAGCCACACCTCAAAACCTGTATCAAAGCCTCACCCTCAAGCCACACCTACTTCCAAGATTATGCAACCTGTGATTACACAGTAAAAATGAGCTTTGTCACTTTATCTGAATTTCTGTTGAGTAATCAATGCAAGATGAAGGTACCCCTTTTTGAGTTGAAAGTTGACAGCTATTAGAAGTTACTTCTTATTATCTTATCTATTATGAATGAAGGATTTTAAAAATTACATCCATACCTGCTTTTCAGCCCAAAAGCTCCTGTGGCTTCTGTGGAATTAATAGGGCCCACAGGCTAACTATCTAAAAACATGACATACAAGGAGAAAGGCACAGAGAGAGATGAGGAAAAGAGGAAACTCTGGCACTCATTACCCACATGTACAGAAACAGAGGTAGTTATATTCTCCCAGGAGCAACAATCATGGTTTGGTTTCTTTTAATTTCCTGTGGTCTCTGCAGTCACTGACTTTGTGTGACCATGTGTAGGAGATGCTGCATGAGTCCAGATTGCATAGCTTCGGGGTCCCCATTTCTCAAAACATCCGAAAACAATATTTTTTTATTGTGCTCTCACTGGATCCAGGTTGAATCATGTGCAAAGTAGCCAAACTGCTGGAAGTGACTGGATTCAGAAGAATCAGACTCAGAATTCAGAGCAGAACAGGAGGCACTTCGGGAGCGTGGGCCATGACGAGACAAGCACAGGCACTCACCTCAAGGCCAGACTCCCCAGGTGGGCAGGTAGTTCCTGGGAATAATCAAGATATAAGGCTGGTGGAAGGGGACCCAGAGCAGGGGAGTTCTCAGCCACACAGACACCCAACTCTTGACCCCATGATGCAGCATCAGCAGAATTGGGTGGGCCAATCAGAGCATTGGTGTGTGGAGAGGAGGCAAGCTTGTTTTCAAGAAGCGCCTCCCAAAGGAAAGGGACCCAGGCATACTCATGAGGCAAGTTTCTGGAAGGGAATACTAGATCGGCTTCAACAAATGGCTCCGTGCATGCTCAGAGATGCATTCTGGGTGATTTGTGTTTCTGGATGATGTACAAGCCTTGTTTCCATCTGTGATGTATGAAAGAGTAAGCATGGTACCTCTTTGCAGCTCACAGTGCAATCCTATTCAAGTCTAGTTAGAAGGAAGCTCCACTAAGTTCGAAGGGGCTTACTTCTACAAAGTGAGAACCAGGGATTAGAGGCCACACCTGGGACATCCAAGCGCCACACAGCCATGAAGCTGATTGCATGACCCTGGGTCAGTCACATCATCAATTTCAGCCTCACCTGCCTCCCAGGCTTGTTGTGAAGCTGAAATCGAGAGCAAGGAAAGAGTTTGTAAGTTGCTCCAAGATGCTTGGAAGAAGGTTGGGAGGGAGGGAGAAAGAAAGGAGTGTAGAATCATTGCCTTGATATTGGATATACTCAAGAGCAGCTTTTGACCCTTGTGAGTTTTCTCCCCATTCCATCTCTTTACCACCATCCAAATCTTTAGTGGATACTCCCACCCCTCCTGGCCATAAAAACACTGTCTAGCCACAAATGTTGCACAGGCACAGACAGAACCACAGACAGGCCCACTAGATGGCAGTCACCACCCTCCATGCCTGCAGCATCCAAGCAAAAGGAGCATCCAGTGGTGGCTGGGGACCAGTGAGAAATTGGCTTGCTTCACATTTTAATGCAAATTTACCAGATTCGCTTCTCTGTCCTATATAGGAACCGTGATATTCACCCTTCCCAGAATGTTGAAATGCAGTTCATAAATTTTTAAAAAATGAGTAAACCTGCAAAAATTACATAAATGTTTTCACAAAGATATATTCATTATGGGAATGTGAGCACGAACTGCTTTAATGTGCATTCAAAATGTGTTCATTCTGGAAAATTGCATGAACGTTTGTGGGGACTATAAGAATGAAAACTGATGAAAAATAAGACGGAATTAACATTTTTAAATTGTCCTTTAAGGCTTCCAGAGTTGGACATGTGTAAGTGTGTTAGAAATGAGCTTTGCAAGTCTTTTGCAAGCTGATATCAGGCAAGACGACCTCTAAGGTGAAAAAATTGGTTTTGGCTACTTGGGACCATTTTTTGTGTTACTTGTCACCATGAGAAAGCTTAATGCAACTGCTTTCTTGTAGGAAAATCCCCACATCATGCCATGGGATCCCCACTTGCCACCGCAAACTTGCCACCCAGCATTTCTTCAGGCCACACACAAGGAAAGGCGACTCCCACCACACTTTAGCTTCTAAGTGGAAGGGAAGAGGGGATCCTGGGAAGCAAATGTTCAATGGTTACCTGCCAAACTCTGGTCCCTCCCAGTCTGGGATTTACTTAACTTTCATCTTCAGCCCTTCATTCTTAAGAATTAAGAACTTTGAGAAAAATAAGGTCATGATATCGGGTCCTATCACTCCCTGGAAAATAGATGGGGAAGAAATGGAGGTAGTGACAGATTTTAATTTCAGGGGCTCCAGGATCACTGCAGATGGGAACTGTAGCCAAGTAATTGAAAGATACTTGCTCCTTGGGAAGAAAGCTATGGCAAATCTAGACAGCATACTAAAAAGCAGAGACATCACCCTGCCAACAAAAGTGCGTATAGTCAAGGCCATGGTTTTCCCAGTTGCAATGTATGGCTGTGAAAGCTGGACCATAAGGAAGACTGAGCGCCGAAGGATTGAGGCCTTTGAATTGTGGTGCTGGAGGAGACTCCTGCGAGTCCCCTGGACCGCAAAGCAATCAAACCGCTCAGTCCTAGAGGAGATCAACCCTGACTGCTCTTTAGAAGGCCAGATGCTGAAGATGAAACTCAAATAATTTGGCCACCTAATGAGAAGGAAGGACTCCCTGGAGGAGACCCTTCTTGACTTAAAGTGTACTTGCATGCACAATCCTTCCACTACTGCACCCCAAGGATTGTGCCTTGTAACTGCAACTACACACTGGTTTGGCCATGCCCTTCCTCTAGGGATATATGAGAAATTCTGTTCATTTTTCATCCTCTTTTTGTCCAGTTTGCACTTTCTGGATGGAACATGCACTCAAACACAAACTGCAGTCACAGTCTGTGCTTTTCCAAGCTTGCAAGGTGATTCATGGATCAAAATAAGTGTTTAATAGCAGGTATATCTTTAAAAATCAAAAAATTGTACTTTTGAAAAATGCATGCATGTACACTTTAATCAAAGTGAGGAAATTTTACATATGTGCACAAGTGTTATAGATATTTGGGAAATATGCACAAGAATATGCAGATTGTCATGGAAGAAGGTTAAAACTTGTGATCTGACACAGGTCAGAATGAGCTTTCAGAAGGAATTTGGAGAACTTTGGCAAACTTGTGTTTTGTTGCTGCTCACATCCCTTTCTCCATCAACAATCATGACATCTAGAAACTTGTTCTCCATATGTCTGATTAAATTTGAGGTTTCTTCCAGCATGTTACTGGAGCTGAAGGAATATTTGTTCAATAATGAGCAAGTCCATAAAATCCATCAATTAGACCCTAGTTGCCGAGTGGATCTTAGCCCAAACCATCAGCTATCATGCGGTACCCATCATGTTTGGTATCATCAGCAATGATTCATGTTTTCATCCAGATTATTTGCTTATTATGAACTGGCTCAATTAAGTAACTCAGGTTCGTAAAACTACACATGCAACAGGTCTTACCATTGGTGGACTTCTGTTCAGGCACTAGCGAAGTCAAGGCTGAACCTGTAACAGAGAGAAAAGAAGACTGTGGGTCTTGTAACTGTTGATAATACAGATCTGGTTCAGTTAAGGCAGCTTGGTACATTCCTACGATGATATCACTCAGCAAAGAAGGGGTTGGGAACCAGCACTTTTGCTAGCATGATATCTCTCTGGCCTAAGCTGCTCCTTGTTGTTAGTCATGAAGTCATGTCTGACCCATCGCGACCCCATGGACAACATCCCTCCAGGTCTTCCTGTCCTCCACCATCCCCCGGAGTCCACTTAACCTCACATCGACTGCTTCAGTGACTCCATCTAGCCACCTCATCCTCTGCCATCCCCTTCTTCTTTTGCCATCTATTGTTCCCAGCATTAGGCTCTTCTCCAGGGAGTCCTTCCTTCTCATTAGGTGGCCAAAGTATTTGAGTTTCATCTTCAGCATCTGGCCTTCTAAAGAGCAGTCAGGGTTGATCTCCTCTAGGACTGATCGGTTTGATCGCCTTGCGGTCCAAGGGACTCACAGGAGTCTCCTCCAGCACCACAATTCAAAGGCCTCAATCCTTTTGTGCTCAGCCTTCCTTATGGTCCAGCTTTCACAGCCATACATTGCAACTGGGAAAACCATAGCCTTGACTATACGCACTTTTGTTGGCAGGGTGATGTCTCTGCTTTTTAGTATGCTGTCTAGATTTGCCATAGCTTTCCTCCCCAGGAGCAAGTGTCTTTTAATTTCTTGGCTGCAGTCCCCATCTGCGGTGATCTTGGAGCCCAGGAAAATAAAATCTGTCACTACCTCCATTTCTTCCCCATCTATTTGCCAGGAAGTGATAGGACCAGATGCCATGATCTTAGTTTTCTTAATGTTTAGTTTCAAGCCAACTTTTGCATTCTCCTCCTTCACCCGCATCAAGAGGCTCTTTAGTTCCTCTTCACTTTCCGCCATGAGAGTGCTATCCTCTGCATATCTGAGGCTGTTGATATTTCTTCCAGGAATCTTAATTCCAACTTGTGATTCATCTAGGCCTGCCTTTCTCATGATGTGCTCTGCATATAAGTGAAATAGGCAGGGCAACAGTATACAGCCTTGCTGAACTCCTTTCTCAATTTTGAACCAATCAGTGGAAGATGTTTTTCTGGAATTCCCTAGCTTTCTCCAGGACGCAGCGTTTGTTGGCAATTTGATCTCTAGTTCTTCTGCCTCTTTGAAATCCTGCCTTTACTTCTGGTAGTTCTTGGTCCACATACTGCTGGAGCCTAGCGTGTAGGGTTTTGAGCATCACTTTGCTAGCATGTAAAATGAGTGCAATGGTGCGGTAGTTTGAACATTCTTTGGCATTGCCCTTCTTTGGGATTGGAATGTAAACTGACCTTTTCTAATGCTGTGGCCACTGTTGAGTTTTCCAAATTTGCTGGCATATTGAGTGTAGCACTTTTATTTCATCATCTTTTAAGATTTTGAATAGTTCAGCTGGAATACTGTCACCTCCACTAGCTTTGTTGTTGCTCAGACTTCCTAAGGCCCATTTGACTTCACATTCCAGGATGTCAGGCTCAAGGTCAGTGACCACCCCATCATAGTTATCAGGGATGTTAAGATCTTTCTTGTATAGTTCTTCTGTGTAATCTTGCCACCTCTTCTTAATCTCTTCTGCCTCTGTTAGGTCCCTGACATTTTGGTCCTTTATCATGCCCATCTTTGCATGAAATGTTCCCTTCATATCTCCAATTTTCTTGAAGAGATCTCTGGTCCTCCCTCTTCTATTGTTTTCTTCTATTTCTTTGCACTGTTCATTTAAGAAGGCATTCTTATCTCTTCTAGCTATTCTCTGGAATTCTGCATTCAATTGTTTGTATTTTTCTCTTTCTCCCTTGCCTTTTGCTTCCCTTCTTTCCTCAGCTATTTGTAAAGCTTCCTCAGACAACCATTTTGCTTTCTTGCATTTCTTTTTCTTTGGGATGGTTTTAGTTTCTTCCTCTTGTACAACGTTGCGAACCTCCATCCATAGTTCTTCAGGCACTCTGTCTATCAGATCTAATTCCTTAAATCTATTTGTTACCTCTACTGTATATTCATCAGGGATATGATTTAGGTCTTACCTGAGTGGCCTAGTGCTTTTCCCTACTTTCTTCAACTTAAGCCTAAATTTTGCAACCAGAAGCTCATGATCTGAGCCACAGTCAACTCCTGGTCTAGTTTTCACTGACTGTATAGAGCTTCTCCGTCTTAGGCTGCAGAGCACATAGTCAATCTGATTTCTGCGTTGACCGTCTGGTGATGTCCATGTGTAGAGTTGTCTCTTGGGTTGTTGGAAAAGAGTGTTTGCTATGACCATCGTATTCTCTTGACAAAATTCTACCAGCCTGTGTTCTGCTTCATTTTGTACTCCAAGGCCAAACTTGCCTGTTATTCCAGTTATCTTTTGGCTTCCTACTTTAGCATTCCAATCCCCCATGATGATAAGGACATCATTTTTTGGTGTTAATTCTAGAAGGTGTTGTAGGCCTTCATAGAACCAGTCAACTTCAGCCTCTTCAGCGCCAATGGTTGGGGCATAGACTTGAATTACTGTGATGTTGAATGGTTTGCCTTGGATTCAAACTGAGATCATTCTGTCATTTTGGAGGTTGTATCCCAGTACTGCTTTTCCTACTCTTTTATTGACTATGAAGGCCACTCCATTTCTTCTGAGAGATTCTTGCCTGCAGTAGTATACCTGATGGTCATCTGCATTAAATTCACCCATTCCTGTCCATTTTAGTTCACTGATTCCTAAGATGTCGATGTTCAGTCTTGTCATCTCTTGTTTGACCACATCCAGCTTGCCTTGATTCACAGACCTTACATTCCAGGTTCCTATGGAGGATGGGTCTTTACAGCATCAGACTCTCCTTTTACCACCAGATACATCAGCAACTGACTCTCCTTTCAGCTTTGACCCAGTCACTTCATTCTTTCTGGCACTACTAGCCCTCCGCTCTTCCCCAGTAGCATATTGAACCTCTTCCGACCTGAAGGGCTCATCTTCCGGCATCATATCTTTCTGCCTTTTGGTACTGTCCATGGGATTTTCATGGCAAAGATACTGGAGTGGGTTGCCATTTCCTTCTCCAATGGATCACGTTTTGTCAGAGCTCTCTGCTATGACCTGTCCGTCTTGGGTGGCCCTGCGCAGCATAGCTCATAGCTTCATTGAGCTACGCAAGCCCCTTCACCATGACAAGGCAGTGATACATGAAGGGGAAGCTGCTCCTATGGCTGAAAAAATCAGTAGAAGATACTCTATGACCTGAGAAATATAAGGCAGTAAAGTTCAACCTTCGTACCAAGGAATAGCATTTGCTTTGTGAATCTTAGTACTCAGTGGTAAATGTTTAACCTCACACCATAAGGATACTTCAGGGTAACACCTTTGTCCTCCTTTTGCTCAGATGAGCTTCTGGGAGCAGCAGGGAATAAGACCCATAGCCTAGTGCAAATCTTGGTATGTTTGCTAATCAGCACACATTCCTTAGGTCAAGTCATGCAACGCACCCACATTTTGAAGTGGTTTACACATCCCACAGGGACAAGGATGGCTCCTCTGCTCCAGTTGCAGCAGATGCACTTTGTCTCTGTGTAACTTTTAGCAAAGAGGAGAGACTGGGTGGAACAAGGAAGGACTGGGGCTCTTGAAGGATCATCCAGCAACACCTGCTCGGATTCAGCTGGGCCTGTAAGGGCACAGGGCAGGAGAGTGGTAGCACTGCTCACTCCAAGGGTGTGTCATTGACTGCTCAGAAGAAATAGGCCCATATTTGTCTTCTGGATTACATTCCATGATTTTGCTTGGTTGTGTTTCCCCGTGCTTGGCAATCATCTAAACTTCAGGTAGAAAGAGGTCGTTAGGATTTGGAGGCAGGATGAATGATTGGGTTGGGTTCTGGTGCCCACACATCCAGCTCCTTCAAGCACCTGTTGGGCACCCAGTCCTGCAGCAGTGCCTACTCGAGTCCTCCCCTGTCTCTTCTTCAAACAAACAGACAGATAAAAATCTTGGTGGTTAATCACTGGTTAGTACAAGTGGTACCATTTTAGTTTCCCATGATGCCCCACAGCAACGTCATCTTGTGACAGTGCAGGATTGTAAACTGAATTTTAGGAAGGTCTTTGTTTTAAAAAAAGCTTGTTTTAAAATTCACCTTCTCTTGTTGTCTACCACAGATTGGTAGAAGATTACGTGCATGTTCCTATTGATTGCATCTTGATGCTTTCAGGCCCCTGAACTCAGAAGCTTATGAGCAGCCAGTGAAGAAAGGGAGGTGTGGTGGAGACAAACTCTACCACCTGGCCATCCCTTCTTTTCTTTTGAGCTATTTTCAACCATCTAAGGGAGGCACTTCAGAAGAGGAAGGCAGGCAGGAAGGAGGGAGGCTGAAGCATCTTCAACATACCTCATTTTCTGGCTGTCCTAGTTCTCTCCCCCTCCCACCCTTTTATCCCATCTTTGGGGCCAGTTTCTCAGCCTTGGAGAGACAACTAGCAAGGTGCTTTCCACACTGGCTGGGAGAAAATCAAGGAGCTTGAAGGATGGATTCCCAGCTCTGACATCAGAACTTTGTCACCAGCCTCAGATCCGGCAGTGCCTCTCCCTGCTGCTCCCCCAGCTAGGGGCCATGGACCATTCTTTAAATTATCTGAAATTTGACATCAATGTGCATTCTGAGATGCTGCCCAGTTCCAAACCACAGAAACCTAGCAAGCGGGGCCAACATGTGTTCTCCAAGTATCAGAGCAATCATGGGGCAGAATTTCCTATAGACCCCTCCATACTTCAGTTGAGGGTACAGCAGGCTACTTTCCTATACATGGCTGGAATGTCAAATAGGTACTGAGCCCATAGTTGTGCTGGAGTCATGTGGGACCAAAGGCAGTCCTGATGAATTGCTCCTCTTACCTTGGCCTTGAAATGGAGAAAGGATTTAGGAAAAAGTGAAATGGGAGATGACTAGCCAGGATCCTTTTCGAAGCATTCTCCAGGCCAGAAGTAAACTCAGTCCAGGGTGCCTGTTCCAATAGTTTCACATTGCAAACCCCAGAGGGGTCCCCATCATAGCATATCAAGCCCGAGATCTCCAGCATCCAAACAGTACCCGGAGGGGGAGAGGGGGATACGCCAAGCCACAAGCAGAAGCTTCCATGGATTTGTATACTCTTTCTCATGGTTTCAGGGTCTGTTTGGATGCACACAGGATCCAATCCCCCTTTTTGAGTGATAGAGGGGCAAAGGTGCTTCAGTAAGGCAGTTTCATCCTTACAGAAAAAGCAGTTCCTATTTATGAGAAAGGCAAGTTTTGGGCACTAGGAAAGTTCAATGTTCAAAGTTCAACCTGCTGAATCTTAATAACCTTGTTCCATTTTTTTCAGGAAAGCACAGTGCTTTCTGCTTGATATCACTAGGAGTCCTAGGCTGGACATTATGGCATCTTCAGTCCAGTAAGAAGCTCACATTCACACACATAAACTTCTGATGAATACATTTCAAGTTTTAGCACTGTGCCACCATCAGGTGGATCTTTTAATTCCCAACAGACAGAAGGGAGCAACCCCCAAAGAAGTTCACTTTGTGAACAAAAATGAGAACTGCTCTGCTGAAAACATCTTCCATAAATTGTTCAGCATTCTCATTCAATTTTATAAGAAAGAGTTGACTTTTGAAAAGAATTACAAAGAAGTTAGAATTGCCAGGGGAAAGACTGTGCATTAAGTGAATGGAGCCTCAACCAAAGAATAAACAGAGGACTAGAAACAAATAGAGCTAAAAATATCCAGCAATCATCATTTCCATTGGAGGATCACACACATACCTCACATTTTCTGCTCATCAATGTGGTCAAAATGTTTGCTCTGTGTAACAGACAGCTGATTCCTCCAGTCCCAGTAAAACCATGGAATATCACAAAAAGGAGCAATAACCATGAAGATAAGCAACTCACAAAAGTGACTTGCCTTCTCTAACAGGCCCACCCACCTCTGGACAAGACATGGAGAACAATAACAGTGTTGGCAGAACATCATTTCTTGCCTTCCATCCCTTTTGGCCAGGGCTCCCAGCTGAACTTGAGCAATTGCACCCATATCAAGGAGGATGCATTTGTACGCTTCCTCAAGAACCTCCCTTTCTTGTGGTCCAAAAGTACCAAAGTTTTGCTGGCACTTTTTCACACTGTAAAATGTGGGGATTTCAGATGAGTCCCTGTTTGCAAAAACTGCTCAGAAGGCCGGCCTCCTTTTGCAGAGCTCAGATTAAAGCATGACATCAAGATCCTTAATGAGAGCAATGGGACAAAATACTGGCACACTGAAATGGATGAAAGTTATGGAAAGTGGGTCTTAGATCCTAGTCCGTTTCTCCAAATTGTAACTGCAGTACACCAACTAAAAGGGACACAAAGTCGTTTGCATTAAAAGTCAAGCTCTTTGAGTCCATTTCCATACCCATCACAGAATTCATGGTCTTGGTAGGTCTGCCTTCACTTCTGAAAAGCTTTTTGAGGATACCTGAAGTAAGCCCAAAGTACCCCCCATCCCAGTAAACCCCACAGGCCTCCCTACCGCACCTCACAAATGGCACAGCCACCTTATTCACCCAAGCCCCCCTCTGCTTGCGCATGATCAAATGGCTCATCCCAGATGTCTTGCCACTGAGTGATCTCAAAAATATTTCCCAATCAATTCAAAAATTTAGCATTCAGGACCAGAACTTTTGGAACTGCACCTTCACAGTGTTCTAGACATTGTGCAAAAGGAATTACAAGAACTCACAAATTGGCACTGCAATTGTAGCCCTGACAGGTACTGGAACTGTGGTTGTGTAGGACCGGATTTGGAAGCAATGTTGTTTGGGTCTATGGCATCCTCATGGGAGCCATAGGCGTAAGAGCCTAACCTGGGTTTGCAAAGAGAATGCATCCATGGGGCATTGCAGTGCTCCTGCCCCCGTTCCTCCTGTTCTCCTCCTCTGCTTCCTTTCTACCCTTCTCTTGCATGTGCATCCTGCCTTCATGCTCTTTAGGGGAACCCACAGTGCTCACACAGCCCCACGTTAGCTGATTCCTTCAGCTGAATGCTGACCTGAGCCCACTGGTGGCTCTCCTGCCCTGGCTGACTCCAGGAGCCCCAGCAGCACAACCTATGCTCCTGTGCACCCTACAAGGTGCAATGACTGCTCCATGTCCATCACTTCACCAGGAAGAAGAATAGCCAGTCAAAGAATGCTGTTTATTAAGGGGAGGAGCCACACCTGAAGGAGAGGTAGAGTGCTGGAAACAAAAAGAATGAGGAAGATCATGGACTCTTTATTCCCATGGGAAGCTCATGTGCACGCCCCGCATCTTCTCTTGGTAAGCACAGTCGAAGCGCTCACTCTGTGCCACGGTCAGGTGGTTCTTCCAGTCCCCAGTGATCCCTGGAACATCAAGGGGTTGGAGGGATTGGTGTGTGCAGCACGAGGCATGTCCATGGCTTCTCCTGGGGGAAAGGGCCATCTGAAACCACTCCAATATGGAGTCAGGCCTTGACCCCCAGGAGTTAAGCTGGCCTATAGGGAAGCTCTAGCCCAAGGCACATCACATTCCCCCATTATGTCTTCTGGTGAGTGAGTCCCAGCTGAACTCCACCAATTGCACCCGTGCCAATACTAGATGACCAGGAGTATCCATTGTACCTTTCCTCATGAAGGTCCCTTTCTTGTGGTCAATCAGTTCCTCTGGCACCTGGGTGAAGTTGGACATCTTATTGTCCTTCATCTTGTGAAAGGAGGCGTTTTCCACCACGGAATCAATTTGCTGGCTGTTCAGCTCCTTGCCAAGGAAGGAGCAGATCCGCTCCACACTGCCACGGAGGTCCTGGGGGAGAAGCAAGCAAAGCAACGCAACGCAAAGCAACGCAACGCAAAGCAACGCAAAGGAAATTATAATAGTTGATGGTGGTGGCAACTGGAACTTGGCACCAAAGGACTGAAAATATTTAGTTAAGAGACTCCGGAGAACAAGAACAGGTTGCTAGGTCGGAGGCTGAATTCCAGGGCTGCCATGGTAGCTCTTCACGAAACCCTATGGCCAGTATGAATACCAACATGTCAGGCATGCCTGTCCCGTTGTATCGCAGTGAAAACCATTCTGCACATGAGAAACATCTCATGGACGATACACACGCAGATAGTTGAGTTAGTGATGGGTCTGTACATCACATGGCAGATTGCTTGAGTGCTGTGGGCGTCACATGCCATTTGGACGCCCAGCGCTGTGCAGTGGTTAGAGTACTGGAGTGGGTGTGGGAGATGTGGTGTCTAGCCCCACTCAGCTACAAAGCCCACTTGCTGAGTTTGGACCATTCACTGACTCACAACCTATTGACCTCCCAGGGCTATTGTGAGGGAAACGATGAGAGGAAAAGGATCATCACCTTTGAGGACCCACAGAGCATCGCCTGACCCATGTGGGGAACCAGTGCAGCCACAGAGAAGGATCATCTCCTTCCATATGCCACATAAAATTCAACAAACCCTTTATCACCTTTGACACGTTGGTCTGCTTTCCTCCTTACTGTCCTTGAGCCTGAAGGAGGGAGCCTCCCTAGACCAGGTCCCAATGAATGAAGCTGTAGGCCAGGGTATGAACACAAAATTGCACTGGGTGGATCTTGGTCTAATCCAGCAGGACTCCTCTTATGTTCACAAAGAATTTTCACGCTTTACAGCTTTTCAGGTAAGAAGAAATCCCTTAGAGGGATGAGAAAGAAGGAACTCAACTACATGTGCTTGGGAGAAATGGCCCAAAGTTGAACCATACCTGCTGCAGCTCTTCATAGGTGATATAGAAGAAGTTGGGCTTGTCCTTCATCTCCAGCCAGTTTTTCACATGGTCAAACCAGGAGCCATAGGGCACTGGAAGGGCAAAGCAGAGGCAAGCACTTCATGGGAACAGCTCACTTCATGAGAACATCATGCAAAAACACCATGCACACCAGGGCCTTGAGGACTACAGGATGTAAATGTATTTGATTGCACCTATTTAGCAAGAAGTGACAGGGGATCAAGGAAAGCTGGCTTGTGCTTTTGGCCAAAGGAGGGGAGGGCAACTCAGTGGTGACACGGCTGTTTGAGAATCCTTGTGGTGCGTGGCCAGGTGAATAGCTGAAGTGAACTGAGTGTGTCACTGCGTACCATTCCCATTCAGAAATTCCTCCAGGAATTCTTCCAGACTTCCAGGGTCCTTAAACAATTTAAAGAGGTAGGAATGATGATAGTATGAGATGAGCACATCCTTGGGATTCCGCATGGTGTAGATCACCTGTAGGAGAGGTAGGGGTGGCATCACAAGGTGGCAGCATCTCCATCCAGTTAGAGAGCATCACTACAGGAAACCTTCACGAAAGCCCTCCACCCACTGTGGCCACTGCTAAAGTCCTGGAGCAGCAGCAGAGCCAGAGGATCGTAGATGGTACGGATTTCCTCCGTGATCAAATGACAGGTTGTTCCCCACAACTGGGAAACAAGGAAACAAAGAAAGCAGGAGCAACATTTCCCAGTATTCCAGGTCAGGAAACAGAATGTCACAGAACTGGAGAAAGACTCCCAAATACTAGTCATTCAAGCTGCACTGAAGAGGCATGGATGAGGGCATTACCACGACAAATTCTTCCTACGATTTCATATACAATAGGGAGGGACTGCTAATCCAAAGGGGAGATGTCAATTCTTTGAAAATAGCTTTATTTTAATGTTTTTCTATTCAGAATCATGTGCATGCTCTTTCATTACACACATGGGAATTAGCTTCAGTCTTATTACATGGGTCAGTTGTACATTTGTCCTCTCTTACCTTGGCCTTGGAGTGGAGGAAAGACTTCGGGAAGAGCTGAAATGGCAGGTGAGAAGCCAAGAGTCTGGGTGGAGGAATCTCTAGTGCAGTCTTCAGGCCAAAAACAGTCTCAATCCATGGTGAACGAATCCCCACATGCACACTTTGAACCCATGATGGGTCCCCATCATGCCAAATCAAGCCCAAAATCTCCTGCATCCAATTGGTACCTGCAACAATTCCAATAGTCACACAAATGCCCCTTCTTTCCCAACATTCACCCTTCTGCAAGGAACCCCCTTTCAATTGTCTAAAGATCTGGCAGATGCGGAACATCCCAGAAGGCCAGGATTCAATGCATTCGTGAACCATTCAGCGGGTCGTGTGTACTTGAGTACGTTCATTTCTGAGTGGCAGGAAGCTAAAATCTTAATGAGGAACCCAAATGACCCAATGGATGACCACCTTGGTCCACCCTGCAGTTAACTCTCAGAGGCGGCTCTCCATAAGCAGCAGTGATGAGATTCGATCAAGGCATCCCACGGCTTTTCAGCTTGATGCTCTCACACAAACTCCCCAGGATTCTTGGCACGCCCTCCACTGATCACCACCCACCAGTTTGCTCCTATGCTCCTTCTCAGAATCCAGGGAAAGTTCAGGGATGGCACACGTCCAGTGACCAAGTGGTGCTTCTCTCCCAGAGCACTCTCATTTTGATGCAGCCTGCCATGCCGTGCCCGGCCAGGGGCAGCATCACTCTGAGGACCAAGGAAAGCCGTAGTCCACTGGCCTATGGAAGAAGGGAAGAAGAGGCTGCCTGTCCACCCTCGACTCTTATCTATCTATCTATCTATCTATCTATCTATCTATCTATCTATCTATCTATTTAGCTAGCAAATGTATATGCCACCCCCTTGGCATAAGCCTTGTGGTGGCTTACAAACATAAATAAATACCACCAATACAATAATATAAATTTGGAGACATCCTGGCCAAAGTTGTTAAAATCAATAAATAAAATCAACAATTGAAATGACGTTTAAATAAAAAGGTCTTGACCTGGTGCCGAAAAGCAAATAACGATGGTGCCAGGCGGACCTCTCTGGGGAGTGCATTCCATAGGTTGGGCGCCACCGCAGAGAAAGCCCTCCTCCGGGTACTCACCCTCCTAATGTCCTTCATGAAGGGCTCCCGGAGAAGGGCCTCTGCCGCTGATCCCAAGGGGCGAGAGGGCACGTATGGACGTAAGCGCTCTTTCAGGTAACCTGGTCCCAAGCCGTTAAGGGCTTTATAGGTGATAACCAACACCTTGAACTGGGCCCGGACTTCACTGGGGAGCCAGTGACGCTGACGGAGGACTGGGGTTATGTGAGCACAACACCCAGTCCCGTCAGCAACCTGGCAGCTCTATTTTGTACCATCTGAAGTATCCGGACCGTCTTCAAGGGCAGCCCCACATAGAATGTGTTACAGAAGTCTAGTCGGGAAGTTACCAATGCGTGTGTCACTGTTGCCAGGCAGTCGTTCTCCAGGTAGGATGCAGCTGGTGAATCAGCCGAAGCTGAAGGAAAGCGTTCCTCGCCACCACTGTCACTTGAGCTTCCCAACGATAGCTCTGGATCGAGGAGCACTCCCAAGCTGCAGACCTTGTCCTTCAGAGGGAGTGCAACCCCATTCAGGCCTAGGTCAAGGTCCCCTTCCCCGAAGCCCAATCCTCCTACCAACAAGACCTCCATCTTGTCGAGACTGAGCTTCAGTTTATTGGCCCTCATCCAGCCCATTACCTTGGCCAGGCACCGGTTCAGTACAGCCACTGCCTCACCTGGTTTGGTTGAAAACGAGAGGTAGAGCTGGGTACCATCAGCGTACTGATGATTCCACAGCCCACACCTCCTAATGTCCTCTCCCAGCGGTTTCATGTAGATGTTAAATAGCAAGGGGAACAAAATGGATCTCTGCGGGACTCCATGGCATAACTGCCATGGCACAAAGCCATAGTCCCCCCAGCACCACCTTCTGGAATCAGCCATTGAGATAGAAGCGGAACCACTGCAAAGTAGTGCCTCCAACCCCCAGTCCCGCTAGCCTATTCAGATGGATACCATGGTCAATGGTATCGAAAGCCACCGAGAGGTCCAGGAGGACCAACAGGGACGCACTCCCCCTGTCTCTCTCCCTGCACAGGTCATCATACAGGGCGTTGCCACAAAGGCCAAGCACATGCTGCAACTGGATGTCCATGGGCAATGACACCTCCAAACCATTTTCCCCAGCTACTGGCAATGAGAAGTGGGAATCCTTTGATGGTGAAGAGATAATACTGTGTCGTGACAGGTACCCACTGAGAGAATTCTCCACCATGGGCTTGCAAAAGCAGTTCTATCGCCCGAAGGAGGAAGAACAGCTGTAGAGCACGGAGTGGCATGGAGGACTGTTGGTTGGAGCTCCACTTTCAAAATGCCTGCAGAACATGCAGCCTGGCCGCAGGAACACTCAGTCATTATTATTATTATTATAACATTTCTATGCCGCCCCTTGCCGAAGCCTTGGGGCAGCTTACAACACAATAAGATACATTGAGATACAATAGAACATAATAAATTACCAATAAATACAAAAATACAAAAAATACACTGAGATACAATAATATAAAATTAAAATTAACAGTATAAAATAAGTAAATAAAGAATATAGGAGGAGGAAAGAGGAGGAAGAAGAAGTTGCCCTGGCCAGATCATATATGTTAACAATTAAAATGATGTTTAAATAAAAAGGTCTTTACCTGGCGCCGAAAAACCAGTAACGACGGTGCCAGGCGGACCTCTTTGGGGAGTGAATTCCATAGGTTGGGTGCCACTGCAGAGAAAGCCCTTCTCCGAGTACTTACTCTCCTAATTTCTTTCATGGAGGGTTCCCGGAGAAGGGACTCTCCCGCAGATCTCAAGGGGTGGTCGGGCATATACGGACGTAAGCGCTCGTTCAGGTAGCCAGGACCCAAGCCGTTTAGGGCTTTATAGGTCATAACCAACACCTTGGATTGGGCCCGGGCTTCAATGGGAAGCCAGTTAAGCTGACGGAGGACTGGAGTCATGTGAGCATAACGCCCCGTCCCTGTCAGCAACCTGGCAGCTCTATTTTGCACCAATTGAAGTGTTCAGACCATCTTCAGGGGAAGCCCCACTTAAAGCGCGTTACAGAAGTCTAGGGGGGAAGTCACCAGCGCGTGGGTCACCATCGCCAGGCAGTCGTACTCCAGGTAGGGGAGCAGCTGATTAATCAGCCGAAGCTGAAGGAAGGCGCTCCTCGCCACCACTGTCACCTGAGCTTCCAAAGAAAGCTCCGGGTCGAGGAGTACTCCCAAGCTGCGGACCTTGTCCCTGAGAGGGAGTGTTGCACCATTCAGGACCAGGTCAAATCCACCCTCTCCGAAGCCCGATCCGCCAACCAACAGCAACTCCGTCTTGTCTGGATTGAGTTTCAGTTTGTTGGCCCTCATCCATTCCCTTACCTCGGCCGAGCACCGGTTCAGCACAGCCACTGCCTCACCTGGATTAGTGGAAAACGAGAGGTAGAGCTGGGTATCATCAGCTTATTGATGATTCCGCAGCCCACACCTCCTGATGACCTCTCCCAGCGGTTTCATATAGATGTTAAATAGCAGAGGGGATAGAATGGAGCCCTGTGGTACTCCATGGCATAGCTGCCTTGGCGCAGAGACATAGTCCCCCAGCACTACCTTCTGGAATTGACTGTTGAGATAGGAGCAGAACCACTGCAAAGCAGTGCCTCCAACCCCCAATCCCGCTAGCCTATCCAGAAGGATACCATGGTCGATGGTATCGAAAGCCGGCGAGAGGTCCAGAAGAAGCAACAGGGATGCACTCCCCCTGTCCTTCTCCCTGCACAGGTCATCATACAGGGCGACCAAGGCAGATTCAGTACTGTACCCGGGTCTGAAGCCGGACTGAAAAGGATCCAGATAATCAGTTTCATCCAAGAGTGCTTGGAGTTGTCCCGCCACCACTCACTCCAACACCTTGCCCAGAAACGGGATGTTGGCCACAGGTCTATAGTTAGTGGCCATCTCTGGATCCAGTGACGCTTTCTTCAGGACCGGTCGTATTACCGCCTCCTTTAAAGGGGCAGGCACTCAACCCTCCCTCAGAAAAGCATTAACCACTTCCAGGATCCAGGTCCCAATCCCGTGCTTGGAGTTATTTATTAACCAAGACGGGCAAGGATCCAATAGGCAAGTGGTGGGACGTACTCGTCCAAGCACCTTGTCCACATCATCGGGCCGCAATAATTGAAATTCCTCCAATAATTTTGGACCAGACGGTAGCATTGGCGTCTCCCAGAGACCTCTGATTCATTAGTGGAGTCCAGCTCATGACGAATCTGAGGGATTTTCTCCCTGAAATGCCTGGCAAAGTCGTCACAGCGGGCCTTTGAGGGTGGCATCGGATCTTCCTTAGGACCCGGGCGAACCAGGCCTTGCACCACTCGAAAAAGCTCCGCCGGACAGCATTGTGAGGAGGCAATGGAAGCGGAAAAAAACTTCTTTTTCGCCACCTTCACCGCCACAGCATAGGCCCAATAGTGGGCTCTCAAGTGTGTTCGGTCAGATTCATCCCGTGATTTTCTCCACCTATGCTCTAGTTGTCTCCCAACCCGCTTCATCGCCCGCAATTCAGGTGTATACCAAGGGGAAGAGCGGACTCTGCCCGGAGGGAGAGGACACTTGGGAGCGATCGTGTCCACAGCCCTGGTCATCTCTCCGTTCCACAGTTCGACCAGAGCCTCGACAGTGGGATCACATGAATATTCAGGGTAGGGATGTGACAGCAGCACCCACCTGACTTGAGGTAAGCAAGGTTCACTACATCACTGTCCAACAGTTGGAATTCATTTCCCACATGGCTGAGCGTCTCCACATCATATCCATATGAAGGGAAAGAGATTCCCTTGTAGGTCAAATAGTTTACAGATGACATTGGAATGCGGTGTGTCTGGAAGAGAAAGGTGTGTGTGATGATGCAGCAGATTTGATGTGTATTTCGCAGTCAAAATTGGCATATAGATTTATTGCCTGTATATAAACCTTTGTCCCAGAGCAGCCCTTACGATTGGGGCAAAGTAGTATCTCCCCAGGAATAAAGACCAATGCATTGTCTTTCTAAAACTGACAGTGTTTCTCTGCACAGCAGCATTTCCCCTTAAATTTCATGCTGATTCCATGCATGCAAGAACTGCCCATTGTGCACCCATCAATCACTGTGGGGTTGTGGTGAACGGCAAATGTAGCACCTCCAGCCAACACAGAAAATGCTTGCTTGCCAGTTATCATGCATGCTGCCGCTCTTTGAATGAGAACCACTTCTGCCACACAATCTCTTTCTATTTCGTAACCTGCCACTCACCCAGCCACTCATCTCTGTCGTGGGCACGGCGGACCACATTCCATTGCTAATTAATTGGGAAGGCTCAGTGCTTTGTCTCTCTCCCCGTACCCACCACAGAATCCATGTTCCTGCTGAGAAATGCCCTCCCTCCTCAAAAGCTTCTCTGGGACCCTCACGCAAGCTGCGCTTCCAGGCTTGCAGAAGAGCCTTCAAAAATTCTGCTCAGCCTTCAAGCTGAAGAGAGAGAGAAAGACTACATTCTGTAGAACTTTCAAGCAGCAGGTTCCTTATTCACAAGGCAGGTACATAGTCTTCCTCCCCAACAGTCATAATTGAGTCGCTGCTCACCTCAGAATTGATCCAGCAATTCACAGCCTATGCCTCTGGCTGCCTTGCAACTGTGCAATCTTTGTCTGTGAGGTCTGTGTGCTTTTCCCGCGATCAGTGAGGACAACGTATACGTCATGTTTTGCCGCCACCCAGGCCATGGACCGTCCAGTTTCTGCACTGTGGCCCAGAGCTTTGTATTGCTTAATTGCATTCAGTGACCCTAATCAAACCTGCTTCTTATCTAAGAGCTCAGTGGTGGATGAACCCTGGCACTCCACTAGGCATGTCATGTGGGGCTGCCAGCTCCGTTAGCTAAGCAGGACAAAGGGCTGCGCATTCCCCTTTAGAAAGGGCCCCTGACTTGGGAAAGAACTCCCCAGCCGGTTACAACTGGGCACTGCACCTGGGGCATGCGCCATGGTACGTCTTCCCATTTTATTAGCTGACGTCACCCATGACTTGTCTTCAAATGACATTGAATGCCTGGCTAGAGAAAGTCAGTTCGACCAGATGCCAAAAAGTTGATAATGTTGGTGCCAGCCAGGTGCCAGCAGGGAGGGAGGCACCCCTGAATGCAGGCTTCAGTGGGGTGGTCCTCATCTGGGGCTCTCCCCTGAAAAGGCTCTCCTCCCTCTTGCCCCTTTCTGAGCTTCTCTTGGATTTGGCAGTCAGAGGAAGCTCATGCTCTCCAGTAGTCCCAGGCTGCGGGAAGCATCCAGCCGCTCCTGTGTCCCCAAGCTACGTAAGGCTGTACAGGTTGAAAAACACCCCTCAACGCTGCTTGGAAGCCTGCAAGCAGCCCGTACACAAGGGTCAGAATTGGTGTCACATGGCTGGCTCATTCTGCACAAGCGGCTGCTTTCAAACAGTCCTCGGCTCCCTCTTCCCACCAGGCCAGGACCCCATCCCTCAAGGGGAAACAGCATGGGCTGGCTGGAAAGAACGCAGTGTAGGCGTTAGTGAAGCTCATTCCACAACCAGAGTGAGCCAGCCAAGAATTTCATAGTCATGCGCCTCACACCTTTTGACAGGATCTCCAGGAGACGGATCTCCAAGGCATTCTTCGAATCCACACACGGACAGTTGAGGCAAGATGATCCTTCAGTTAATCTAACTCCAGTGTTTTCAGTGCTTTGACTCTTCCTACATACAAGCCTAAAAGGAAACATTGCTCCGTTTGCTCTAACACAGGCAGTTTCACCTTTCCAGCTAAAACAGGAGCATGTGTTGGGGATGGTATGAGTAAAGTGGAAACTCAGCTCAAGACCTCTGAGCCCGTCTTTTAAAGCAAGGAAACTCTATTTTGCAGACAGTGTGAGACATTGAGAGCTGAAGACTGTTTGGCAAAGACTCAAAGTGAAGCAAGATCATCTCATAAACCTCATACATCAGAGTTGTTGGTTGAAATCACAATGAAACTTAAAAAGGCGCTTTGACTGGCGATCTATGCCCCAAACGATCTTCAGGAAATGTTTTATCAAAAATTACATGGTCTACTCTTACAATTGGACTACCAGACTGTGTGTAATGGGAGACTTCAATGCAATTGTGGATAAGAAAATGGACCATAAGAGTGAGATTAAGGGAAAAAAGGGCAGGAGGATACTCCCAAAATCTTGTTCCAATATGATTGAAGAATTCAGATTGATAGATGTTTGGAGACATAAAAACCCAACCTCTGCTGAATATACTTTTTATTCAAATAGACATAGGTCATGGTCTAGAATTGATATGGTTTGGATAACCCCAGACTTAGTACCAGACTTGGTAGAAGCTGAAATAGAGGCAAATGTCTGGGAAGATCACAACCCTATAGTTATATCACTGAAAGGGACAGTAATGACACCCAGATGGAGCTTAAACAAAGCCTTATTAAAGGATAAAAAAGTCACAGAAGAGATAAATAAGGAAATGCAAACATTCTTTCAAATAAATAAAACTCAAGAAACCTCTTTCCAGAATGTCTGGGATACAGCCAAAGCCTATGTTAGGGGGTTGATAATAACGTATTTAGCAAAAATAAACAAAAAGAAAAAACAAGAACGAGCTAAAATAGTAGAGAAATTGACAAAATGGGAACAAGAATTACAGGGAGATCGATCCAAAAAAACCCTTAAGGTCCAAATAGATATTCTAAAGCATAAACTGAATCTCCTGGACTCAAATGAACTTACTAAGCAAATGAAACTGACCAAACAGAACTTCTTTGAAAATGCTAATAAACCAGGGAGATGGTTAGCCTATAAAGTAAAGAAAGAGAGAGAGAGAAGAGACTGATTTCTAAACTGAAGGATGGAGAAGGATGACTGCAAGTACAAAGTATACATATCAAGAAAATAGTGGAAGATTTCTTTGCAAAGCTATACCAGGATGATGAGATTTCAACTGCGAAAGTAAAACAATACATCCGAAAGGGAGATTTGCCAAAGTTACCGGAGAAATAACCAAAAAGTATTGAATCAAGAAGTAACAATCATGGAAGTAATAGAGGCAATTAAGTGACAAAAGAAAGATTAAACTCCTGGCCCAGATGGGCTACCAGCAGAGTTTTATAAATCCTTTGAAGGAATTTTTGCTACACTTCTTAAGGATATATGTAATGCAGCATTGTTAAATGCTAAAATACCAAATACTTGGACAGAGGCAAATATCACATTAATACCGAAAGAAGATACGGACTTGACTCAGATTCAAAATTATAGACCTATATCACTATTAAACGTGGATTACAAAATTTTTGCCTCCATAATGGCAGAAAGATTGAAGAAGTACCTAACAGACTTTATTCACTCAGATCAAAATGGTTTTTTACCTAAAAGACAAATGAGGAATAACTTGAGAACTATCTTGGACATCTTAGAGTATTATGAGATGTATTATTATTATTATTATTATTATTATTATTATTATTATTATTATAACATTTCTATGCCACCCCTTGCCGAAACCTCGGGGCGGCTTACAACACGATAAAATACATTGAAATACAATAGCACATAATAAATTACCATTAAATACAAAAATACAAAAAATACATTGATTTACAAATATAAGATTAAAATAATCAGTATAAATTAAGTAAATAAAAATATAGGAGGAGAAAGAGAAGGAAGAAGAAGTTGCCCTGGCCAGATCATATGTTTTAACAATTAAAATGATGTTTAAATAAAACGGTCTATACCTGGCGCCGAAAAACCAGTAACAACGGTGCAAGGCGGACCTCTTTGGGGAGTGAATTCCATAGGTTGGGTGCCACCGCAGAGAAAGCCCTCCTCCGAGTACTTACTCTCCTAATTTCTTTCATGGAGGGTTCCCGGAGAAGGGACTCTCCCGCAGATCTCAAAGGGCGGTCGGGCATATACGGACGTAAGCGCTCATTCAGGTAGCCAGGACCCACGCCGTTTAGGGCTTTATAAGTCATAATCAACACCTTGAATTGGGCCCGGGCTTCAATGGGAAGCCAGTGAAGCTGACGGAGGACTGGAGTCATGTGAGCATAACGCCCCATCCCCGTCAGCAACCTGGCAGCTCTATTTTGCACCAATTGAAGTGTTCGGACTGTCTTCAGGGGAAGCCCCACGTAAAGCGCATTACGGAAGTCTAGGGGGGAAGTCACCAGCGCGTGTGTCACCGTCACCAGGCAGTCATACTCCAGGTAGGGGAGCAGCTGATTAATCAGCCGAAGCTGAAGGAAGGCGTTCCTCGCCACCGCTGTCACCTGAGCTTCCAAAGAAAGCTCCGGGTCGAGGAGTACTCCTAAGCTGCGGACCTTATCCCTAAGAGGGAGTGTTGCACCATTCAGGACCAGGTCAAATCCACCCTCTCCGAAACCCGATCCGCCAACCAACAGGACCTCCGTCTTGTCTGGGTTGAGTTTCAGTTTATTTCCCCTCATCCATTCCCTTACCTCGGCCAAGCACCGGTTCAGCACAGCCACATTATGAGATACATATGGAAAAACCAATGGCACTATTATTCATGGATGCACAGAAGGCCTTTGACAATGTTAACTGGCAATTTATGAAGCAACAGTTGGCTCAAATGGTGTTTGGTGAAAAGTGTATTAATGCGATATCAAGCATCTATCAAAAGCAGTTGGCTAGGATTATAATCAATGGAGAATTTACAAATATAATAGATATACAAAAGGGTACAAGACAAGGATGCCCGTTATCACCTCTGTTGTTCATATTGATCTTAGAGGTATTAGACAGAAATATCAGGGATGATACAGACATTAAAGGAATTAGAGACAAAAGCTATAAATTGCAAGCATTTGCAGATGATCTAGTTTACATAACAGAAGAACCCTTTGCAACAATGCCTAAATTCCTACAAAGAATTAAAGAATATGGCGAGGTTACTGGGATGAAAATAAATAGAGAAAAGACGAAACTGTTAGTAAAAAATTTCACACAGGACCAGAGAAAAACTCTGCAGGAACAAGTAGACTTACAGATTGTTAAAAAGGTTAAATATTTGGGAATTTATCTTACAGCTAAGTGTACCACTCTGAAAGATTATGATAAACTATTGAAGGATATTAAGAGTGATTTGGAAAAATGGGCTAATTTGCAATTATCTTTGCTGGGAAGAATAGCACTAGTTAAAATGAATATATTACCAAAGCTTTTTTTATTCCAAATGATTCCCATAAAAATTGATAGAAATATTTTTGAAGATTTAATTTTCAAATTTCAAGATTTATATGGAGAAAGAAGAAACCAAGAATTAAACTAAAAATACTTCAGGAGGCTAAAGAGAATGGGGGCTTTGGTCTCCCTGACTGGATGCTGTATTATCAAGCTTCTGTCTTAACATGGCTAAAAGAATGGATAACTTTAAGAAATAAGAGAATCTTGTATCTTGAAGGGCAGGATTTGCAAATGGGCAGGCATGCTTATATGTGGTATGAAAAGGCTAAGCTACATGGCTCTTTTCTAAGTCACTATATTAGAAAATCAATAATGTTGGTGAGTGAAAAGTTAAAGACAAATTTGTATAATAAATCGCCAAGATGGCTTTCACCTATGGAAACTTTTGTATAGCCAAATGCATTGAATTTTGAAGGGATCATAAGATATGATGATATTCTGGATAAGGATGGAGGACTGGAATTGAGTCAAGAAACACAAGAACAGAGATCTAATATCTCTTGGTGGCATAAGGTGCAGATACAATCGAGATATGCTAAAGACTACAAAACGTGGGGCTTTTATAAGGATTTAACAGTATTTGATCAAGTGATGCTTAAATCAGATGAGAAAATGATTAAAAGACTATATAATTTCTTACTCAATAGGAGAATGGAAGACGAACAGGTTAAGGAAAGTATGATAACATGGGCACACAACTTTGGATATAATATTGAATTAGAAAAATGGCAAAGGCTATGGGAGAGAAATATTAAGGTAACGTTAGCAACTTCGTATAAAGAAAACCTGTATAAAATGTTTTATAGATGGTATCTGTCACCAAATAGATTAGCTAAGATGTTTCCAAATATGTCAAATGGATGTTGGAAATGTAAACACAAATTAGGTACTTTCTATCATATGTGGTGGACTTGCAATAATGCGAAAAAATATTGGATTAAAATACACAAATGGCTTGAGGAAATGTTACAAAAACCGTTAGCTTTTAAACCTGAAGTCTTCTTATTAGGCATTATACCTGCTGATATTAGTAAACAAGAAATGTATCTGATTTTACATATAATTACTGCAGAGAGGATTGCATTTGCTCAACACTGGAAAAGTGAAGAACCATCCACCAATGAACTGATTCTAAAAAAGATCTTGAACTGTGCAGAAATGGATAGATTGACTTTATCATTGAAGAAGAAAGAAGATATTGACTTCTATAAAACTTGGAACTCTTTGTATTACTGGCTAGAGAAATGGGACTTCATATAGATTTAAATATGTTTTTAAGTTATCATAAATGGAAAAAAAAATGTGGGGGCTGACCGAGCAGGCCCAATGTTTTTGATGATTGATGTTGTTTTTAGTTTTTCTTTGTTTTTAGGATTATAATTTTGAATAAAACTTATTATAAAAAAAACACCTCATCCATCAGATTTGTGATTGAAAAGAGTAGAGATGAATGGGAAAATGAGAGCACCACCAGAAAAATAAACAACTTCATCAACACAATTGGACATTTCTAATACACTTCTATAAGAAATAAGAGAAATAAAGAAACAAATGATGTCAGGTTTTAATGATGTGAAAGAAGAGATGATGAATGATTTGAAGAAATTAGATATTAAAATAGACATTATGGATGGAAGAATAAAAGAATTAGCTAACAAAATCCAGAGAATCTCCAAATAATTACAGAAATAAAAGCTCAGGTGGGAGAACAAGATAAAGAGCTAAAAAACCCCCCCACAGATGACCAAGATAGATCAGGTCTCTAAAAGTGTGATTGGGATTCAAGATGGACAACAAAGATCGAATCTACGCCTTAAAGGATATCCAGAGGATAGGAAAGAGAATGAAGATAAATTGATTCAATCAATATTGGATTGGGCTAAATTTATTCTTCCAGATGTTTCTTTTACAAGATATATTGCTATAATACATAGAGTTGGCCCAAGAAGACTGGGAAGAAAAACACTGAGAGACATTGTGGTCAGATTTTGGTCATATGCAAAAAAAGAACTGATGTGGAAATTATGGAATGTGACATCAATTATGTTGGAAGGTCATCAGATTCAAGTCTTTCCTGATTTATGTAATGAGACATTGCAATGGAGAAGAGACATAACCCAAGTCTGCCAAATATTAAAAAAGAATTCCATAAAATATAGTTGGAGGTTCCCGTTTTTTGGGGTATTCATACAGTGGAAAATATTATAGAGTTGATACAAAGGAGGAAGCATTGGAATGATTGAAGGTGCTTGGAATTATCCTTGATGATGAATACGCAGCACAAATGCAAACGTTAATGGACATGTCTACATTTTCCAGGAAGAGGACAGAGAAGGGGAAAAGAGACCGGGACAAGAAGCTGGGTATAGCAGCAGGAGGTTAATGTTCTGCATAGAGTCAGAAAGAAGAGGCGATCTAGAAGAAGAGGAGATTCAGAAGAAGGATGAAAAAATAAGATCTACATGCAATAGATGTAGGACATATTGTATGTGTTAGTGTTGAAATTATTATTAAAGTATAAGAGAAATTTGAGTATAGAATAAAAGGGTATAGATGATTGGGGAGGGTGGAGCGGGTGTCTGGGGTTTGTACAGGGGAGTCTCCTCTTCCCCCTCCCCTTGGAAGCCCAAAGTGGCAGGGAAGAGAACATATATAAATGTGGTGGGGAATATGGTGGGGGTAGGGATAAGTTTAATTGGGTTTTTGTTATGTTTTTGTTGGAGTGTTCATTTTATCACATATGGAGACCAAAAAGAACATTTGATGCATTAAAGGAATGGGAAAAAAATTGAAGATATTGTCTTGGGATACAAATGGCTTGGGATAGACATAAATGAGCCAGAAATGAAAAATCTATATATAAAGATAAAGCAGATATTATATTTTTACAAGAAACACATCAAAAGAAAGAGCGAACGAATTAAAATTATACTGAACAGACAAATACAAAAAACCATATGGTAGTTCAAAAGCAAGAGGTGCTGCAATTATTCTTGCCAAAAGATGTGAATTTAAAATAAAAGCTATTAAAAAAAAGATCATGTGGGGGATTTCTTATAATACAAGGTCTGATTTATGGACAAGAGGTGACTGTAGCTAGTATATACGCACCTAATATAAATCAAAGGGATTTTTATGATAAGGCATATAAAGATATATAAGAATTAAAAAGAGGATATGTGATAATGATGGGTGGTTATAATATGGTTATGGATAAAGAAAAAGATAAATCTAACCCAGCAAAGTTTGATGTAAAATATAAGAACTCAGATTTAAGTAGATTTATTAATAAAAATAGATTTGAAGAAGGTTGGAGAGAGTTGAATGGGAACCAGAAAGTTATACATTTTATTCAAATAGACATAAAATTTTTACAGGACTAGATTACATATATGTAAAATGAGAAATATTGTCCAAGATAGTCAATGAGGATATAAAAGTAATTAAAATATCAGACCATGCAATGATAACAATGGAAATGGAAATAAAATATGATTACAGACATGCAGATAGATTGAGGATAGATTTGAGGATTTTTAAAAATGAGAAGATTTTAGAAAAAATGGAAAAAGAAATGAAAGATGAGAAAGATGAAAAAAGAGGCAGTAATACAAGTGTAATATGGGATACAATGAAAGAAATGGTAAGAGGGCTAGGAATAAAATATTCATAAAATTTAAAAAAACAAAAGATTAGAAGAAGAAATTAAAGAATGAGAGAAAAATATATTAAAATAGAGAAAACAAAAGTATGCTAGATTAACAGCAAAAAGAAAAGAAATTCAAAGAAATCTAATTTACTTGAAAAGAGAATTTTATGAAAATAGCAATAAAAATTCCAAAATGCTGACCAGAGCCACACAAGTCAAAAAAGGAAAAAAAATGAAGTAATAAAGAATGAAAAAGGGGAAAGATGTAACAAGATGAAAGAAAAACTTTTAATTTTCCAAGTTTTTTTGAGAAGTTATATAAGGGAAATGAAATAGATTTGAAAGAAATTCAGATATAGATATTATTATTATTATTATTATTACTTTTCTATGCCACCCCTTGCCGAAGCCTCGGGGCGGCTTACAACACAATAAAATACAATACAATATAAAAATAACAATATAAAATTAAAGTTAATAATATAAAATAAATAAAAAATATAAACGATATAAAAGAAGTCATAAAAGAAAATTTATAAAGGAAAAGGAAAAGAAAAAGAAAAGAAGTCACCCTGGCCAGATAAATAAGTAAATATTGTTAACAATTAAAATGACGTTTAAATAAAAAGGTCTTCACCTGTCGCCGAAAAACAAATAATGACGGCGCCAGGCGGACCTCTCTGGGGAGCATATTCCATAGATTGGGCGCCACCGCAGAGAAAGCCCTCCTCCGAGTACCTACCCTCCTAATTTCTTTCACGGAGGGTTCCCGGAGAAGGGCCTCTCCTGCAGATCTCAGGGGGCGGTCGGGCATATATAGATGTAAGCGCTCCTTCAGGTAACCAGGTCCCAAGCCATTTAGGGCTTTATAGGTCATAACCAACACCTTGAATTGGAATTTAAAGTGTAAAATTCGAGAAGAGGATAAAGAAATCATGGAAACATGAATAGAGGAAAAAGAGATATTGGAAGTGATTAATAAACTAAAAATAGGTAAAGCACCAGGATCTGATGGATAGGGTATGGAATATTATAAAAAAAATAAAAAATATTAGTCCCTAAGATGAAAATGATGTTTAATAAAATAATGGAAGGGGAAACAATTCTAAATTCTTGGAGACAATCTCTGATAGAGCTGAGAGCAAAACCTAATAAAGATATTGGAAACCGCGGATCTTATAGACTGATATCACTTATTAATCATAATGCTAAGATTTGTACAGTGATATTGGTAAGTAGATTGATCATTTTTACATATTTATCTATAAATTTATTCAATGTGGGTGTATAAGAGGTCAACTAATATCACATGTAGTAAGGAGAGTATTAATATTAACGATTACATTGAGAAACAAAATATAAAGGCAAGTATATTAGCATTGGATATATTTAAAGCCTTTGACGGTGTGGAATGGCCAGTAATGAAGATCTTAATAGAGAATATGGAATTTGGAATAAAGTTTAAGAAAGTAATAAATCAATTATATTCAGAAAATATGGCAAAACTCATTGTAAATGATGGTATAACAGAAACAATAAACCTAAGCTGAGGAACGAGACAGCATTGTCCCTTATCTCCAATGTTATTGCTTTAATGATGGAAGTATTGGCAAATGCAATTAGGATTTGAGTGCAGTATCATCTTTCTGCTCACAGCCCCTATAATTTGGTATTCAGGGGTAAAGGCAGATGTTGTTGCTAGTCGCAAAGTCACGTCCGACCCATCGTGACCCCATGGACAACCTTCCTCCAGGCCTTCCTGTCCTCCACCATCCCCCAGAGTCCACCTAAGCTCACGCCGACTGCTTCAGTGACTCCATCTAGCCACCTCATCCTCTGCCACCCCCTTCTCCTTTTGCCATCTATTGTTCTCAGCATTAGGCTCCAGTGAGTCCCTCCTTGTCATTAGGTAGCCAAAGTATTTGAGTTTCATCTTCAGTATGTGGCCCTCTAAAGAGCTGTCAGGGTTGATCTCCTCTAGGACTGACCAGTTTGATCACTTTGCAGTCCAAGGGACTCACAGGAGTCTTCTTCACCACCACAATTCAAAGGCCTCGATTATTTTGCGCTCAGCCTTCCTTATGGTCCAACTTTCACAGCCATACATTGCAACTGGGAAAGCAATAGCCTTGAGTATACACAGTTTTGTTGGAGTGTGATGTCTCTTTGGTGAGCTTGGAGCCCAGGAAAATAACCTCCATCTTCTCCATCTATTTGTCAGGAAGTGATAGGACCAGATGCCATGATCTTAGTTTTCTTGATGTTGAGTTTCAAGTCTACTTTTACGCTCTCCTCTTTCACCTGCCTCAAGAGGCTCTTTAGTTCCTCCTCACTTTCTACCATTTAGTTCCTCTTCCCTCATCTGCATATCTGAGGTTGTTGATATTCCTCCTGGCAATCTTAATTATAACTGGTGCTTCATCTAGTCCAGC
This sequence comes from Varanus komodoensis, assembly GCF_004798865.1. Classification (NCBI taxonomy): domain Eukaryota; kingdom Metazoa; phylum Chordata; class Lepidosauria; order Squamata; family Varanidae; genus Varanus; species Varanus komodoensis. The sequence goes on along the minus strand of NW_025335759.1, from coordinate 55,332 downwards.
CTTTTGCATGATGTGCTCTGCATATAAGTTAAATAGGCAGGGCGACAGTATACAACCTTGCCGAACTCCTTTCCCAATTTTGAACCAATCAGTGGTTCCATGTCCAGTTCTCATTGTTGCTTCTTGACCCACATATAGGTTTCTCAAGAGACAAATAAGATGGATCCACACAATCAAAAGCTTTAGCATAGTCAATGAAGCAGAAGTAGATATTTTTCTGGAACTCCCTAGCTTTCTCCAGGATCCAACGTATGTTGGCAATTTGTACCTCTGCTCCCAGATCCTAGCTGCAATTTGGATCTGACCGGTCTCCAATCTTATGTTTGCATTGGAGACATCCTTAGGAACACCCAGTATTGCCCTCAGAAATTTTGATTGGACAAGTTGTAGTACTTGGGAAAGGCCCCAACTGAGATCCATACAGTAGTTGAGATGGTACTTTTGCTTGGTCTAGTTGGAGGGCTTGGGGGATGTCATGGCCACCTTTGGATCTCATGAATTGTATTATGGCTGACGAGCTTCTCTGGGTATTTAGTGCCACATATTTGCCACGAGCCTTCCTGGAGCCATTTGCTTGTAGGACTACACCTAAATATTTGAACAGGGAAACCTGCTCGATCTTGTGCTGATTTATCTTCCATGGTCAAGTTTTTGGTCTTTTTGCAAAGGTCATGGTTTTTGTTTTTTGGTAATTGATTGCCAGATCTTCTTCCTTGCAATATTCAGTCAGCTTCTGCAGTGCTCTTGTGAGCCCAGTTGGAGTCCTTGAAATAATAGATGCATCATCTGCATATAATAGTACAGTTATATGCCTCCCTGTGATTTTGGGGTGGGGGTGAAGATCGATGTGATTCAACTGGTCGACCAATGAGTTGATATAGAAATTGAACTGGAGTGGAGCGAGAATACAGCCTTGCTTAACCCCTTTTTGTGTTGGAACAGCATTTGTGAGGTGACCATGCGCACTGCATCTGACCTTGAGGGAGGTCCCTCTGCACAGGGTCTGAATAAGTAGGAGCAGGTGCCTATCAATATTGGAGGCCTCTAATTTTCCATAGTTTAACACTTGAGTTGGAATTGAAAGCTGCCTTAAGGTCTATAAAGGCTGGGTAGAGCGAGGTGACTTTGCTTGAAATGTATTTCTCAATGTAGCACCAAACATTGATCTATAGTAGGGCAACCCTCCCTGAAGCTGACCTGCTCCTCTGCCTATAGCATGTTCTGTTCTAGCCAGTCTTCGAGTTTTACATATTGGTGCCTGGCATATAGTTTACCGATAATGCTTAATAGACTGATGGGTTTATAATTTGCGGGGTCATCTCTCTTTCCCTTCTTGAATATGGAGACAATGATGGCAGGGTCCCATTCTGCTGGAATCTGCTTGGTCATGTCAATATAGGAGAATAGTGATGCTAGAACCAGAATCTACCATCCTAAGTTGTTTTTGACCACCTCTGGAGGAATCAGGTCTTCTCCGGGGCTTTGCCCACTTTCATCTGGGCAGCTAATTCTTTGAGCAAAGAAAGCCTAACACATTCCCTATCAAACCAGGGCTTCGAGGCTGGGTGGTGCTGTTGCTGGGGCATCCCTGCTTCCCAAGTGAGAGCTTGTTTCAATTCCCGGGCTAACTTCTGATATAATTCCACCAGGCTAGTTGTTTGGATACTGGATATTAGAGATGTCCTGATGTTTTGCATGCTGTCTGATGAAAGTAAGTCCCATAATTCCATGTACCTTCTTGGAGACCATTTGATACAGCAATATGTTTCCCCCTCTGAAAGTATCATAGGTGTGTAACAAGTGGTACTTTGTGGGTAGGGGTGTGGGGCTTTCCAAATCAATGAGACTGGAAGATGAACACTGCAAAGTTTTGGGGCAACCTTCATGTCTTCTAAAAGAGGAATCAAATTTGTTGAAGCAATGAGGTAGTCTATTTGGCTCATTTTGGTTTCTGCCAAGTAAGTACATTCCTCTGGGTGGTCTTTTCCAAATGCACTGTTAAGGGTGTGCAGGTTCAGCCTTGTGGTCAGTTGATGTAGTAAGAGCCCAGAATAGTTAGATTTTATGTCTTTGGATTGCCTGATAAAAGGAGGCCCATTCAGGCTAGGTTTAGGGGGCTGAGCTTTTTGCTGAGAGTGTAAGGCATGATCATTTGGGCCCATCCTGGCGTTAAAGTCCCCTCCCATAATCACATATGTATTAGGGTAAGATTGGAGCAGATCTGCTATGTATGTTTCAAATTCTGCCCAAATTCCCCTAATTTGTGGTTTTTTCTTTCGTTGGGGAAGTTAGGTGTTTATTATCAGCAGGTCCCATTGAGCAAAATGAACAAAGACAGCCATTGCATGTTGTTTGCAAGATGGCAGCATCCTTGTGCTTACACTCAAAGATGTGCAATTAGAATGCCTAGGCCTCCTTTATGTCTTCCATGACCAGCCCAGGGACTGCATCAATGGAGTGTGATTGGAAACCATTAAGTAGCAAGGCCCCCTGGATCCATGTTTCTTGTAGGAGTACAATGTCCTTAGAAGAAAGATAGTCTTTAGATTCAGGGTCCTGCAGAATCCCTGCCCAGCCATTTATGTTCCATGTAATAAAGTCAGTTTTATTCACATGCTGGTTGTCTGATTGTCACTGGGTCTCAGAGGTGTTACCTTCCAGCTCCTGGGGACTCCTTTTCCAGTTATTGGCTGTAGAGGCAGTCCAGCTGAGGGTGCAGGGGAGTCCAACCAATTCTCTCCCAGCGAGGTGGTCACCTGGGAGATGCATTGAACCTGATTTTATGTAGTGTCCAGGCATCACTTGAGGACTTAAGGAATTGAGTTGGGGTATCCAAGGGGCATGGCAGTCTGTTTCTGCAATGTCATCTAGCTCAGTGCTAGGTTGAGTACTTGTTGGTTTTGGTAGACCTTCTATGAGTTCCTCGGTGACTATCTGAGGTCTCCAGTCTGGGTCTCTCTTGGACAACTCCCTTGTCCCCACTGGTGCCTTCATCTCTGGTTCCACTTCCTTGTAATCAATTGTGGCAGTCATGGGGTTTTCCTTAATCAATGGGGAATGGAGTGGCCTGTTATCCAGTCCAGCATTATCGGTTAGCTTCATCTCACAGTCTGTGATGTGAGCAGAGGTATCCAAATTTAAATCCAGAGAGCTCATAAGGGAAAAGTCAGGATCTGAGATGTTGCTATCTCTCTCCAAGCCCAGGTCTTCTCTGTGTTGTCTAGTTCTAATTGGCATTAATAGCTTATATGGTTTGTTCCTTAGTTTTACAAGTCCCTCCTGCTCAGTTGCATGGGCGCCAGCCTGGTCACAGTGACTGTTCATTGGCAGTTATCTTTTATGTCAAGGCTAGCCTCCTCCACAGCTGTTCAAGTTAACACTGATGAAGTGGTGCCATGATTAACCCTTCTAGCTCTGGAAGGGACTCTAACGTCTATCTCTTTGAAGAATCTCTGAGGGATTATGTCATACCCTCTCAGTTATTGTGCTGAGTGAAAAAGTGCACAGTAGGTGATTTAAAGTCTAGAAATAAACTTTTGTGGTCCATTTGTGATGGTAGAAAGTGGAAGTGTTTAAAATCCAGTGTGGGTATAGCATGATTCAGCAACTCTGTGAGAAAGGTAAGTATTCTTTCCTTATTTGTCCAGAGTTAAGCATCTTTCTTTGGGAAGGATATTAGGATCTGATTTGTTTGGAATACTCTCTGTACTCTTCCTTCAGTCTTATGTTGTGCAAATTGCATTTGCTCAGAGTTAAAGGGGGGAGCAAGAAACAGTGGGATCTTCCTCCTTCTCACCTCTTTGTTCTGACTTGGGTACTGGGTGGGCATACATTTGGATTAAGGCTTCTAATTGCCTTTCAATTTTGTTTAAATGCTCAAGAATCAAAAGTAGAGTTTCTGCAGATATAAAGAAGATTTCACCTAACTGCTGAGAGAGGCTATTTGGCTGCGGGGGGAGAGTGTATTCTGTCATCAGACTGTTTACTTTTATCCTAAAGGTTTCTGTTTCCTTGCATTATCCTTGACTGAGTTTTTTAATTAATGGACTACTTTCTATCTCTTGACAAGCTGAACTAGTGATGGGGGTTCAGGGAAATGCTGCAAGTCTGCTCTTGGTGCTGCTCCCAATACAGTGGCACCTTGGTTCATGGACGCCTTGGTTCACGACCAAATTTGGTCACGAACAAAAATGTCTTGAAAATTTTGATGTGGGTTGTGAACTCTGCATTGGGTGGCAACCAAAATCACCACCCTCTCCCCCCATCCCCGCAAATGGGGAGATGGCCACAATTGCAGTTGCATTCATGCAGGGAAGACATGCGTGATCATGGGCACCTCCTGCAGGAAAGACGGGCGTGATCTCGGCCATCTCCCCCACCCTGCCCTCAGCACAATCGGGGTGCCATGGGGGGATGGCCATGATCATGCTGGGGGCGGGGGGGGGAATGGACAAGATCATGACCGTCTTTCCTGAAGGAGTGTGTCCGTGATTGCACCCAGCTTTCCTGCACAAGGGCAACCGTGCTCTTGGTCATCTCCGCCCCCACCCTCCCACTGGCCAGCACGCCAGGATGACAGGCGCAATCTTGGTCGTGCTGGTGGGCGGGGAGATGACCATGCTTGTGCTCGGGGTGGGGAGGGGGAGATGGCCACGATCTTTGTTGTTCTTTGTCACTTTGCTTCACATGTTTCTGATTTTAAAAAATGGTTACACAATGGATTAACTTTATTTACATTGAACCTTATGGGGAAATTTAACTTGGCTCATGGCCAATTTGGGTCACAACCAGAGTCCTGGAACGGATTAAGTTTGTGAGCCAAGGTACCACTGTACCCACAGCATATGCGGCCCCATTGGAGGGGAGAAAGCTTTCGATTCTAAGCTGTTTTTTCTTCCCCTCCTCTTCCAGCTTTTCTTGTCCAGGGCTTGTAGTAGGCCGTCTCTTTCTTATTCTCCTCCCTTTGGCTGTACATATTAGCTTACTTCAGTTAATTGTGGCTTCAATCATTCAAAGTAAGTGGGAGCTGTGTCTGAGCGATGTTCCTTCTTCGCCATCTTCCCTCCTAGAAGCAAAACAAATCCTAAGTGTTCAGGAGTCCATAGCAAAACACTAACAGTGAAGTGATTCATGGTGCTTGGGCTTGCAGGAGAGGCGGAATCCTTACCACTTGCCAACAAGACAAGCGTGGATTGGGCTACTTTCAGATCCACTCATGCTCCAGTGTGCAAATAAAACAATGAGGATGCCAGTGAAGAAACCTGTCCCAATTCCATCGAGATTCCTGCATTAATGCTGCTCTATTGCAGCAATGGGGATACCTTAGCAATGTAGAAAAATCCCCAGTGCAAATTCCACACCTGCCATGTAATTGCTAGGCAACTTTGTGAGATCTCCATTTGCAGCCTCTTCACTACATGGAGAGAAGAGTCTTGGTCTACATGACTTCTCCAATGGTGGCTACAGAGGAGCCCTGCCTTTTTGTGGCCTGGCTAGATCATAGTCCTTCTCGCACTCAGCAGGCAGATCTGAAGGGAGGTTGTAAGCATGCTTGTTGGTGCAACCTTGGAGCTTTTCCACGGGAGCTTTGTAAGCACGTCAGATAAGCACAGAAACCTCCGTGATGCAGATTGGGGTGCGGGAACCCTTGCGGGTGGGGTGCTCATCTGGACAAAAATCCTTGCCAGTGCGGCCCCATTGGCACTGCCAGTGAGAGCTTCTATGTGGATCAGTGTCTAAGGATGCAAAAAGCCATGGGTCTGCCAAGGCCAAAAACTTGACTCTGCTAAGAGGTGCGCTCCATCGGCTTCTTCGTCAATGTGTCCTGTTTCCATTTATGTAATCAAAAGGTGAATGTCCCCTTATACACTGTTTCAATATTAACCCTGCTTTTGACTTTAAGCAAACAGGAAGCAACAACCTGTGTGCTGACATTCCTCATCATTCTGCATGAGTTGCAGGCGTGCAAGGAGTGAGGTAGCAACATTCAGAGACTGTGGAGGGTGGACCTCTTGCCACGCAGGCTGAATTCCTCGGTGAGTGGACAAGTATTTGGGTTGTATGGCCGGGAGATTCATGGTCCCTGTCAATGCTTTCCCTGCTGCACTTCTTTTAAAAGCTTGACCCAACAGATGCATAGAACCCAGGGCATCTCCTTTTCAGACTGGATGCCCTCACTTGTGAGTAGCTTTTCTTGAACTCTGAGGAAATGTTAATTTTGACATAGTGTACTTCAATTTTCACCTCTGTGACATAACTCTGGAATTCCACTTTCCGGGTGTCAAACTGGGAGCCAGTCTATAAGCCATTCATGGTGCATGTTTTGCTGGTTGCAGGAAACAAACAACAAAAATTCTGACAGGTGTTGTAGTGTACCTCTCTCTCTGCTTCTCTCTCTTTTCCATATGCAGATATTTCCCTGCAATGTCATCAGAGACGTATTTCACCTACAAGGGCACCCCATTCGCAGAAGGTGAACACTCAGTGGAAACACTCAGCTTTGTGGAGAATGAATTCCAGCTCCTGGATGACGATACAGTGGTGGTCACTTACCCCAAGTCAGGTCAGTGGTGCTTCTATATCCCTAAGGAGAATCCTCCTAAATGAACTATAAGTTTTTGCTCTGGGTGGTATTAATTCATTTCCCTTCAAGTGAAATGCAGCATGGATACAGATCAATAAAGTAATTTATCTCCCCATCATCATTGCTGAGTCCCAAAACCAAGTATTTCAGGAATGTCCTTTAATGGACCCATACTGTACTGACGGTGCAGCTCACTCGGTCTGGATGTGGACCTTGAGAGACAAGATAAGGCAGCACGTATGGTTTGTATTGTGAACTTTGCACCCAGACTAGGAGCAGGGTGCTGCTCTTCTACAGAGATCCCGGCAGCACCTCCGCCTCTCTTCCTCATAGTGTGGGGGACAATCTCGGCACTGCCAAGAGCTCCTTTCTGAATATCTCTTGCAGCGAGGAGGAAACTGGGCCAGCCTCCCCTCTGTGCTTCCCCGCACTCTCTGAGAGCTTGGAAGCGACCCATTCTAGAGGGTTCCAGGCAGCCACAGTGGATTTTGCCCTCACATGATTTCCAGGAGCGCCAGATGATCAATAGCTACCTGGGAGTGCAGAAAGCTGTATAGTGTGACCGATCTTCCCTTTGCAGAGTGATTTCAGGCTGCAGTTCCAGCTTGGGGAGGCCTTTGCTGCTCAGCTCACTCCTCACTCTCCATCAATAGAGTCCAATCAGATCAAACAGCAGAAAGTGCAGGGTCATATTCCAGCTCAAAGTCTCTGGTACCAGCCCGATTCTGGAGTTTGCATCAGGAGAATTGTGTCGCAGATGCTGCCATACTTTGCTAGTCAACATAGGAGGAATGATCACTGCATGGTCCTGAGAGCTGTGCAAGAATTGCCATTGTGCAAATCCAAATAGCTTGCATCTTCGGAGCAGGAGGAGGAGGCTATGGTGATGTAAATGAAAATCAAAAATGCGTGTGGTTATGGCAGGGGAAGAGGGTTCATGGATCATGTTTTCTTCCTGGAGTTCATGGCCTTGCATAAAGTACATAGGGTACTTTGCTGACTCCCTTTCAGCAGGAGGTATACAAACAATCCTGGGATATCCTTGCAGGGCCTTACTGGCCACATCACTATTTAAGATACGAACGCTATTTAAGGATTGCATCACACAAAAAGACAAGCATGTTATCATTAGCTTGATCCCATGGTCAAAAACTTCACTTGGCCCTGCCCACACCCTGCCCACCCCAGGAAGGACGTGTTCATGCAAATGCGGCAGTGTTCAACCGGTCATGACTCTGGGGGATCCAGGCCTTAAAGCATTTCTGGTAGCTACTTTCAGTTTAAAGAAATCTGTTCTGTCTTGAAAAAGCACATAGACTTGCAAAGGGCTGACAATATTTGTGGGTAGTGCAAGTGAGAATTTGGAAAGTGATTGCTGGACCAGGAGAAGAGGGAGCTCTGTGATGTGTTTTTCCTCCCTCAGGCACCTTTTGGATGCAAGAGATCTTGGGCTTGATCCGGAATGATGGGGACCCCTCAAGAGTTCAGAATTTGGGAGTACTGGAGCGGCCCCCATGGATTGAGCATGAGTGTTTCTTGAAGCGTGCCTTGGCACTTCCTCCACCCAGGCTGCTATCCAGTCACCTGCCATTTCATGTCTTCCCTAAGTCCTTCCTCCACTCCAAAGCGAAGGTAGGAGAGGAACCGTTACAGTTGAAGTTCACTTGCACCTTCTGGTAGGCTGCAAAATGTAGAAAAGGAATTCTAGGATTACACAATGAATACTAAAACATAGGCAAGGTTAGGGAAATTCTTCTGAATGGTCTGCTGATGCTGAAAAGAACAAAGTATAGTTGTAATCCCCCTAATACGTTCAGTCTGTATCCTCACTGGAGGCTTCTTGGCTACCCAATGGACCATGGAATGTGACATGCTTTCTCTTTTAGGGGCCAGACGGCCTTCTCAGCAGAATACTGCAAAAACGTTTCCTGGAAATTCAGAGTTCAGTGGCATAGACTGGGGGAATCTTTGAGCTGAAAGGGCTTGCCAGGACTCTTCTTTTCCAAGCCCATGCCAATGTAAGACAGCCAGCACTGCAGGCTCCCTGAACACATGATATATAGAAATAGCACCAGCTAAGGAGAATGCCAATTCTTCAGAAGAGGCAGGTTCTCCTGCAGAGGAAGGAACATTTTCTGTTTCCCTCGGATTCCCATCACTTCTTTGTGCTGTGTTTGGTTCTTGAGAACATAGGAACTTAAGAATACAAATGCTGCATTGGTACATATTTACTTTCCTGTATTCATATGTAGACACACTCACAAAGACAAATACTATGCAGACGACTTCTTTGCTGACTGGAGATTTTTTGTAACAACGGGATGAGTTCCCGTTGCTTTGTCCCAGCTCCTGCCAACCTTGCAGTTCAAAAGCATGCAAATGCAAGTAGAGAAAGAGGTACCACTTTCGCGGGAAGTTAACAGCGTTCCGCGCACTTCAGTGTTTATCATGAGGCCACATGACCACGGAGAGTGTCTGCAGACAAATGCTGGCTCGCTTGGCTAGGAAATGGAGAGCAGCACTGCCCCCTAGAGTCAGACATGACTGGACTTAACATCAAGGGGAAACCTTTACCTTTATTCATATGTCGATGCACTCACACAGACAAATAGTATGCATCCTTTCCTGATTGGAGATTTTTTTGTAACCGGAGGAAGTTCTGCTCATGCTTAACAGGATTCCTCTCTGATCCTCAGGTTATCTACACCATGCGCAACCCCAGAGATGTGCTGGTTTCATTCTACTACTTCGCCAAGGGCTGCAAAGCGTTCAAGAACTTGGGAACATTGGCAGATTTCATGGAGGAGTTCCTGAGTGGAAATGGTATGGCAGGAGGCAAATCAGTGGATGTCTATGCTTGGGATCTCCAGAGCCACTGAACCATTTCACTCCATTCTAACCTTGTAGCCAAAAAGAGAAAACCGCAAAGGAGATTTCTAGCTACAAGCACACTGCAGTGATTCTTTTCCTTGTAATCCCCTGATTTCCTGAGGGAATCCATGGAATGGTGAATTTGCCACAGTTCTGAAAGTGGCCATTTGTCCATGAGTCTGTCTGTCTGTCTGTCTGTCTGTCTGCGTGCCCACCTGCCTGCCTTTCTCATCAGCGTGCAGCATTTCCCTCAGAGGCAGGTGGGGCAGAAGGTGGTCCGCCAGGAGTGGGGTGAAGGGCTGCCTGTAGGTGGAGCAGTCTTTCAAGTCCCGAGCAACCAGCAGCCCCCTCAGAGAAAGTGCAATGCTCATGAGTGCGAAGCAGGCTGTTTCGATCCGTGTGTGTGCTTGAGTGCTTGCATAGTGGGGGAAATCAATGCCACTACAGCACAGGAGAGAAAAGCCAGGAAGACCTGCAGCAGCATCCTGAGCACAACAGGGAGATGCGGTGCCTGGAAACGGAAGCAAGTTAGGAGACCACTCCTCTGTGGTTACTATGTTCCACATTTACCTACCAACTGGTTTCCTCAATACTCAGGTTTCCACCCTGCCTGCTCAGCCCAGGTCAGGTGGCTGCAGCAGCTTCTATTGCTCTTTGCAGGGAACTCTGGAGCAGCTGTATATGAAGCGCCATAATGGAAGGCATAATGCCAGGTTTAGATGACTGGAGAAACCGTAGTGGAGCAGTGATGCCAAAGAACAGACTGTTGTTTCCCAGCAGGATGCCTGGCTGTGTCTCGTACGCATTGGCCCAGCGCCTCCCTGATTTCTCCCGACATTCCCAAAAAAGATGGCCTTCTATTTCTGCTGCTTCCTGCTTTAATCCTTCTCCTGTGAGTGCTGCCCTCACACAAGGAGGAGCTATTTGTCTGCTCAGGCTCTGCCTCCTCTCCTGCTATCCAGGGGTTTCTGCACGCCCAGCAAGTATATTCCCCATTGCCCATGGGGGGAACATGCAGGGAGGTTCCCTGGGAGGGATCTCTTTCAGGGGTTTGTGTGAGGAACTCACACAGGGGCTCAGTTGACACAGTTGTGATTCATCTTGCAGGTCCCCACTCTGGACAGAGACTTCAAACCACCCTTCCGAGTCCCACCTGCATCCACTCAGCTGCTTACTCTTGTTCTATATCTTCGCCCTTTCAGTGCTATATGGTTCCTGGTTTGACCATGTGAAAAGCTGGATTGGGGTGAAGGAAAGACCCAATGTCTTCTTCGTCACTTACGAAGAGCTCCAGCAGGTATGCCTTGCCTTTTCAGTATGTTCAGGTTCCAGTTGCTACCTTGCTGAGCTGACAAAGCTTCATTCCTTGAGAGTTCCACACAATTATTTTCAATGCAGACACAGCAATTAAGGAGAGCCTCTCGTAAGTACAGGCCTTTCCCACACTGCACCCTTGACTAGGCTTTTTCCCCATTTGGTTCCCAGTGTAAGGAAAGGGACCTGTAATGTTGTGTGTTCACTGGGCGTTGTGCTGGCTGAGATGCATCCGGGGACAAGATGGCAGGCAGTGCTTTGACTGAGAAGCCGAGGAAGGAATCCAGTTTTGTGCTCCTGGCTGCTCTGCCCTGGGATTGCCAGGAAGCCAACACATTAAAGGGCCAAGTGTGCCCACCACTTGACATCCCTCTTCTCTGTGTGTAATGAATTATGTCGCAGATTCTCCACACACTGAGAATGCACTTGCTCATCTTTGCAATTT